>NW_026087631.1:6445271-7001205 GCF_022539395.1 Myiozetetes cayanensis | reverse complement strand
AGGGCCCTGCTCTGTTTCACTTGCTCAGTAGCTGTCTGTGCCTGTTGCCTTCCCAAGAAGACTGAAGCCTGGACACACATCCCAAGTTGTCTACTGTCAAATTTCCCACATTCTCTAAATGTAGGATGAGGCGTAGGTACATTATTAGAGAGGGCTTGCCCAGGTCAGTACTAAATCAGAAAAAAAATCACATGAAAACTGATTCCCAACCCCTTTCTCTCCTTGCATTCAAAGTGCTCATATTACAGGTGCAAAGTGAATGTAGAGTTCAACTGCATGCTTTAAGTAGTTTAATGCAGATTATCCTCCTTTTGATTCATCATGTACAGAGCTGTTATATGCTCTTTAAAGTTTTGTTTGTTTTCCTGTTGGAGTCCTAAAAGCATTGAGAAATTTTCTCCTACACTCACATTTTCCACTCTGTTTTTCATTTTTCAGTTCCTCCAGAGGCTTTACTCTTGCATCCCTGTTTGCAATCACAACCACTTCACAGTCACATTTCCACTTTAGTGTAATACCTACATCATTATTAAAACCACATGCAGCTCCCTGAAAAACTTTATCATTTATTTCAGGAAAGGAAACAGTCAGCACAAGAGTATTATTAGTGTCATTGTATTTTCAGTCACAATGGAGTTATGATTTAGGATGGCCTCCTTAGAGTTTGATGTGCTTTTTGTTCCACAGCATGGTCAACCTGATGGCAGCAAAGGGAAATATGGCCAAATTCTTAGAAAAGCAGAACCATTCAATGAAACCTGCATTTAAATCAAAATAAATAGGTTTTGCAGAACACTAAATTCAACAAAGGAAGTATAATCTAATTCTTATCTCATCTCCTCTACCTATATTCATTGAGACTACCTTTTTTTACCTTCTCATTTGTTTCCTAAGAAGTGATATTTATAATGGATATTAGTGGGCTTGAAAGGTGTTGGATGCAGATATAAAATTAAATCAAAGCAAGTAAAGCTACTAAAATTCTAGTCAGGTATCGTCCTTGTCTGCACTAGAGTCATTAAAAGGGGATACTCAGAACACTTTCTATCCTCCCACAAGAAATGTCCTGGGTTCTAGGAGAGGTTTTGCACACAGGTTGTTATACTTGATAAGGGACAATTCTGTTTTGGATGGAATAGCAATTTACTAAAGTCACCTAAGCTGCCCTGGGTGTACTGTCTGGCTTGAAATTTCTCCCAACATGCCCATGTTACAGGACTGCAGCTGCAAATGCAAATGACAAGTACTCAGAGGGGAAGTAAGAATGATTCTGTAAGCAAGAGCAGCCAGACAAACGGTGCTGATCTGAGTGCTGGGCTCAGAAGGTGGCAAAGAACATCTATCCTCCATTATCAGCTGAAGCATCATCTCTCAGCATTGTAATCTTTTCTGGCCTAGTAGAAGTGAAATTCTTGCAAATCTTGGGAACAAAAATTATTTTACAGCATATCACCGTGCCTAGACCGTGAATGATCACCCCCCAGGGCATCATATTTTAAAACTAATGATGCCTTCTCCCTCCGAAGACTGGTTGTAGTTTCTTACTGGAATTCATTTGCCCACTGCAGGCAAACCCTGGTCTCCTCCAGGCACACCATGACCTGCAAGCTACATCCATGATGTGTTCCAGTTTGGGCTATTGAAAATGTGGTCCTCCCTGTCATCCCTTCACCGAGAGTGCCCTGAAGGCAGAGTGACAGCACCTAGACCAGAAATAGAAAGTCCCTCTACGCTCCTCACATGCATGAGAGGCATGATGAGGACACAGGCAAAGCAGAGAGGTTGAAGAAACATGAAAGCCTAGACAAACTTTTTGGGAAAAAAAAAAAGGAGGAAGAAAAATGGAGAAAATAATTAAAATAAAAAGGACCAAAGACAGAAACAGACACACCTTCCTTCCTTCCTTCACTAGCAGTCTTACTGACTTCTGTTCAAAAATAGCTGTTGGCACCTCCAAACTCTAGAGAGAGAAGCTAATGAGGATAAGGACAAGTCATCCCCTATATGTGAGCTTTGGCACAAGAATAAGCAGAACAAGCACTTTATGGTAGTGAATAGTTCAAAGTGATAATGGCAAAGGACATAAAGTCACTGGTTATTTTAAATTTTTTTGCAGTATATTAGTGAAATTTCAAGGTCTCTGGATGTTTTTCCACTGAAAACCATGATTTGTCTTACTAAGAATCTGTCTCAGTGAGTAAAACAGAGAATCTTCCAATCTTTCACTATGATACACAAAAAACTATTTAAAAGTATTTGAAAATAAATTATTGGGAGAATTAAATAAGCACTGCCATTTCTCACACTGGCTTCTCAAATCAAAAAGCTAGCCCAGAGACCTGTGTTTCATCTCTTTATTATTCAAAGGAATTCAAATCAAATAAAGCTATCAGAAATTAGAGTGGGTTCCTCATATTAAAATTATCACTCAAGTGTTACATTTTAGTGCTTGATTATATTGTATAACTTTCCAGGTTTCCTAACTGATGCAATACAAATTCACAGAACTGGTGAAATGACAAGAATAACACATTACCTGAGAACAAGTTCCAGGCTCGGAATGCAAAATAGCTATAACCAGGAGCTGCAGCTGTAGATCTGTCATTTGGTGCAGAGGTTTCCACAGGTCATACAGTACTTTTGGATCAAATCTCTATGTCAACAACAGATACATATGCAAATTCCTTCAAATCCAACCAATTAATTGGATTTAAGCCGAGAGATTTAAGGTCCAGTCTTATTTTCTGGTGAATTTTCCCACTGTTTTATTTATATACTGCTTCTCCTCAGGTCTTCGGATCGACAGTTCAAGAAATCAGACAGCCCCTGCTAATGACAAGATGATTTGGATATGTCATTCAACCAGGTGGTAAAGAAAAGTCACATACTTACTTTCTTCCTCTTTGCAAACGTGCAGCTTTTCCAGAGAGACTTACATACCACTTGTTCTTGGAATTTGCTGTTGATTTCACGAATATAAAACTATTTATTGTATTAACCTGAGAGAGTATGTGTACAACTGTATTAACACTTGATTGTCATGCAAAAATAAAGATGGTCACTGTAGAGGTCTAGTTTCCCCTTTCCAGCCCAATTTGTTCCTCACAGCTCTGCCAGTGGCATTGCCCCAGCTACAAACAATTGCAGAAGTCAGGAACTGCACAAGAAGAAAACTTCCCGTGCAGTAACTGCAATGAGACCACAGTGATCAAGGGAGACATAATGCCCAGTCTGAAACTGATGAGAACAATGGGATCATTATAATCTTGATAGATCTAGAATGACTGTTTAGGTCTTACTGCAAAACTATCCGGAGGCAAATGAAAAGTATAATGAAAAATGAGGAATCATGCACAGCATTTCAGAAGAGCAGGTCTAACAAACTAAAAACCACTGCATCTGCAGAGCCATTGAGCTGGAGCAGGCAGGCAGGTACAGCAGGCTGATTTAACTGAGGCGCACCTGAAACCTTCACTGCATCCATTCTTATGAGCTATCTCCAATCAGTGCTTGCTCAGAGTGTCAGTTCGCTGCTTTTCTGGAACACAGGAGAGAGGAATGAGGTTGGATGCACAACAGGCCCTGAATACATTGCCAGAGGCCTGTCCTAATATTCCCAGAAAACCTCCAGCTTCAACTCTGGCACCTGAAGCACCTCCTCCCACTCCTTCTGCACTGGCCTTGGTGTCTGCATAGTCGTTCCTCTCTCATGTTCTCACTCCTGCCTTCCTTGGCTGCAATTGCTTCTTTGCAGTAACTTTTTTTCCTGCTTAAATACGTTACCAGGGAGGCATTACTGCTATTCTCTATTTGGCTCAGATTTGGCCAGTGGGCCTGTCCTCGAGCCGGCTGGCATTGACTCTGTTGGACACTGAGGAAGCTTCTGGAAGCTTCGCACAGAAGCCACCCCTGTAGCTCCTCTCCCGCACTCCCACCCACCACTGCCACTCCTAAAACCTGGCCAAGCAAATAAAACACAGCATTTAATTTCCACAGTGAAGTAGATAAAATAGAAATAAATTAGATAAACTGTGAAACGGGGTTTAAAAACAACAAATACATTTTACCAGATAAAAAGAATGTTCTGCAAATTGTCGGGCCTGCTTGCTGCTCTTCATCTTCGTGGTTTTAATTATACCATGAAAGGCTGGATCCTGCATAGAAAATCAGGAAGAGGCAGAATTGATTCACTGAATTGCTGCATAAGTTAGAGTTTTCACAGTTGTGTAGAGCCAGTGACAGAACAGGCGAAGCAAGCTGATAGGGTAACGCAGATACAAATGTCCCATCCACAGCCCTCAGCTTTGGCCAACCAGCTGTGGAAAGACTGCCTTCAAGTAATTTTCTGAGCTTCTTTAGATGAGTATCTGGACTCATTAAGAGAGGTAGAAAATAATGACTGGTGGATGTGCTCCATTCCAAGACAATGCACAGGCATAATTCTTCCGAGACCGCGTTTCCTAACTAAGGATTCAGCTTTCTGCTCCCCATAAGAGCAATACCCTAGGATGTCGTCCTGCAGTGGGCCAGACCTACCATACGAATGCTAATGTGTCCAAATGGCCCCCATCATTGACTATTTCCCACAAATTCCTGCATGTCATGGCAAAGCAACTTTCCCTGGCCCACCATAAAGGTGGTTCTGACATCAAACCAGGGAGGTTGGGTAGGTTACCCACAGTCCATAAAGTGGGTTAGCTCAGATGTTTCTGTAGAACCCTTCTCTCCAATTATCAGCTCCCAATCCACAAAGGATTCCTCAGGCTCACTGTTCTGAAAAACAGCTCAAACTGCCAGAACACTTCTGAAGACAAAACTTTTTGCTAGAAACAGCTCTGTATTGGTGCAGAGCCAGATTTTTCCTGTGTCTTTCCTGTTAATCCGCCATTTCTTTATATAAAGTTACAAAATATAAATACACCCAATTACAGAATTTCAAAATCCATCCAGAAGAAGTAAGGGAGCAGGGCCACAATTAGCAAAGTCCTTAATGCAGTTTCATAAAGCCCACAGCAATTAAGTTGCAAAGTACCATAATTTACATGATCAAACAAAAACAGGAGTGGGCGTAGGAATGTTTGCTTCATAAACAAATGTCACGAACAGCTTTAATACAAGACTGTACAATAAGCAACAGCAGGGATAATATTGCTTAGTGATTCTGGCTGCTGCCTGCAGAGATTGAGGTTCCCTCCAGATGGGCCAGAGAGGCTGAAAAAGGATGGACTGTTTCTATCAGAGGTTCCCATGCCAGAGACAACAGCTAAAATTTGCCAAGATCCACATGAGTGCTCTGAAACGTCAACAGGAATGTTTAAAATCTCAGCATTTTCACACTTTACTGGATAGAAAATCATTACAATTTCCAGTGGGAAAGGGTTCCTGCAGGATACCTATAAATGCCAGCCTTCTGCCCTCCTTGCTGTCATGGTAAGAAGTATCTGGGCTCCATAAGAGCCTGTCCCTCAGCTAAGTGCCTGCCAGGTAAGGGCTCTGGGTCTCCCAGCTTACTTCAAGCAGGCTGCTGAAAACTAGGAGAAACTTGACTCAAAACTGTATTCATAAGCTGCAAGAGAAATGCGTCATTTCCCCTCTGCAGAAGTGTGAAAATTATGTAAAAATGTCACAAAATCCCCACGGGAGAGAAATCTGAATTTTAACCAGCTCACCTCCGAAATTCGTCAGCATTCTGGTACAGTTGCTGCCACACCAGACAAAACAAGCATAGCTCATCTTTTCCATCTGTGCACACAAGCTACGATAGCCAAGGCTGCAGAGAGGAATTATCTAGTGCCTAAAATCCTGTCCCTTCACCCTTCCCTCATTAAAGATGAGCAGGGAGAGTACAATATCATCAGCTACAAGGAAGGCTTTCACTGGTGAAAAAGCGTAAATAATGGTGTTCAAGAATAGCAAATGGCTCTTGGAAGCAATAAATTCCCCAACAATTTCACAGCTTAAAAATTGTAACAGAATCAGTTCTGCTAAAGTTCTGTAAATGTCACATCAGCAATTTAAGAAAATGTTTTCCAGCTGTTTTCCTCACAGAACTGTAAACAGCCTATATTTTAAGTAACACTATGCAGTCAAAGGCCTGAAGCACTTGCAGATGTCATGCTCCCCTAAAAGGGACAAAATATTCCAGTAAAATGGTCTTGTTATTTCTAAGTGCTGTATAATGCCTCAGTAGTTTTCAAAAACATGAATTGTTGAAAGATAAATGACAAAAAACGTGCCTGAACTGCTTCCCCATTTTTTTGGTGTCACACTTTTCACGCCAGAGTCCTCCACCACTGCATGAGCCCTTCTGTGAGGAGCACAAAGCACGGTAGTGTTGCCCAGAAAATCATGTTTGTTACCTGCTGTGCTACAAGCCAATAATTACACATTCAAGAGAGACATTGAGTTTTTCTTCCACATTTGTGCCAGCCTGTGTGCACGGAGGTTTTCCACAAGTGAAGCACATTAGTAGGACCTTCTGCACCCTTATCCATGCTCAGACGTTCAGAGTTAGCAACTTCCCAAGTGCAGCACTTCTATTACAATTGGTTAGTAGTCTCCATACAAGTCAGGTAATCCCATCTAACTTCTATGCATGCCCAAAGGAGAGGTCTTCATCTGGACAAGGGTCTTTTTCCTCATAGGTATGATTTTCAGTAAAATAATAACGATGGTTTCCCTAAGAGATACGTGGACCTTGAGCCTTTTGACAAGTTGGCAATGTATTCTTAGATATACAACATCTTGATTTACTACATTCTTGTAGCTTATTAGTTCCAGGATGTCCTTGACTAAGGAATGCTAACTGCTTGTTCCACTAATTAAGTGTTTGTTCCACTTTCTTGCAGATCAGGAAAGTCTTAATTAGCCAACTTGAAGTATATAAAGAACACCCCAACCTAAGATAATTTTGACATATTCCACATTCTGCAATGGCGATACTGAGGAAAACTGTCACTTTTCACACCCACAAATCAGTCCTGCTGCTTCAGTCTAGAATAAAAAAGAGGGCTCTACTGTAAATTACAGATAATCTTTAAGGTAATATAAAGAAAATATAAGTAATTTTTTGAAGTTCATTGTCTTCTCTGTGCTTAATTTTGCTGCTGTGCTGTGCAGGGAGATTGGATGTATACAAGAGTATAGTATTTGTGCTTGCATCCAGAGCCAGAAATATCTATGACACATGCATGCAAATACCCACCTCCTGTGATCATTAAATTCTACCACAAAACCTTTCAGCTGTGAAAAAGGTTCCTTTCCAGCTTTCATGGATGCACAGAAATGTGGGTGCCCTGTTCAGTCCCCCCAGGTTTGCAAGAGAAATGAAAACTTTCTTCATACTTCCACAGGTTCTGTAACTGGAAGGCCATTGCTTTAGGCTTCCCAGCATCACTGACTGCAGTGCTGGTCCCACAGGGAGAGTTTGGCCAGGGGCTGAACACTGAACCCACAGTATGATTGGAGATGACTGAACCATAGGAAACACTTGTGACAGCATGTCTAAAAAACCCCAAATGCACACATACACACTTGTTCAGTCTGTTAGAAGGGAATGGTGGGAATCCCCTATGTGTGTCACTCACAGCTTCTTCTGGAGGAGAATAAGAGTAGTGAATACAAAAACCTGCTTTGCTGAGTCTGAGTCTGTCAGATCATTAGAACTCTTTATCTAATTCCCTTGCCTCAGCATTTGTGACAGGTACATCTGATGCACTACATTGTAAAAGCCAGCAAAAATCAAGTTCCTCCCTCCCTGCCTTGCTGGTGCAGTTGCTAACCTGCCGTGGGTCAGGACAAACTCACCTTTACAGAGCCATGATCTCCTTCTCAACCAAACCAGACACAAACCAACCATGTATCTTTCCCCAGCCTCAGGTAATAGACAGCTGTGCAGATCTCTTCCTGTCACACACCAGGTGACTATCCAAGGAGCCATTGGCCAGTCAATCTCTGCACCAACAAAACTCGCCCTACCTGGGACCCCCCACAGCATGTTCAACATGTTTCCAGCTGTTCTGTGTTTGTTAGCCACAGTCAGTGTGTAGGCGTTGCCCCTGTGTTGAGTCATCAGGCCAAGGACACGAGTGGTGCCTGTCCTCGAGGGCATATCCAGCCACCACCATCCTGACTGCCTGGGATTCACCTCAGCCATCTGCTGCACCCTCAAGTCTGAGGAGCAATATGGGATCCTACTGCCAAATCCCTCTGGGAGCACCCAAGAGCTGATCCCAAAGGGGAGTTTGCCTGGTGACTCACTTCTCTGGAAGGCAGCCAGCAACGGGAACGTTAGAAGTCATTGGGGATCTGGCTATAGGTGGCTCCCTCGCAGCTCTTGAGCTATCAACACCTGCATACAACCTCTCAGAGAGAGAATTGGGTCATGGCTGACACTGGGAAGGACAAATTTCCATCCTGTCTCCGGCACTGCCACCTGCTGAGTAGAAGTCCCATGCCAGCACATGCCAACCCACCTGAGCCCCAACCAAAACCAAAGTGCCAATACAGATATTATAAACTCTTCTTCTCTTCCCCCTGTACACTGGATGGAAGCTTTTTCAAAAATTTAGTGCTCTGAAATGCTAGAAAACGTCAAAATCATGTAGACGTAATTAAAAACTTGAAGCAGACTACAAACTCTCTGCTCATGGTCTGACATATCTGGCAGAAAGCACAGCTATGGAATAACAGTTGTGCTGGCCATGGCAACAAGTGGAGACTGAAACAACTATTTGGGACTTTTAACTTTAAAACACTTCACAAGTGTTAAAACAGTCAGAAAAGCAAATCTGCTGGGCGGGCCTGTGTCTTTTTACTGCGTAGTCAGTGAAAATATCGTGAGAAAAGAAAACTGACCTCCTCCCTGGTAGCAGTTTGATTCCTCATGAGAGACAGAACTGCCAGCTTAAGCAGTGGATGGACACTGCTGTAGGGTTTTATTTGAGAATGGTATGGATTGAACAATTATATCCACTACAATGTTTAATCAGTTCTGCTGAGATAGGGGTATCTGAGCCTCTTGCAAGATTTCACACATTTGCTGGGCGTGGCAGCTCAAAAGAGACTCTGCAGCACCTTCTACAAACAAATCATCTGTGTTGACACTTGATGCCTATGGACTTTGTTCCTCATCTTGGATTATAAGGTTTTTAACCTAGACATGCTAGGCTTGTGAAGATTCATAGCCCTCAAAGGACTGAGTAACAACAACTTCAAATCTGACCTTGGCACTGCACTACTTTCAGGTTGTTACCTTCTTGTTAGCAACCTTCCTATTTATGGAAACTTTTCTTTGGCACAAATCACACAAGAGGCTACTAAAACTTTCACAGTCTTTAAAAACACTGTTACAGATGAAAGCAGGAGTTCATACGGTATAGCCCTCCTGCTGTACTGGTTAATTTGAGTTATATGAGAATTTTGTTTTGCATTTAATCCCAGGATTTGGGATTGGGCAACGTTGAATTTCAATTACTAGACCACACGCGGGTTTGACTGGAATTTTTAAAAGTCTTCAATTTATTTGGGTTGAATTTTTCTGTGACTCATTTCATTCCCAAGGTGGTCTGACAAAAGAAATCTGCTCATAGTTGTTTCTGAATTCTGCTTCCATATGGGCCATAGCATTTCTTAACATGTTTCAACTGCAAACTGGTAACTTAATAGCTAAAATATTTACTTTTTAGTCCTCTTATATCTTGTGGACAAAGCTGAAACCACTCCACTAAATACTGGGGGTTATATAAAGGGAATTCACATAATTAATGTGCTTTTCACTATTTGAGACTGGCTGAACAGAAGGTTTGCTAAACTGTATCTATTCATACCCTGTCTGGCTCCAATAACAATCTACCTTATGAAAACATAGAGGTCTTAGTTGCTCTTTCACCTCCATGTCTCTCTAAATGTGGATTCGGTGGTCCTTAGGATACACTGGAAAGTCTGTGACAGCTCAGCTGGGGGCTTGGGGCTCCATGGGTATGAGAGTCCTCAGGTGCGAATGATTATGCTTTGCCAACTAAGGAAGGAAAGATTTTACAGACTCCTATTTCTATTACTTTCAGGACATTTTTATCCAAAACACTTCTCTGAATTACTTTATTAAATCCAGAGTCCAAAAAATCAGGATATGCATCATTAGATGAGAAAGATTTTGATTAAATCAACACACCTACAACATTATTAACTGCCTCAAGATTTGGCAAGAATCTTCAGAAAGAAGATAAAGAGAAGGTTTCACAGTCCTGAGGCTGCTGGGTTTAACAAAAAATTCTCTTCAAATGTCTTTGAAATAGAATCTGTGCCTTCACACATAATAAAAGACCAATGAAGAACAAAGCCACAAGGCAAAGTTTTTGTTTTTCCACTCCAGTGTACTTTCAGATAAAAGGAAATCAATAGTAGCTGTGAGATTCACATCAGAAAGATCAACTTATTTCTGTATGAGCACAGCTCCCCGACCCCCTGAGGATGTTTGTGCTGTTCCTAGGAGGAGGTCAGCCTGGCCAGAGGGCAAGAAAAGCCAATGACAAAGTACTCAGCAGTGACATGAGCCTTTAGTTCAGCAGGGAAATGTTTTGTTATTTGCTATGCTTTTGGAACCTATTTTTAATTTCCTCTCTGTGCAGCAAAACTCAGAGAAGATTCCTTTTTTTTTTTTTTTTTTTTTTCCTCCCTAGCTTTCTTTATTCTGTAAAACGCATTTTTCTGCTTAGAGAAGTTTTGCTCCTCACGGTGGAATGGGGTTATCTTCCTTAGGAGATATGTCAAAACGTGTGTATATATACAGCAAGCAGTAGACAGTATGATTCTCTTTACCAAGGTACTCTAAATTGCTGACTGACAAATATTTTTACTTCTGTCCTATGCCGAAGTCCCAAAGCAGAGACCAGGCCCTTGCAGCAGACACCAGCAGCTTTAGCCCCTGTTGACGTGTGGATCTCACCCATGGAGTTTCTCCATGGACAAAGCTGTGGAGAAACTCAACAGCAAGCTGAGCCTGGGAATCGGGAGACTGTTTATCATACTTTGAGAAGATACCCTGTTCTTCACAAGACTGCACTAAAGTGTAGAGGTAAGGAACTGAGACACACCTTGCTCAACTGGGCATGAGAGACAGAGGCACAAATACTGGTCATGTAGTGAGCACCCCACTAGAACCGTCCTTTCTCAAAGATTCTACTGCTTAGAAGAATATTTTACACTATAAAGTTAGACTTCATCTTCATTCATTTTATTGCTGCGAACACTGACACTTGCCAGCAGCAATTCCTTGTCATATTTTTGGATTAAAAAAATTTCAATTCACTTCAAAACTTTATTTTCAGATTCAAACTTACTATGCATCCAAGCTGAGCTCCATCTCTGATCCACACATATCAAATGCTGTCTAAGATACTTGGCACACAAAACCAGGAGACCGAACTGGAGGAAGACTGATCTTCTCATCTTTCAGACTGCCAGAATTTTATTTTGGAAAAGGAAGTATTTTCCTCTTTACAACAGAATCACTCATGACAGAGCATGAAACACCTGAACAGAGTTCACAGATCAATTAACATCTATTAATTTTTGTCTTCCTTCAGTTTGGAGAGTTCTCTCCCTGAACACCTGGTGCACATCCTGAAGATGCTCTCTTCATGACCCCTTTAGCTTTGATGACAGCATGGATTCTGACAGGATTCGTTACATTTCATTTGGAAATTTATGAGCTAAATCTCTCAGACTGTAAAGTTACAAGCACAGGCACTTACAGAAGTTTTGCTGCAACATAATTCATATTGCATAAGAGGTAAACAAAGTTTAAATATCATACAAGAGACACAAATCACCATTAAAGCACACTGGCTGCACTGATAAGCACTGCAATAAGCAATAGACAGCATAATTATGTTTACTGATGTACTCTAAATTGCTCAAATCTTCCCTGACTGTCCATAAAATATTGTAGCCCTTAGGTTATAGCCAATCTCATCTAGAAGGAGCCGACTGAGACTATTGATTTTCATAAACTACCTGTGGGAAAGCAGACAAAACACCATTCTTTCATTCCCCTGTTTATGGGAACCAAAGTTGACTATTTGGTGTGTTAAAGCTTTTTTTCCAAATGGTCCTTAACAGACATATTGTAAGACAGAAGAAACATTCCTTACCGAGAATATAGAAAAATGAATTTAGAAAATCAGATGTTGCTGACCCTTCTTCTCATAAAATTGTACCTGCTGGGGTGCCAGAAAAGTTCTCCGTCATAAGTATATGTCTACATATGTTCTCTGACAAATAGCAAACTCCAGAAATTCAACTGAATGAGAATGGGACAGCTTTGCACATGTTCTAACCTTCCTCTAAGCCCTAAAATCCTGGGAGCTCTAAAGAAAACATTACCAGAAGGATACACAAATTCCCTATGGAAAAACTCTGTACTACCCCTTAAAATTCCTGGTACAACCCTTTCATTTTGTCAAACAGACAAAATGTTTTTTAAAAATGCTGAGGGATGAGTGCACACTTTGGGGTTAGGGAGAACCACCTGCTAGCAGTGATCTTTTTTCTTTGTGGTAAGAGGGCTAAACCAGGGGAGAGAGAGAATTTACTGGCAAAGGCAGGAATTGCTACAGCAGTGTAAGCTGTCTCAACAGTCCAGATGTGGAAACAGGGACAACACAGATGAATGTAATGCCTCTCTCGGAGCTTTGTACCTCAGAGCCATCTACTCTACTGAATGGGCACTGCAGAGAAAACCATCCCTACCCTCTGCCATGGTAGAGAAAAGCTTTCAGTGAGCTTCCTAAAGACAATGACTCGCTGTTGTCTGAGCACTGGATGTGGTGGTTTGAGGCACGAACCTCACCCGTGCAACTTACTCTGGCTCTCCCATGGTAATCTCAACACCTTTGAAATCCTCCTTTGGGAATCACCACTGGGCCAGTGTGCTGAGAAATGAGGAGAGTCCTGCTGAGGCTGGAAGCTCTCTAGCAAAACAAACCTGGATAAGAAAAGCAAATGAACGAAAATAAACAAGGTTTTGTGTCCCCAGGAAGACAGCATGGAAGAGGTGGCTGGTAGAAAGGAGGTATTACCCTCCCCCACCTGTACACACACATGGCACAAGGCAGACTCATCCAAAATATAAAAGTCAGGGAAATATTAAAAATCAAATCATAGCCAGTGATGAGGGAGGGGGGTAGTCTCTTCAGATCCTGATGAGGGAATTGTTGCAAGTCTCAAGAAAGACCAATGGCAGATTAATGGACAATTGCATCAATTAGCCAAAGGTTAAGTACTAAAGAACTAGTCCCCTTGGACCAGTCAGCCAAACACAAGGGCTGAAATGAACAGTGGATCCTGGAGAAGGAAAATACAACCCAAAAAAAGTCATCAGCCTGCAGCCTTTCATAAAATCTCCATTTCTGCCAATAAGCCCCATAAGGACTTTTCAAGAAAATGGGAGATTTATAGTTTTCTTTGTTCTAAGAATATTTATAACTTGATTTTGGTAACAAACTCACTTCTTCTTTTGAAATGTGCGTGTTTGTGCGTAGGCTGATGATTTTTTTTTTTATTCTGTTTCCAGTGCACAGTTTATTTTTAGACCTAACCTTTTGTTCTGAATTGGGAGAGAATAAAATAAAGCAGTGAAAATTCCCACAAGGCAGAAAAATATAATATATATATATATATAAAAAGGTGTTACAGAACAAGAGCTCTTGGGGAAGACACAGAGTGACCTCAGCCCTTCCCCAGGCCCCTATGAGGTGATCCTTCTAACTTTTCCTGTGGCAGTGTTTTAGCTTGCCCTCCCTTCCCACAGACTGCTAAAGCCCTGACCTTCAGAAACCTTTCTCCCTGACCACATTACAGTGTTTCTATCTGTTGTTGCAACGTGCAAAAGCCAAATAGCAGCCAGGCCAGCTCAAACTTCCCCGTCTAAAATCACCACCATTGCACGGATCAGCGAAGACCAGAACAAAAGGTTAGAAGATCTAATTGTTTGGAAAACACTGCAATCTTGAAACATCACTTACTGACATAGGGAAAGGGGAAAATATTTTGCAGAAATAACACCAAATAAAGGTATCTGCCTTACACAAAACCCACTCAAGCAGTTCTGTGTGCAACTGACGTCACTGCTGACAAGTTAAGCTGTTTATATTAGTGGAATTTAGCTTCATTCCAGGGTAACAGCACAGAAACAATAAGGCTCTCATTTTTGCTTCCTTAGTTTCTCATTTCAAAACACATTTTTCACGAGGAGACTAATCTCTCACTTCGCAGTATAATAGGCACTTATAAATTTTGCAGGACAATGGATGCTGGCTTTAGAAAGCTAAACTACGGATTGTATCGAGATTTGAATAATCATCACTGTTCCAAATCTCAATTTGCTTTGGCCTTCCAAGTCCTCTTCATACTCAGAAACGGCATCAAGAGCCACTTACTTACTGCCACATGGTTAAGAGACTGCACTGGCTCTGAAGCGCTAACCCAGAATGATTTCAAAGACGCAGCATTGGCTAGGGATGGACAGAAGCGCACACTGCACGTGGACTGTGATTATTCAAGTCCTTTCACTTGGGAGAACAGCACCTCTCACAGCCTCAGTTCCTCCACAAAGGTACTGCCCAGATGACAAGCTCAGTCAGCTCTTTTGCTGCTTTTGCACTTGCTGACTCAAAGCCTTTACAAGTGCAGGGGTCTGGCCGTGTCTCTCGTGCTGGTTGCTAAGCTGCACCTGCTTCCTCCAACACACCAACTGCGAAACAGCTGCCTGAGTGGAGCAGGCAGACCCACTGCCCTCCCTCCTCTGCAAAAGATCCCCTAAAGTTCTCACAGGCAACCGAAGTGGGAAGCTGCCTGCTCAAGGGCACTTCCCAGGGAACACAGTGCTGCAGGCCGTAACGCAATCCCTAAAGAGCGAAAACCTGAGGAGAAATAGCACCCTTTTATTGCTAGTGAGTACCTTCAGGTGCCAACTTCCTCTGCTATGGTACCAGAAAAGAAAAAAAAAAAAAAAAAAAAACAAACTAAGTAATTTTCTAGCAGGGGAAAGTTCTGCCAAAGGAAACAGACTGAAGTAAAGCATTGCAAACACAGTTCTTCTGGCACAGAAGCATCCATTTCTCCATCCATGTTCCCAACCACTTTCAGCTGCTTCCTGGAATAAAAGTGTCCCACAAGGTCCTCAGAAATGTCTGTGTCTTTCTCCCTGGCCCTCCTAGGTTTATCCAATTTTTTTTATAATCTGCATCCTGAAACTCCCGGCACAGCCATTACTGCCCATCTGCTGGAAATGCTTTGCTTTAAGGCAATAAAAACTGAAATTTGCAAATACTTTTTTTCTTTTTCCTCTTATATAATCCAGTAAACTGAGCATATGGGCAAGGTACTTCAAGGGTATTACAGTCAGGGCCAGGAGATGGCATTTGTTTCTGTTCTGCGCAAAGTTCTGTCAACTGAGAGCCAAAAGATTTTATTACTAGAAAGCTTCAAGCTTGTGAGTTGTTTCTCCCATGGCACGACCTGAAAACTCCCTGTTCACAGTTTTTAGACAGGAGGGACTCCAGCTCCTGGCATCTACACACAACAAAGCTTCTGAAGAAGGACTTCCCAGAGCTTTGCAGAATCTTACTGCACATCATCCATCAGCACCTTTTTTTTTTATCAACAACAGAAGTAGGGTCATAGACTCTCTTCTCAGTTCTTTCAGATGGTTTATGTGCATTTCAGAAACCATTGGGAAGTACATAAATTTTTAGCATTGTTACCGAATGGCTGAAAAGATCTTTTTTTTTTTTCCAAAACAACTTTCCAATCATTTTTGTTTGTTTGTTTTCCAAGTGAGATAAGTGCTGGGATAACCCAAAAGAGAAGAACCTTTCTCCACTGGTGAACTCCTACTCTTGTAACTCTCTCGTGCACGCACGGGTTTTGCACTTTGGTTGGCTTTCCTCCTATGGTTTCAAAGTTTCCAGTTTCCATTTTATTAAATCATGGAAGAGGATAGAAATTTTTCAATCTTTTTTTTTCTTCCCTCCCCTCCCTCCCAGTATTAGATGGTACATCTTTGAAAGGATTGCATAATCCTCTTCTCCCAGTTCACAGATTCCAGGTGCTGGTGCAAGTGCACCACAGCAGTCTTCCTTTACAGCATTGTTTCACCTCTGCAGCATTTGCCCTTTTCTTTGTGTCACAGCAATGCACAGAGACATCTCCATACTGCTCATGTGAGCACTGTAAGAAGAAGAGCAAGCAGGTCATTCTGAATCACATGCCTGACGATTCAAACCAACGCTAGAGCACAGCACAACACTGAGCACAAGGGAGATGAAGAGGTGTGCCCAATCAAGTGCAACTCTACCTCTGTTTCCAGGGTGTCATAGGGCCTTTCCATGGGCAGAGTAACTGTGAGTATGACCAGCATAATGGAGGTGCCAGCTTATTAATTCTCACAGGCTGGGAACTGCAAAAGAGCAGATGTTGTCATGAAAGTGCTGTGACTGCACAGGACCATCACCAAGAGTCACACACCATGGGCTTGAGAGCATTGCCCAAGTGCCTCTTGAACTCCGGAAGGTTTGGTGCTGTGACCACATTTTTAGAGAAAGCCAGCTCTAAGTAGAAAGAACAATCTGGTAGCTGAAAAATTACCTAGAAAAACACATGCTGAGCCCTGTGACTTCTGGGGGAAGGGTGGAGATCTTAATACATCTGTACATGAACACTGGTCATTTAAAGAATATACAGAGGACAGAGGAAACATCTGTAGATAACAGAGCTATAACAGCTCTTTTTCTATTGCCTAAAAGAAAATGCCTTTGTTACTGTGAGACCAAAGTTGCTGAAAACTGAGCAGGAAATTATGGAATCAGTAATAACAGCTTTGGAGAGGGGGGAATTCACAGCTTTAATTTTTTTAAAACTTTGGAAGCCCTTATGGAGACAAGGTTATAATTTTTCTATTACATCAACCCAGAAATGATCACAAGGTGTTGAACACTAAATGCACCCCTAGGCCATAAGCTTTTCAAGGTGGCAGTAATTACTTTTTTTCTGTCTGTAAGGCCTTTAGTCTAATGAAGCCTTCAGTCTATTCTTCACTCTATTAGTCACACCTAAAATGATACCTTTCTGCCATTACTACTGATGATTGCACTAGGCTTTTTGCAATGCTCTGCACTGTGAGGGAGGTTTAACATCCTATTCTTGGGGCAAGAATCGTACAGGAAGGTTTCTCACAAGATGTACTTCTTCAGGAACAGCAGCTGCTGGAAGCAGCCAGGAGGGCAAGAACTGAGGCATTCTTAGGGCAGATGGGATAAGCAGTCATGATGGCCAAAGGTGACTCTAGACAACTACTCCTGATGCACCTCTGCAATTAACAGCTAAGCATTTGTTTGCTTTTACACAGACAAAGAATTAGCTATGCAGGCAGCAGCTTGTACTGCCATGGATCCTTTTTTCTATCTGCCAGAGCAATTCTCCGCCTATCAAAAGCCACCACGACAAGGGATAAATACCCTTACCACTGTGAGTCTATCATCAGCTCTCCTCTCCTGAAGCCAGTGACTTTGATCTGAAACTTAATAAACATGACTTGACTGTTTCTATGTTGCTGCTTCTTTATTTATAAATTGTTAACAAGGCAGAGGAAATTCTTCTCATTTTTTCACTTTCACACATCAGTTTAGATGAAAGTCAGACTATCGATACCTTTATGCCCTTCCCAAAATGCAGCGTTCTGTCCCTGGTTTTCCCATTGTCCCTGAACACCTTTTCATTCGTCACCCAAGTTTCTTCATGTAACTTCTGTCTTTACTCTTCTGCCGCTCATAGCAGAGAATTGAAACTTCCTCTTTTCCCCTTCGCCCAAAGCTCCAAAGGACAGTGAAGACCCTACATGGCTGCTTCTTCCTCTGCTCTTCTTTCCTGCACGTTTTCAGGTAAATCATCTATTGTTATGGCCTGGTTAATATATCCAGACTGCTGCTGACTGGGAACCTCCCTAGAGACAACCAGGTAACCAAGAGCCAGAGCCATGAGATCTGGGCAGTCATGGACCTGCAAGCACGCTCTGTCTATTTCATAGAATCACAGAATCAATCAAGTTGGAAAAGACCTCTGGGATCATCAAGTCCAACCCTTGATCCAACCCTGCCATGGTTACCAGTCCGTGGCACTCAGTGCCACGTCCAGTCCCATCTGAAAGACCTCCAGGGATGGTGAATCCTTGGGTAGCCCATTCCAATGTCTGATTACTCTCTCCATAAAAAGTTTATTCCTAATATTCAACCTAAACCTCCCCTGGCACAGCTTAAGACTGTGCCCTATTGCTTACAGCCTGGGAGAAGAGACTGACCCCCACGTGGCTACATCCTCCTCTCAGGGAGTTGTAGAGAGTGATGAGGTCACCCCTGAGCCTCTTCTTCTCCAGACTAAACAACCCCAGCTCCCTCAGCCTCTCCTCACAGGACTTGTGCTCAAGTCCCTTCACCAGCCTGGTTGCTCTTCTCTGGACCTGCTCCAGCACCTCAATGTCCTTCCTGAACTGAGGGACCCACACTCTTCCTGATCCAGGCCAGGATGCCATTGGCCTTCTTGGCCATCTGGACACACTGCTGGCCCAAACTGGCAAATTAGCAAGAAGTCTTCTAATCAACAGAGATTGCAGGGACATGGATAAACCACAGACAACGAGGACAGGTCATAGTGATGTTTGTGAAGGAAATCTGTGCTTTACAAATGCATTGCTGTTCTTGGGATGCCTTGGCAAACATGCCACCCTGAAACAGTTTTGACGACTTGCAGCGCAGTCCTCAAGGGATACGACTCTACCATGGGATTACAGCCTAAAGCCCGCACAGAGACTACAATAAATGGTTAAAAGATAAAGGAAAAAGAGTAGAAGAAAGCAGTGTGTTTTTTTTCATCAGAGGAAAATCTCAAGAGAGGTGCATATTACTGACCTTTGCTTTTCCACACAGTCTCAAATAAGCTTGTAAAAGGTTAGGAGAGAAGCAGGGTGGCCAGAGACTTCACTAGCCTAATCACAGTTATCCAGACAAGAGCTGACTTTGCATAAAGATCTGGTAATATTGAGTGACTAGGCAATAAAAGAGCAGATTAAATTCTATGTGGATAAGCATTAAATTATGCATATTGGCAGGAAAAATGCCATCAATTTAATGTACAAAATGATGGTGTCTTAGCTAATGAAAACCACTCAGGAATGGTATCTTGGCTGATGATACACCAAAACCACCTGAGCAAATTTTTCCTGGCACTCAAGAAAATATTATGGATTTACAAAAGGTACTTAGATGACAAGAGGGGTGATCAGATTCTGCTTAAGAAATACACCCCAAAGACATTTGGAACAGAGGGAGGAGCTAATGACATTGACTGCTAGGTCTTCTCATACAGAACCAAGAAAGGGGGAGCTAGATAAATTGACAGGAGGTTCAGAGAGAGAGTGACCAGGAAACACTATTTTAACTATTTCCTCTGGTAAAAAGTTGGGCATATCAGGTGAACCTATCTGTCATAAGTTCAAAACAAATGAAAGGAAATGACTTACAAAAGATATAATTTATTGTGTAAGATAATATCTGTGTATTATCTCTAGATTCCCTGCTACAGGACGCTTGAGGTTTATGCAAGTTCACCTGGAGAAATCTGCTGGTAAAAGTCAGTACAGGGCAGCTAACTCAGATCTGATATCTGCAAGAGTCAGGGAGAGAGTGTTAAGAAAGAATCATGCTTGGCCCATTCTTACAAGTCTCTTGGTATCAGCTGCTGGTGGGGTTACCGAGCCAGAGCCAGACCTTTGGTCTGCCAGTTGAATTTACCTTCTTAGGCTCTTGTGATGATAAAAAAGCTTCTAGGAGGACTAAAGCACTACCATTCTTAGGAACAGGATAGGGGTTTTGAATCTGCCAGAGCCCGTTAGCAAGTTCCAAATTATCCTCTCTGTTCTTACGTCACACCTCAGGCTGAAGCTGAAATTGTTTTGTCCTGTGGCAGTGATAACTC
Source organism: Myiozetetes cayanensis (assembly GCF_022539395.1). Lineage (NCBI taxonomy): Eukaryota > Metazoa > Chordata > Aves > Passeriformes > Tyrannidae > Myiozetetes > Myiozetetes cayanensis. The sequence goes on along the minus strand of NW_026087631.1, from coordinate 6,981,177 downwards.
ACTACAGTTACAGATCTATAGTTGGATAAGTAAATAACTACAGAACTCTAGTCTAGCTATAGACTACCACTTGCTTCCCTGATCTGTTAAGTGTTGTCATTGCATTTATTACCTATGCACCAGCATATCACAGCTATACAGAACATGAAGGAAACAGACGCAATAGCTGGAGGAAGGAGGAGTTTATGGGGTAAAATAACTCCTGGTGACACTGTTGTCATTCTTTGCAGCACATTTTCTAGGCAAGGTGCAAATCTATCTAATTATAGATTAAAATTACAAAGCCTAGTGTGATGGAATAGCAACACCTGCCAAGATCAATAATGTCAAAAGGTGGACATAATTAAAAACAGTAAAGTTGTAACCCCGCCAAGGATGGGCTCTGGCACACTGTAGGGAACAGCTCGGGACAGTGCTGTTCCAACATCCTGACTAAGCTATGGCCATTTTCTAAGTTTTGCAATTACTCCAGTTAAGTAATGCTATTTTCCTCTAATATTCACTTTCCCCTAAAGAAAAAAAGTGCTCATTTCCATATAACCTCAAGGGGCACAGGTTCCATGTACTGTGAGTCTGATCATAAATCAAACTCTCTCCTCCCATGCACCCCATTTTCACTAGAAGCTTCAAAGTTTTACACTTAGATTTTTTTTAGTTTTACCAGAGACAGGCTTAAAACAGAAGTAGGTACTGTGAGAAGCTGAGGTCTTTAGCAGTCTCCCCATCTTTTTTATTTCCATTTTCAGGTGCACCTTATGCTGATCTTGATTTAGAAGTGATGGACCAACAACAGCTTATGTTATCATACCATGAGGGAAGCTGTAATCTTTACTTCTTCTAGATGAACCAGGAAAATTTTGTTTTCTCCCTCTCAGAGTATCTACTTTCCAGATGTGGGAGGAAAGCACATTCAAGCAGATCTTATGACTGTGATGACAAATGAAATTCACTTATCAGACAGAAGAATCACAAATCTGAACAGGCCAATCTTCTGAAGCTCCCTTCAGAGTTATCAGTGAAATGTGTACTTATTTCCCCTCATCCACAATGTGCCCTGCACACACACACTGTGCAGTGAATCTTAAGGATCCTGAAGGATCAGATTGCTGCATCAGGGTCCTCATCAGAGAGGGGGAAAAGTTTGCCTGGTTTTGCTAATTAAAATTCTCCTCTGTTGATATGGCTATCCGGATTTCCAAGTACCTTTCTGTCCACGTGCTCTTGTGCGGTTGCAGGAGAGCCATCCCAGGCAGCCCTCTCCAACTTCTTGGTGTCAGGAATCTTACGCATGCAGAACAGAGCTGCTGATTACTAAGCAAAATGTTTGCAAGAGGGATCATACAGCTTGTGGCTGCATACCAAGCAACACTCTTAAGCTATATTGCTATGAACTCTTCTTTTGAACAGTGTTCAATCTGTTACCCCAGGAGGAAGAGAAGTCAGCAGGCAGGGCCTTGGAAGTTGTTCCTGTGTCTCCACCTGTGTTTCCATCAGGTGGAAAGGGCTGCTTTTATAGAAGATGTTAATTGATACCTTACAACATCAGCAGCATGGCAGAGGAGAAGGGAGCCAAAAGGAAGGTGAAATTTAAAGCCAGCCAGAGCTTAGTGGAGGGTTAGTGTCCAGTCTTTGTCCACCAGCCTACAGACCCTGGAAGGATTTCACTCTGTACCAGCCCAAAGGGACACAGTTTGCTTACTGGGTGTGACAAAGCTTCTGTGAAGGATGCTTCTCCCCAGCTCTCCACAAGTTTTTCACATCCCCACAGGGGTCAATTCCCTCAGCCAGAGCTATTGACAAGTCCAGCCATTTGGGCAGCAAGGCTTCTCTGTGGTGTGAAAACAACCTTGCTGTCGTTCTGGAGATGGAATAAGAGGGTGCTGTCACGCTCCACTGCAGATTGCTTCAGGTTTGTCCACACTGCTCAGCCAAATCAGACATCACTGAATTGCTCTCTTAGTCAAAAGGTGTGTTGAGATTTCAGATGTTCCAAGTCAAGGACCCATCAAGCAATAACCAAGGAAGTGTGAAGTAGAGTATTTCATTCAGAGCCACCCTACATGATTTGACTTAGTCTGTATTCCCATGCTGTTCAAGGGAACTTGCATGCAGATGTGTGACAGAGACATCACTTCCTCATAGCTTTCATAATTAGTCTGTCATAATATGATGCTCTTTTTGTCTTCCCCCAACAGAAAGCTGTAAACAACTCAAACACTTGTCTCCAATTTAGTCCTCACTGTGACCAACTTTTTTACTCATTTCTCTGGTAAGAAAGCAGGGCTCTAAACACAAGCACTCAAAACTTCTCACCAGTACTCACTGAGTACTGTAAACTTGGTAATTAGTGGTTGTGTCTGCACCAGTGGGGGGATGTGATGGTCACAAACTGAAATGATTTGTCTCTTGTTCAGGTGGAAATGAAGACAAGCTCCATAGACAGTGTGAGGATCCCATCCACCCTACTGTAAATTCCATACAAGAACATAGAACAGAAGACAAATACTACTCCTAACCAGAGAAAAATATTTTATCTGTAAGTCCATGAGCAGTATGCTTTAGTTCAAAGTCTAGTGTAACTTTTCCTCAATGAAAACAGATGTTTTCATTGATTTCTTACAGCTTGGTAGTACAGTAAAAATTATTCTGATACTCAGTTTTTCTAAGACATCTAACTGCAATAAATCATAGAGACATAAGAAAAGCAAGTATCAAACTATGCAGTGGTACTTTCCCCTGTACTAAATCACCAACATGACTTCCTTGGTCTTGATAGGCTGAAACGTTTAATTAAAAAAGAACACACTTATCAGACCACTTGCAGAAAACTCATTTTAGCATGAAATTTAAGATAGAAACTGTATCTCCTGGGGCAACTGTAATTCTCTTTTTTCACCTGATGTCTGGAAGCAGACTAAGCAAAGCCAAGATATAAAGAAGTTAGACTAAAAAAGACAGGTGGGAAAGGTGCAGTGGCATTCTCTGCATTAAGAAAGCAAGGACACAATGGTTTGCACCCTCAAATAACGTAAATACACAACAAGTTTGCAGGAAAATATTAATAAACTTTAATAAAACAGATTAATGAACTTTATTCTGCATTGAATTAAGAGATATTCTAACATATCCTGTAGCATCACACAGAATAGACATTTCCCGACTATACTTGTCAGGGTGGTTTTGCTTTTTCCTTTTTTATTATCCGCCCAAACGACACTACCGCTGTTTGACTCTCAGGCTGTGGCCTGCAAAATTGGGTAATGGAATTCGAGCGGCGGACAAAGCCATCGATCGGTGCCGCAGCAGTTTCGCTGACGTTATCTCGGATAACTCTGCCAGCTGGGCTGGCTCGTCGCACAAGCCGGCGGCAGCCGGAGCAGCCAGACACCCTCACGGGCAGATGGTGACAGGGGACACTGCCCTGGGACTCTGCTGGCTCCGGGTAGAGATGCGCTGTGGGGAGAGAGGGGGGTGAACCAGGAGCCTCTGACCTGCCCCTTCAGCAGGCCTCGCCTCCCTCTCTCTGGTGGGAAGGGGCTGGTCTGGGGTTTTAAAACTCCAGGATATCACGGTGATTTTGTCACAGGTGGGTTGTACGGTGACTCAGCGAGATTTCTGGGGGCAGGGGTTGCAATGCGGGTGGAGACCCTCAGAATCAATTAGATTGAAAGGGTCCTCTGAGATCGTCGAGTACAACCTTTGGCCCAACACCCCTGTGTCAGTGAGGCCACAGCACTAAGTGTCACGTCCAGCCTTTCCTTAAACACCTCCAGGGATGGTGGCTCCACCACCTCCCCGGCCAGTCCGTTCTAGTGTCTAAATCACCCTTTCCATGAAGAAATTCCTCCTAATGTCCTACCTAAACCTCCCTCGATGCATCTTTGTCCCCTTGTCCTGTCAGCATGTGCCTCGGAGAAGAGCCCATCCCCTGTCTGGCTACAACCTCCTTTCAGGGAGTTGTAGAGACCAACAAGGTCACCTCTGAGCCCCCTTTTCTCCAGGCCAAACAACCCCAGCTCCCTCAGCTGCTCCTCATTGGACTTACGCTCCAGACCCTTCACCAGCTTTGTTGCCCTTCTCTGGATTCACTCTGGAAGAAGGAGCCTCGTGAGAAAGCCGTCTTGTTCCAGCACCAAGGGGAAAGTCCAAAACTACAGGTTTCCCCAGAACTGGATACAGCAATTCCTGTACAAAAATACGCCTCCTGTGTAAAAATACTCCTGGACCAGGAGTCTGAAATGCCTTCTGCACTGAAAATGCATCATCCAAAGGAGGTTGTATGGGAGAGAAAAGTTAAGTTGTGTGTCACTGCACTACAATTATACGTGTATTTAATTAAATACACTATTCTCCCAAGAGGAGATATGACTATTCTCATGAGAACTGTAAGGAATGGATGTGCAGAAAGAAACACTGAAGATTTTTACACAACTACAAGCTAAGCTAATAACCAAAAGCTAAACGGATCACCTTTTTCCTTAACAAACGATGTTTGATTAAGTAAAAAGAGTTATCCAAAAAGGGAAGGATAATTTTTTGAAGCCTCCATATATTACTCAGAAATGCTTATATATTTTTTTTTGCCTGGATTTACAGAACAGCTATAGACTGCCAAAAGATGTATATGTTTACTACTACAGCTCTGCTGAGAGGTTCTCAGTAGCAGTTTATACTGGCAGGTCAGGGAATGCAGAAGAAATATTAACACCGAAAATGTTTGGGTGGTGAGCTATCCGCTTCAGCTGCCTTTCTAAAAGAAATCTAACACATGAATTTCTGTTAAAGCAACCCATGACAATACTACAACAGATTTTAATGAATGAAATAACCTAGAATCCAAGATCAGAAAAGATTCTCATGACAGCACCACCTCAGTAATTAGGACTGTTTTACCTCTTTGCAGCCACAGTCTGAAAAACACAGCCTGCATGGAATGAGGGTGCAGATCTGTGATGACAGAGAAGTTTTACTCAGTTTTTCACCTGCCCCCTGGCCAGACCCTGGAGCTCTGCATGGTGGCACTGGCTGCTGATGGCACCAGGCTGCTGGGCAACTGCACAGACACTCAAGTCAAGGGACTGTTTTATTCTGAAAATCCAAAGGAGCTGCATGTCAGTCAGTCAATTTATCAAAGCATGGCATTGCTTAGAGCATAGTTGCCGAAATGAGAAGGCAAAGAGAGGAAAGGAAAAAGGACAATTTCTTCCACAATGTAGTAAACTTTGATAACTTTCAAAAAGTGCTGCTGCAAGTGGTCTCAGAGTCACTAAAAAAAACCCAGGGGACTCCACAGTTCAAATGCTACACCATGGCCAATCTGCTGGTGCCCTCCCTCTGGCAGTCATGTGTCAGCCCTTTACCATAAAGCTGCAGGAAGAGATCAAACAGGCAGTGGACAGAGTCAGCTATAGACATGAGTATTTGGTGTTTGATCAGTTGGGGAAATGCTAAGGCTCATGTAGGTGGCCCACAAAAGGAGAAGCTGTAAAATAAATGCACCCCGAGGCTGAACCAGACTCTTCCCTCTGTCTCTCAGAGAGAATCATGACTTCTCAGAGAGAAGTCAGTGTCTGATGCCTTTAAAATTTTCAAGTCCTGTCTTATGACTCTCATGTAATAGTACTGGACAGCACCACCAGGTCACTGTGCAAAACATGAGACATATCTTTTTAATTTTGCACATGTCAATCTCTCAGTAGCATTTCTGATAGTTCTGAATTTTTATTTTTTTTTTCAAAGAAGAAAAGGGTTTCCAGAAGATCTGAGGCCTTAAGAGAAAAAACTGAGCTGTTTGTGTACCTTCCCTGTGTTGTACCTTCTGAAACAGTAAAAGCCTTTCAAAGGCACTGCAGGAAGGAACCTGCTGAATTATCTGTGCTCTGGAAGAAGGTCTGAAGGGCAAGAAGTAAAGAAGCCAGTGATTCTTTCCTTCTGTCATCACATGTCTTTTGCTAAATCTTGAACTGAGAGGTGTCATCCCCAGAGCATTCTGGTTCAGAGTTCATGTAGTGACACAGAGAGGTAGCTCACAACCTTGGTGATTAGGTCATACACTCCATCCCACTGTCCCATCCGATCATCCTTCTGTTTGTGAATTTGCCTTCAGGGAGCTGCACAGGCAGACTTGATTCTCATTCCTTTCAAACAGTGCCACTTCCCGGTTTAACTGAACCACTGCACTTCTTCACTTGTAAGAAAAGCTGGGATGGGGACTAGACATGTTTTCCTAGACAGGAACCACTCTTGGAACCCAGCTTGCACTATTGTAGCTGGCTGAAGTCCTAGGTCTGATGGTGAGGGTACTTGAAACAGCAGAAAGTCTGACATTCTCCTGTCAAAGTTTGTTCATACCCCGAAGAAAGTTTCAGTAACTGTTTTGGGACCAGCCTAATCCGTCCCAAATCCTCCATTTACTCTTCCTAACTAAATCCACTGAACAGCCACCAAGATAAAGCAATTGTTGCAAATGTCCCCTGCTAGATCCCTGGGACAGATGGGAGATTTTCTGCTCATTACAAATCTAATGTATTACAGGATTAGCCTCCTCAATTTTACATCTTTCTACCATCTTCACATCACTTCAAATAGTTCTTCAGAGAGTTCAGTAAAATTCACAGCTATGAAATACCCAGGAATTGCTGCTGGCTTCCCATAGCTGAGTTTATCACAGACACCTAAACTGAAAGTTTGCAAGGGCCAGCCAACAGTTAATTTGCTTCAGATGTTAATTTGTTAATTTGCTCGCAGAATCCTACAGTCCTCAAGTGTCTCTCTAAGGCAGGCAATGGTCACCTGCAGGCTTAAAAAAGAAATATTTAAATATAAAGTGACACTGAATATTTAGTTGCTTGCATGCATTGCTTCTTAGGGTACCACAAATATTTGGAGAACATCATCTGTGTCTTTCTCCAAATGTCAGACAGGTGGTGCTAATGAAACTGCAGTGGGTGGGTATTAAAAATACTTCCCTGCAGAGATTTTTAGAAGTGGTTTGTGTGACTCTCATGCAGCTTCTTCTAGTGCTATTTATAACCAGCCCAGCCATCTGAGGTGCCCTTGAAATATTTCATTATGTCAGCGTGTAACATTCTGCATATGCTGCTCATTCCTCCGGCACAAACCAGTTAAAAGACATTGTCCTGCAAAAAGGAGCTTTAGGTTATGTTCCAGAAAGCTCATGAAGGCCTGGGAGGAGCCCAAAACTGATCCAGACCTCCAGGACTGAACTAAATTAGATCTTGTTTCTATTGCAAAGCTGGGAAAGATCAGCTTTATTCAAGCACCTCCACGCTTACTGCCAAGCAGATCATGAGAACTCTGCTTGTTCTGTCTCCAGCCCCAGTCATTCTGTCCAATACTGGAACCAGAGAGCCAAACCCACTGAAGTACCCTCATGCCCACAGACTGCACAAAGAAAGCATAGCTGGATGAGGGAAGTTTCACAAAACGGCAAAAGCAATGCAAGGCTGACCAGGCTGAAGGGAAGACATCAAACATCGCATTAAAATAAGCTCTGCTTTTGTTCCACTCCCTGGACTAGGATGTGCTCCACAGAACCCACAGTTAGCTCAATAAAATTGGCATTTAAAAGTATTAGTATGAGCAGCCCCAGGATGTAAAACAGGAGGAGGCATAGCACAAAAACAGCCATTAGTTTAAGTGCTCATTAAATGTCAACCCTCCCTCCTGCCACACTACACAAACAGTCCACCCCTGACTGTGACCCCACCTCCAGTCTGTCTAGAAAGCCTGTTGCTTTGAAAAGCCATCAGGTAGAGCCACACTGCTGTTACTGCACTCAGAGCCTGTGGGCAGCTCAGCTTGTACTTACTTTGCCAGCCATAATCCTTTATTCTTGCCCTAGAGAAATATATTCCATCCCCAGCAAAGCTGAGCATATGAGGGGAGGAATATGTGCAAAGCACTTACCAGGCCTTGTGGTGATCACATATAGAGGCTTTCCAGGGAGATTTGTTCTTCCTGCAGAGATGAGCGCTGCCACCACATTATAGACGAGGTGGGAAGTATTTAACATAGGCATGCCAAGGATAGTGTCGAAAGTAATTCCCTTCTCCTTCTCTACAAAGTAGGTGGGGGTTTTTAGAGACCTTATTCAAAATGCCTTGGAAATTCCATAAAACCACAAAGTCTGACTGCAGCTGAGCTGAGATGTGCTTTATCACCCATGCAAGGATGACTTGCAGCACTGAGCATCCAGTCCAATCTTTCCAACATAAGACATGGGCAATGCCTGCAACCAGCTCTTGTTTACTACCTCTCCTGCTATTGTGCATATCCACAGCAACAAAACCAAATCACTTTTGCACCAGGATGATTTGTTTTTTAACAGTGATTAACCCCGACAGCAAGACTGCATCAGGAAGTTAAAGAAGGCAGCTAAAGAGAACTTTTCTCCAGTATGGACAGAGAGAGGAAGATGACAGTATTCAACAAACTTCACTGAGCCTAAAATTTGCCTGTGTTACCATGGATGCATCATTGAAAACGAACACACTTTTGCAAGTAGGGTGTTATTCAGCATCTGGTTCTTTTGCTACATAGTATGGATAACTTTGCCTGCTCTAAAGGAAGGGGCAAATGTCTGGCAAGGAACAAAGTTTTAGAATAGAAACCCGCTGCGCACTAAGATATAAAACAAATGCATAAGCCTCAAGGAAAGCCATACAGTGGAGCTTTCGTGCCTGCTAAGCAAGAAGCTGGGTTTATGTACCCTGGAGAACAAAACCAAGAGACTTCCTGAATTACAATTCTTATGGTTATATTAGCATATAACCCCGTGTACATGTGGCAAAATCAATTGTCACTAGTGTGCACCAGATTATCTGCAGCCAGCATCTACCCCATCCACTACTCTGCAGATCCCTAGACCCTGCAGTCTTAAAGGAATTTCCAACTGCTCTTATGCTGCAGTTCAGAGAATGGATCCACCACACCATGGTGCAACTTCTTTCTCCCAGAGAGGCCAGCTAAGAAATCCAACACTGCCCCCTTAGCATTAACAATCTCTAAATGAGCCAGACCTAAAAAAATCTTGGAAAGGAGCTGCCACAGTGTGATACAAGGTGACCTAAAGTGAAGCAGAAAGAGATAAGGGAAAACCAACTGAAGTGTTCTTTGATAAAGAAAGAAAAATTGCAACTAAATCAGGAAAACTCAGTTTTAAAATAATCAGAGCCATTTTTGGACTCCAAGACCAAGACGACTTACAAAAGTGAAATAAGCAAAGAGCCTGAACACAGTATAAACCTATAAGAACTTTGAATGCAGGAGTAGTACCTGTTCACATGTTAAAATCTAACAGACCTGTGATCCCAAGGCTCCTGTCAGCAGATGGGTGGGATCTAGCTGCCAGTGGCCCTCAATCAGTGCTAAAATAGCTGCGTGCATCTCTGATAAAACTGATCTATCAGGAAGATGACAGGTGGACCACTGACTTGCCAGTTAACGACTACACCCTAGTTGTCACTTCGATGATGTGGCATTGCCCATTCTGTGAAAGATATGGCTTCTCTTCCCTGAGGCTGTCTGGCCAGTGGCCATCCATAAAACTATGTGTTGTCCTGGTGTTTAGATGCCCTTCTTTCTACTTCCTGGGCTTACCACTCCCACTGGTTGGTTGATCAACTCAGAGGTGACCCAGTGACCCTGGAGCACCCCAGGACACAGCATCTTTCCCACCAGTTGTGACTGGCCACCTCAGAGTTTCTAACCAAGGATCTGACTCCCTTACAGCCACAGGACTTTTTGCACCAGATTCTGCACTGGGGGCAGCTGGGTCACCAGGATGTTTGCAAGGACACATGCTCAGCACCTAGCAACATGCAATGGAAAATGAAGCAGTATTCAAAACAAAACCCAAAGTGACGCCATGTACTGCAGCAAGAATTTCCCAACCCATCTCTCTCTTCCATTGTGCCCTTTTCCAATTAGCTAATTACTTTGCACTCAAAGGTGGATAGACTTCTAAGCCATCCCAAGTAACCCCATGAAGCCAGTGTTTTTAATGTTGTCCAAACATAGACTTCACTGTTTCAGTCAGCTCATCCCTTCTGAGGACCTACAGGATCTCCCGTAGAATTCCATTCTTTGACTTTAATTCTATTATCAGTTATGTAACAGTGGCTGTTCTTTCAGATCCACAGCTACAAAAAGTGCATTTTGTATATTCCAGGCACTTGGTGTGTTAGTCTACACACAGCTCCTACCTCTTTCCGTGAATTGTGGAAAACTGTGCTAGCAACTCTTTTCACATGTTTACTCTCCAGCCATTCTGACTAAAACTAGCAAAGTTTCTGTGAGGCTTTGTGAACCAGAGTACAACTACATAAACCTCATCTGTTTTCAGAAATATTTCAAGATATTCTAATCTTGAAAAGCTCTCGAAGAGAGAAATGGTGAAGCAGTGCCTGCCATATCAGAATGCAAACAGATTTGTGACAGCTTGTTTTCTGGGGAAAGAGGAGACTTTCTCCAGAGCGAGAAGCCTGTTCTCTCTTGAGTCAGGACAGACAACATCTGTTGAGGTGAAAATGATAGAAGGTCCAGAAACAACAACTCAGGGTCTTTGTTTCAAACCAGCATTATGACCATTCTCAAGCAATGCTGGCTGCAATAAAATCGAGAGAGAGCCTCAAAGCTGAGTGGAGGAAAAAATTGAAATCATCAAGTCTCAGATGTTGCAGCTGCAGTCTGCAATCCTGATATGAAGCAGAGAAAGGGATCTGTTCCAGAGGATGTGAAAGCAGGTCCAATGGATGCATACTACTTGACATCAAGTTCACTACTACACTATCAGTCTTTTTCCAGGCACTTTCAGAAATCAGCAAAACACATTTAAAACAATAATCCAAGTAATGCTAATACAATCCATTGCAGATGGTTACACAGACATTGCTTAACTGGGAAAACAGAAGCATTTGGACAATATCACTATTTGGACAGTATTACAAAATATGGCAATGCAGAACTTATGCTCTGCACCCTGCTGAGAACCAGCAGAATAGACCAGAAGTAAAGACATTATTTTCTGCATCAGCATTGTGCACCAAAGCAATGGAAACCTTCATATGGTGCAGCCTTAGAGCACCCAGAATAAAAGGCTTTGTGTTCTCTTGAAAGAAAGAGTCAAAATTCAGGTAAGGGACTGCGAGCTTTGCATCAAATGAGAAAATAAATAAAAAAATAAATAGCCTTAGAGAATTTCATGAGAATGAAGTTTCCTTTCCCTCAGGTGTGTGAAGAAACAATTACATTCCACAAGCAGGGGCCAAAAACAAGAGGCAAGGCTGTAAGGGCAGCATCTCCCCAGAGAAACCACCCAGCCAGTCTTCCTGTTAAAGCCACTTGCTTAGACTTTTGTTCTGTTTTCATTTTCATGGATACGTTGGACACATTAGGATACAATGTTTATCACACAACACACAAAGCACGGACGTGCACTCCAAACCCTCCAGTGAAACACCTCTCCATCGAGTCAGTACAGACAAAAGTATATTGTCATGTGAATGACTCGACATATTTAGACAGATGTGGTCCAAGTCTTACTCTTAGTAGGGGAATCTCTCAGGCTACTCTTGTAAACCTTTTCCTCCAATAAAGTTAGGACATTGCTTGAATTTGTCAAAGAAAAACTAACTAAAAGGAAGGTTTTTAAAAAAATCATGAATATAGAAAGCTAAATGAGGTCCATTAATGACATGCAGGGATGTGTTACAGAGGTGCATGGGGAGTTGCACTGCACTACACCTCTGTTCAGACACTTATTCAGATGTGGCACTGGATTCAGCTTAAGTGAGTTGAGATTAATTTAATCCTGAGTGACTGTATCTACATCAGGGTTTAAACAGCTGAATTTATCTAAGTGCACATATTCAATTAATATGGATTTTTTTTTTCCTGACTGCTCCAACCTCAAGGAAACCCTGAGGAAGCTATTGCACAAACAGATATTTCACTGGAAGTACTGATTTTTATAGCAGAACACTCAATCAGTGAAGTAAGAGAATATCAGTTACAAGTAAAATAAGAAATACCAGTTAGAGCTTTCTCACATTGAATTATATTTGGGCTAAAAACGTAGTTAGCTCCTACTGGCTGCAAGGCAGGTTTATGCTTTCAGGACTGGCTAACACAACTATTACCACAACTTCTTTTTTGTGAGGCTTGGGAATTTTAGTCAAACTGGAATAGCTTCTACTCTTTATACATTAGATTAACACCACATTCATGTAAGGAGGGGAGTCAGTTCAGATCCATCATGCATTTCTGCTGTTTAGGTTTTTCACAAGTGTATTTTACAGGAAACAATATAACTTACAAAACAACTTTTGCCACATCCATTTCAAAGGTCGCATTTTCAACAGACGTTGACGGCGGTGCTTTAGTCGTTCCTGGAGTGAGGTGTACATGTAATCATTCCTTCTACAAACCTCAGCATGTCATTAAAGATCTCTGTGCCAATTAAAGAGACGACAACTTGTGTACAGCACTATGCACTCCTGCTGGCAGAGCTCCAGTGATCTAACTACTCCAGCACTTAAAAAGCTCAGAAAATCTCTCACACTCTCATAAAACAGAACCCTTGTGTTTGGGTACATCTTCTCTAGACTCCTGTAATGGTTTCTGAAAACCCAAGAAGGAAAGAAGCAGGTTGAGCCAGGCCCACCACGGGTTACTCACAGGGAGGTGGAAGCAACCAACAGTCCAAAGTTCAGGGAAGCCTTAGAACCCCTAATACGGGGAAGATTTACAAAATGTAACACTTGTTGAGTAAGTGGTAACTTTTATTCACTTTTAAGTGACTATATACAGGCAAAGGGACCTTTCCATTTTAAGTCTCTCATGCTGGTATTTAAATGAATCCAGTAAATGGCAAAGGACTGATTTCCTCGGGACAATTACACATGAGTGTAAATAAGAGATATATGTATGAATAAAATCCTGACTTCAGACTAACTCAGAGCTGTTGGCAGTTCCTAACAAGCCAACAGCATGAATAAGCATGCTGCCCTCTCGGTACACAGAGCAGTACACAAACTACACGTTTGCATTACTGCAAGAAATTCAACTGCTGTAGCATCTGCTTCGGATAATCCTGGTGTTTTCTCAATGAGACATTTCAATTAATTTCACCCAAAAATTCCCCCATAGTTTTGATCTGTTCAGGTATTAAAATAAAGATCCTGAAGGAAAAAAAGGCTCTTCAACTTACACAGTGGGCAATCACCAACGTGTCAGAGACAAAACATACCCAGTTCACCAGTCGAAGCCTCCTACAAGTTAGAGACCTATTTTCCCCCCCTAGCAGGACACTTAAGTAAAATGAAACCTGAAAAGCGTTTCCACTCATTCATTTAGCACCTGCCTAAGTGAATGTCTGTGTTCCAGGACGCTGCAGCAGGTCCCTGTGTCTCGGCACCAGGTAAGGCTGAAAGGAACACAGACAGGTCAGCCTAAGTACCTTTTTATCCAGATCCACAAAGACACCAAGACGATGGTGTTTTTCCTCTTGGTGGCTGAAGCCATTTAATTTCCTGTGTGGCAGTTGCTTGCCACACACTTGTCACCAGACATACTGCCCTTCTCTGCAGAGGAGCAGCACTTTGGGCCGTCCTTGTGCTTTGAGTAAAAGGCTGATAAGAACAATGCAATGCCATACCACCTCTGCTTCAGTCACACTGCATTTATTCAGTATTACGATGACTGCTAGCTCCTTATGTTCTTGGAGGGAAACGGGACAATAACTTCCAGCCTGACAGTATTTCAGTTAGTTTCTCTGCTTTTATTAACAAGCATATAATATTCATTGGCAAAACACTGGATACAAGCTTCACTATCATAAAATCAAAACATTAAGCATTAATCCCCAAAAGGCTTATTCAGACAAAACTAGCCACCAGTAGTACAGAAATTACACAGTAACACAAAGCATAGAAAATTGTAAACTTTTAAATGAAGCTAAGCCAAAAATATGGTTTTACACTGTGACAGTTCCAGAATCTTTATTATGCCACGAGGAAAAAGGCTTAGTGGTTGCACTGGCTTATTGTCCCTTAACTGTAAAATAATCTTGTTGCAGAAGAACAAACTTTCCTTTTGTCCAGATAAGTCACTTGAATTCAAGATTCCATCAAACCAATACTTTCAGTTTCAAATAAACGTTAACAAAAATAGTGGAATATCAGCATTCAGAGATCACATCTCCTTCCTTCAGCCATACCTATCCATGGGCATGAATGATTCCGCTGGTTTCTGTGGAACCATCCATGTTAATAGTAAAGTTACCCATGTAAGAACTGGACATTTAGTTCCTACCCTACCACCAGGATGTGGACGGGTCATTGTGGTTTCAACAGATCTCCAAAGAGCCCTAGGTATGGTCAAACATGGATCAAACAGCAGAGCCATACCTTTAGTTTGTACATAAATAAGCCATAACTTCACAGTAAAACATTACCTATTGACTTGCCACAAGACCCAAGTTCCTAGATAGTTTTTGTCCTGATTGCAGTTTTTGATTAAAGCAGGGATTGAAACATTGTTCCATGTTCTTTAATGTTCTCTGCAGTTTTTACTTCAACAACAGATCTCATGACCTTAGTTGCAGCTAATTGTATTTTATGTAGAGATTCTCTTGTGTGGGACAATTTCTTTCCCTGTTATCAACTTTAGGCAGATTAACTGAAGAGTAGGTTGCATTAATGTTTCCGGTGAAACATCCAAACTGATTACCTGAGGAAAAAGAGAAACTTGATCTTTCTGTTCAGTAAAGCCTTCTGTACAAAATGCATTTTGAGTACTGAAGATTCATCTCACTGATGTACAGACTGGTTGGCTTTTTCCTATTATATTTAGCTCAATGTAAGACGCAGAATGCTGTAAAATACGCAAGTTATATTTATCATCCAGCAGAAGAAAAAAGATCAGTAAATCCCCTAGGACTAACTATGTTGTTATAAAGACAGTAACAGCCAGATAAGCTTTCAAAGGCTCATAGCCTACTGGAAAATAAGATAGCACCATTATAGTTGTAGTCTGATATTTTTTATGGTCCCATATCCCCTGAAGTGATAGTGTTGTGTATGCTATTGCACAACCAATAAAAATAAATATTCCCAGGTTTGATGGTACACAAATATACCAGACCTAACAATGGCACAAAACATTTTCAGATAGGCTGCAAGTCTTGTCGATTGCTTCCACAATTCACATTAAGGTTTCTTGCAAGATCATTTATTTTAAAATATTGCTGACAGATAGTTCTTGTACTTACACATTTTTTTAAATCCCCTATTTCACTCTTGAAATAAAAAAAAAAGGAACAAATCAAAAAACACACCCACCCACCCCCAAATAATAGCCCCAAATAAAACCCCATTTGAACAAGTGAGAAAAGCTGTCTACATTCCTTTTAAATGTAATGGTAAATAGATGCTACATTTACAATTTAAACATATGCCTAATAAATGCATGTTTCAAACCTATTGCACAAAAGCATAAGTAATGCTCTTTATCCATACAAAACAAAAACATAGAAATGAAAGCTACTCAAACTCAATGTAAAAGGAAGAAGCTTGTAAAAACATCTTATAATTTCATTTTATATGCCCGTAAATAAAGCTGGACCACCGAAACAAAAAACACTTGGATGGCAAAATAAGACAGAAGGCTTAAAGTAGAATAAATAATTTTATAAAGTTAAAATTTAAACCTCCAAATCTTATTTAAATTTAATATTATATATTCTATCTGAATTCTTTATTTTTAATGAAACTATATTTAATGAGACTCTGAGCATGGATCATTCATCAGTCTCATTGCTGCTGAGGATAATGCAACAAGATACTTCTTTACTGTAATGATTTTCCAGCGTAAGAAATTGTAAAAACTACTTCACAGTAATGGTATCTTCACAAAAGCCAAAATAAACCACCATGATCTCATCAGGACTAAGAAACACCTATGTCCGAGTCTAAATTTTAGTTCAACTTTGAACAGTATCAGAATTTTTTTACCCAATATGATCTTGATATAAATTAACTGTCTCTTAAGCATCACACAAGTGAAACAAGACTCTGACCCAACGACAACCTCCCTCTGTATTGGAGTCTTTTACTGAGGCTAACATATGGTCCGGACACAGTCACATCACTCCCGAGGGAAAGAATTTCTGTAGTGAAGATGTTGTCACATGTGATTTAGAAAAATAACTGAATGGCTTTGGATTTTTTGTCGGTTTTCTTTCTTTTTTTTTTTTTTCCCCTCTCTTTTTACTGGTGAGGTTTCATCAGATTAAACACATTGCAAAAGCAGTCACACACAAACACAAGCAAAAACCCCAGCTGCAGGTATTAATGCTGGCTTGAATTTACGTATCCATATAGTTATAAACAGAGTTTTCTATATACTGATAGCACCATAACAAATTCAAGTGATTCTAAAGGTGGTTATAAACTTGTAAGTTCTACACTGTTCTCACAGCAAGACACAGATTCGAAAGGCTTCTGAATTTGCGCGTTCGTAATTAATTTCTCAGTTGCACAAGGTACAGGGAGGTAACAAAATCCCTATGTACTTAAACAGCACTACATCAATACCTAGTCATAAAAAAAGTTTCTTCAATACACACTCTCTGAGGTAGACAGATCTCATACATATATATGTAGGTGTGTATATGTATATATATGGAAACCATATACATACACATATATATATATATGGAAACCATATATATACACATTTAGGTTTTATGTTTATATATTTCCTGGTTAGGGTGGTTAATCAGAACGCTGTCTGGCAGCTTTAGTTTTACGTCTACATCAGGTACAGTCACTGTGTGTATACTCTGGGTGCACAGAGGGGGGACGCCTACAGTCCTGTCCACACTGTCAGTGCCTCAGTGGCAACGCTATCCCCTTATTTACACTGTAACAGCAGCCACCACATAAACAGCACCAGAAAGGCCCAGTATGTCAGCTCGTGTACACATCCATACTACCTGCATTCACTGTTTCAGGGGAAGTTTATAAAAATGGTAGACCTATGAACTCATTTGTTCTTTTCTGCCAGTTCAAGTAATGTTAAAAGACAGAAAAAAAAAAAAAAAAAAAAAGCTAAAATACACATATCTGAGTTCCACAAAAAAGACAAAATAAGAGCCAAGTTCATTTCCATGGCTCACATGCACGCACACACAAAACCCCACACAAGAATGCAGATGTGGAGTTCTGTGTAACCTAAACATTCAAATCAGCTCTTACACTTCCACCTGCAAGGACAGTAGCGTGTTTTGGCCCTTGCATGGCTCTCCTTTCCATCTCCACAATTCATTAGGCTCCCTTTCATTCTCTGCTCACATACTTTTTGATTTCCTTCCTGTTCACACCTGTGACCCTAATCAAAACAAGGAACTCCTTTCAAAGGTAAAAAATGCTGGGGCATCCCTTCTGCAGCAGTGGAGCTGGGAAGGAAGGACTGAAGACTCCAAAGAAGGAAATTAAGGGACACGTGCTGATAAATGTGGTGCTTCGAAAACTCAGGAAGAAGATTTAAAATGCTTGGATAAAATCTCTTGCAGCATTAGCTTTTGAGTTAATGAGTAACACTTTCAAGCAGAAGAGGAGAAGGAGCACAGCTAAAGGAAGCAGGGCAGTTACAGGCAAACTTGCTTTCTTATCCAAAGACAATTTATCAAAAAATAACAGGGTTTAACAACAGAAACAGCAACTAGCATTCTCAACTGACTGGAAAACTCTTCCAAAATTATGTTAACTATTTCCAGCTGCCAAAAATATGGCATAGACTGTTTTCAGTGACTTGACACCTGTGCCAGACAAATATTCTCACAGTCATACTATACGTGCCATACTGTGTACAGCTTGCAGAAATCACTTTCAACTACTGTTTTTAAAAAGCCAATTATTTCAAAAAGCCCTACAAAAAGTGCAGTGAACCCTGCTAAGTGCCATTGAGGGTGCTTTCTAGAACATATATAGTTATATGTGTATATAAATGTATGTACCCATATATACATGTGTGTGTATATCACCTTGCATCCATTAGGGCTGATGCAAGCAAAATTATCAGTTAAGGCCAAAAGGTGCTAAAATAATCTTGTCTGACTCCCCCCCTCCACCCTACCCCAACTGAGCTAGGAACTGCAGTAAGGAAAATGCTATAGTTTCACCAGAACACAGCTAAAGGAAATATAAAGTTCCTTATAATATCTAAGGAAATTTTAATCAGTGAATGAAAGGTCTGCAATACTCCCAAAGTTGTCCAAGAGCCACTGTTTCAACAGCTAGTGACAGCAAATTCTCTCTAAATTAAAAACTGATTTCTGCAAGCCACAACTACAAAAGAAGTGTTTGCTTTTTAAGAAATTCACAAATCTAGCACTTGTGAGTATTTGTCATTAAGTGGTGCAATTTATACCATAGCAAAATATCAGGGCACATTAAAATCAACTGAAATTATTTCTACTACTCTTTCCCAAATTAACACGTATACAGAAGTATCAAAACTTTATTAAAACACAAGGTGAGGGAAAGCAATAACTGGGCAAAAATGACAAATTTATTGGTTTCCCAGATTTTCTGAAGTTTTCAATGCAGCATAATAAATTATCACCAGTCACTGTATCATTAAGTATGCTCAATGCTCTACAGAATAACTTGAATAAAGCCAATGCAATCAGGCATACTATATAAGACAATAACACTTTGCAAAAATATACTTTTTAAAGATTCAGAATGCGAAAAGTAACTAAATGCAACTTGGTGTCAAAAGCAACATATTTAAATCACCCCACAACATTCTAACTTTTTTTTCTGTGTAACTGTAAGAGACAAATCAGGCTGAGCTACATGGAACTGTGAAGTGTTTTCAGTATCTGTAAACTTAATGCTGGTAGTGTCTTGTTGAGTTGAGACTTCTTTCTTCCGTACAAAAAAAAAAAAGTATAAATATTTTCTGCCCAGGAGTCTAAGTTACACATCCATAGAAGAAATATTCAGGACAGTTCACTATGAAAGCCCTCGTCTTCCAAAATTATTCGGCTGGTTTGTGTGATGTGATTAGTGATGCACTAAGAAGGTGCCAGATGATAGTCTCTGCAAAAAACTCTGTCCAGAAGGACAATAAAGTTCTCTTACAGCAAGTCCATTTTGGGTCTATAATGTAGCAGTAGAGGTGCTTTCTGCAAGACAGAAATATCAGGTAAGTCAAGAAATACACTCAGAACTGATCTGTTCAGTAGGTAAATCTGCTATTTCATAAACTAAATCTTCAGTGAAAGACCAGAACAGCTATCTGATCTGTCAAAAATTCACCAAGACAAAGACGAGATGCAACTTCATCTGTGGGGCTCAAACAAGAGATGAAGAACTGTTTCCCCTTTGTCTCAGGAGCAGATCTGTTTAACTTGGAAAACTCATTCCCAGTAAGGGACATGTCCAGGAAGCAGCATGAGAGTATGTGGCACTTCATGACATCCTGCACCATGGATTTCTGTGTCTCATGAAAACAGTTACTTCTGTTTGGTTTTTTTTGAGAAGGCAGTTTACAGTTCTCCCTTTTCCATACGACTCACAGTTTTACAGATCTCCCTGATAAAGGTGAAGAGTAGACTGTACAGATGGATATCAATTTGATGTTCCTGTGTGGTTCTCCCCCTAGCCCCCACATCCTAACATTTGCTTTGTATCCTTTTATTTATACCCATATTCAGCTTCAGGTGTTAATCACCTGTCACTCTGAATTGTAAAGGCTTCACCCATACTTCATCATCAGCCTATGTTCGTTGACCTAAATAACCACAATGCTGTCAGTGCGCTCTTACTGAAATACTCAAATCCATTTCCAGGTCATTCAGAAACATCGTACGAAACATATTCCAGTGGGATTCCATTGCAACATTTCTGCATTTTTACCACTGATCACTGACTTTATCCCGTGACTCTTACGCAAGTCAATTACTTTCCTAGAGAAAAATGGTTCTCTACTCCCACCTGCACCTCTTCTAGATATGCACTCAAAGCCATCAAGTGGTTTTACCTCAGTGCAACTGTACACTCAGAATGTGAGTGTCCATTACAAATACTTCTTGTTCAAATATCCCCACATACACATACACTGACTCTCTTCAGTGTTGACTTGCCTCCCAAGTGCTCCATTTTGCTATTCATCCTTACTTCACTCGAGCTGCCATTATTAATGTGATAAGTAATATTAGAATGAGCTCCCAAGTTCACTATTCCATTTCAAGGAAGCTTTTTCAAGAAACCACAGTGAGCAAGTCAAAGATGCACTAAAATATTTTAAGCACACCAGTTTACGCCTACTAAGTGCTTCCTTAACTGAGACAGACAAACACTGTTACTACCACTTCTTCTTTAAAGTTAAATTCCCTTCTTGAGGTACAGAAGAGCACTGAGTTGGAAACTTCTGCATTTTCTCAATCAACTGCCCCCCCATGGGGACTAAACCCAATTTTACCTGAAATGGTTAAAAGTAATACTTTCTTGTAGCTTCCACTTCCTTTGCCAGACTTGATAATTTGACAGCTAATGCAATGCTCCCCTTTTTCTTGCAATTGATACTTAATTCTCCTTTCCTTCACTTTCTTGGAAACAAATTAATACTTGGGTGCTTAAGGATGTTGTATTATATTGATATAATTGATATATGTTGTATATATTGATAAAAGTATCTTTTTATCAAGTTTGCAGTTACTGCAGTACAGTTCCAAATCATACCTATTTTATACACATTTTATTTGGCCACTTCATGATTTACTTGGAACCAGCAAGCCATACCTTAAATCTCCATCTAGTAACAACTACAAACTTGAGTGTGTGGTCTTTGCCAAGAATCTCTTCATTGCATAATATGTCCAGCTGACAAAAGAAAGGTGACAGTTAATTCACAGGGACACAATACACAAAAAAACATATATCAGATAATACTACGAACGTTTGACAATACTTTTTTTTCTTTGAAGATACTGTAACTGTTCACCTTGCAGTTGCTCTGAAGGCAAAAATAATACCAGGAAAGAAAACATAACATCGGCTCTCAACATACAAGTGCTGAAAGACCACGTCTGTGCCTACCTAGGAAATATTGTGTGATCTGGACTGAACTGCTTCATTTATCTTCCCAAGCAATACTAATGCCCTTTCCTGAAAGCTTTATCTGCTTTTAAAGAGGTCCAATAAAATGAGCAAGGAGACAGAAATCTCAAAGACAGCTGTTATTTAACATACTATGAAAATTTCTTTACCTTTTCTGGTATTTTGCCAGTCAGGCGGCATCATGAACTAAAAACAGGGAACATGCATGAAAACAGAAAATTCCACCAAGGTGGCTTATATCACAGCACTTTACCACACAGCTCTGAAAGGCCTGAATGGGCATGCAGTCCACTTACCTGGCAACAACTCAAACCTACAATAGTCTAAAGCAAGAAAACAAGCTTAAATCCTTCTACTTATCTACCTGTTGCTTGGTACCAGCACAGTAATTACACTATGATTTATGTACTCTTAAGAAGATAGAAAGGGACAGCAATGGAATAAATAGTATTCCTGAAAGTTTTTCCTTCAGGAAAAGCCAAGTAGGTTGTTAAATCACAGACTGGCACAGTACATTGGAAGGCTTAACTACTCATACAGAAAAAAAAACCAAAAACATCCCCCTTTGAGCAATCACTGTAGCTGTGCAGCTGCTGGGCTACAGCCAGGAGTCAGCCATTTCCAAGCCAGCTGAGGATAAGACAGGATATACTGTTGTGTTTCAGGAAGGCTGGCAGTGCTTGGGGGCATAGTCCAACCATACGACAGAGTGTTGGTTTGAAGTGTACAGAACTAGGAAGGAAGGAAGAGTTACAGAGATGCAAATTCACTGTTGGCAAGTTCGAGCAGAAAGATGTTGACACATTGGACTGGATAGCACATGATTTGATTCGAATGAAAAGTCTTCATGATACTCAGTCAATCAGTGTAATAATATGGAACTGAGAGATGTCACGCTGAGAGTCAACCGAGTTGTCCTGAGACTGTGACTAAGGCCTAACCAAGTGGTAAACAGAGGCTGCATTCATGGTTTGCCACTGTTAATTTTTGAATCTGACCTAGAAGTGCAAAGAATTGCCCTTCTGTACCTTTCACCATAAGTTCTTCCCACAATTCCACGTATTCCCTGCAAAGTCACGGAAAAGTAGGCATCTGGTAACACTCTGGTTGTGGTAGGCAGCAACTTCAGGTTGAGCTTCACTGAGAGCACAGAAAGGGACAAAGTATTTGTGGTGCTTTCTCTTAAGCTGGGCTTCGGTAGTGTTGAAAGGGTTTTTTTTTTTCTCTGCCTGTCCCCTGCACAAAGTGTGAACTCTCTGAAAGGGTGGGGGTTATACCTAACTACAAAGCATCTTACCAGAGTCCATTTCAACATTGTGGAAGCGCATAACCAAGCCTTTTAGCTCAACTATTTATACATGGACGTGAAAAGATGCACTGCAAACTAAGTGGCAAGTCCTGTACAGACCCAAGAAAGAACAAGAAAATGGCTATATAACATAATTCAAGAAGCAGTGTGTGCTTCTCTTTCCTGAAAGTAAAATCAGACTAAAAGACGTTCATTTGCAAAGCGACAAACCCACCCTTTAAAAGCTTTCATATATGTAAATTTGTTTTAAAAAATTAATATATTACCTCATTAAAAGAAGAAAGGTTGAGTTTTTTGGCAATGAACTTCTTTAGATGCAAAACTGTTGCTTGTGCTGAGCAACGAATCCATTTTCGTTTCAATCCACGCAATTTGCTGCTATTGCACTCCAAGCAGATGCTTACCTTCAGGAAAAAGCAAACAATCAGGAGCTGGCTGGAATAATTTTTTGCAATCCCCATAATGTATTCCATATGTGGTTTTTATTAATACAATAAAGTCAAGTAGTACAGTACAAGTGTTTCTTAAACTGAAATGCCTATTAAAAAAACCCCAACATTTTCTAACATCTTGTAAGCTGAGTGATAAGCACTAGACAAAAATAGTTCAAAAATGGATTTTCGATTTTGGAACAAGGCTGCTTCAGCCCAAATTCATAGGTTGTCAATAGCTCAAGAGGACCATATGTTAAAAGTTAGAGCAAGATAAACAGTAAAAAGAACTACTGACAAATTTAATGTTTGCTTCTAATATCTTACTTTTAATACAATTGCTTAATTCAGTTTAAAATAGAATTTTAACATGTTTAAATGAGAATTTAAAGTTTAAAAAGAATAGATATAGATACTATAAAAAAATTTTTCAAGTTCTAAATATTATCCCCCCCCCAGTAGAGAAATTCTCATGTCTTTTCCCACCCAGCTATTCATTAATTAGTCTAACCTCTTTGTGATAATATATTTTATGCACTAAATGGATCTACTAACAGATACCCTTACATGGCAGTTGAAAAGAAAACTAGCCTAAGGTAAAGTTACTCTGAACACACATCATAGGAAAACATAAAAAGGATGGCTTGTTTATCCCAAAAGGATTTTTCGCCTTCAAACATGCTTTATCTTCAAAATTTAACAGTGGGCTTCCAAGCTTTTATACTGTTTTCATAGGGTTAACACTGACTCAGTATTAGAGGTTGAAAACAAGATAAATAGTAAGTTACTAAAAGTTGCTGTTAAGGAAACTTCCCTGTCCAACCACCCAAGAGCAAGTGTAACTCTGGCAGTTACACTTTCACAACCTGAGCTAGGACCAAAGACTCTTTGCAGCTACACACCCCACACTGACACTTTCAGCCCAGGCTTCCTTACCAGCCCAACCCCAGGTTTCCCATAGCAGGGTCTCAGATGTCCCAACCCTTCAAATAATTTAATCTTGGTAGGTGCAGTAACTAAATAACAGAAGAACAACTGGGGGTGGTGCCTCCAAGGAGGGACCCCGGACAAAGGAAATCTTGGGCTTTTTTTACCCTCACAATCTAAGCACACAAGTCTAGGAGTAGTTGGCTCCTGCTGTGTCTCAGCATCTGGTCCCCTGGCTGGGTCATAGGTCCCTGTGCCCTTTGTTGTGCAAAGGGTTGACATTTCCTGGCCTCTTGCCTTGGGCTCCCACCCAGAGCTCAACCTTCAGCTCCCACTGCAGCTGCACAACAAGTTACCTGCGCTGAATGTGTTCTTTAACAGCGCAAAATGTTGAATTCACAATCACTGATACACATTCAGCTCCATGCAGCATAGTAACACGGAGGTACACTCCTTCAGAAGGTGAGGCAAATTACCTGAATTCGTTATGAAAGCTAACATATACTTTGGAAACCCAAACAGTCAGAACTATCAAACCTTAATGCAAATGTCTTCAACGTATTCTTCATTCCTGCCAAAAGCCAAAGGTAAAAAACCTCAGGCTTACAAAAAAGCACTGGACAAACTGCACCTTATTTGTATCAGGGAACAGAAAAAGCAGCTTGAAACAGTTATTTTCTTCTCTATTAGATTACCAAAGAAAAAAACACAAAACAAAACTAGAGCCCTATGAGCTCACCTGTTCATCACTTCGGTGGTAGTCATTATCCTCCTCCTGTTTTTCCTCTGAAGTTTCTTTATTTAAATTTTCATCTGCTTTAGTTTCACCTTAGATAAAATACCCCAGACACATATGTTTTTACACATATATATGTATTTTTATAAACAAAACACAAATATACTCAGCAGCAGCTTATGATGCTAATACAATTAAACCAACACAGTCCAGGATTGCAATATAGAATAAACTTCGCCTTTTCCCTTACCAGGTTAGGCAAAACGAGCAGCCAACAGCCCGTCACATGAAAGAGGGGAATGCCCACAGACCACAACCTTCAGTTCCACTGTGAGCAGCCCAGCAGCCAGGCAATTTCACAGTCCCCACGTGGAGACCGACTGCCACAAGCCATGTGCCGTGACCAGTTAAAAATAGAGACTCTGTGCACAAATAAGGGACAAAGCAACAATCCTGTGCTCACTGTATTCTCCACTGTTATGAAATAATTGTGACTGCAATACACTGACTAGGCACAGCTCCAGCAGGGCTGTTCATCAATTTACTAGCCATCAACCAACAAAGACAGAGTAAATAAAGGACCATTTACCATTTCGATGAGAATCTAGGTGCTGTTTTGTGGAACACGTCTCCCCTTTGATGTCCCCTGGAACTTCCATGCCCAGTTTGTGATAAAACTCCCTTTGCTTTTTCATTTCCGCTGTTTAAAATGGCAAATATTAATCCCTGTAATAAAGTTCTAATGCAATATTTATGAAGTTATTCCAAATCCTTTCCCTCTTAAGGATCGCCAGCAAGTAGTGGTGTTGTCATTATTCACTATCTTCTATCTCTGCTATTGTATCAAGTCATGCCTCATCTTATTTTCCAGAGTTAGAATACCATAAAATCATTTGCATAGCTACTACTGTAGCATTCCTACTAGAATAAGATGGTATTTAAAATACTGTAGCTAATTTTGAATAACCACCGACAATATTTCCAGTCAAACCACTTGTCTGGAATTTTTATTTATAGTTCTGATTTCCAATATTCTAGAAATAATTTTTAAATAATCTATTTAATCTTCCTGATGTTTGAAAATGTTTAAATTTATTAAAATCCTCTATTTAAATGAAAGTTTTAACACATATTAAGGCAAAAAAAAAATCTCATTTCTATAAAGTACTTCTTCAGTTGAACACATCTATTGGCAAAGAGGATTATGAAAACACAACATGAAAGTTCCCTGATAAGGACTCGCAGAACTGCAGAATTCCAGAAAGATTGCACAACAGGTTAAAGAACACAGTTTAAGAAAACCAAATTAGAGTTATGGTGAGTCAACACTCAAAAGATGAATGACTATTCCACTTTACAAAGTACTGCTTTTGGAAGAAATATCCCATGTTGCCTCCCACCACATCCACACTGAATTGCTGCTAGTACACATATGAAATGAAATTAATCATTAAAAATTACACAGATGAAAGAATATAGTTTTCCATTGTGTTTCTCTTCAGTTGCCCTCTCTTCTTCATCACTTGAAACTTTCTTTTATTTTTTATGTTAAAGAAGCATGTGCAAACTGACCTCTAAAAAAGACCACACCACAACTTACCTTCTTGGAGGCCTGGAACAAGTTTGTAAACAATATCTTGCATTGTTCTGTCATGACTAGCAAGAAAAAAAAAACAAGATCAAAAGCTTAAGTCAACCTTCTTGATTCAAAACATTTCTCTTTAAAAAGTTCCAGCACTAAACATATGTAAAAATCTCTAAATTCATCTAAGATGAATTTCACTTCTCAAATCAGGACTCCTATCAAACCAGGACAGTAACATAAAAAAAAATCATGACAAAGTACAGGCTAAGACAAAAACCAAATGGAAGTTTGAGAAAGAATAGTCTATGGAGGAAATCAACCTATGGGATATGACCTCCAACATCAAGGCAAGTGTGTCACTGGTAATCTCAAAATTCTTAGACAACTCTGAGGTGAACTTGTTTTTATTATAAAAGAACCAAGGATAGCCCATTTCTCACCCTTACAGACTCATCTACCACATTTCTAGATTACTCAGTTGTCTCTACTAGGCTTCTCCTAAAATGCATGAGAACAGTTGACAGAAAAAGATCACAATTAAATTTTACTTTGCTCTTAAAAGAGCATTTTAGCTGTGAGAAACATTATGTAGCTAAGTAGCCTGTACAGGTAGTGTGGTTCAAATTAAAAAAAAAAGATAATAATCCCACTGAAACTCAAGCGATGGGACCAGTTAATATTCTAAACTTTAATTCCCAGTTCATCTAGGTAAAATTCTGTTCTGGTCTAAAATAAGTCACTGTCTGAAAGAAATTAAGTATTACCCTAAACTCCAATTAATAACTTACCCTAAACTCCAATTAGTAATTATTATCAGAAGCATTTCAGGTGTCTGTCTTGGCTGCTGCAATGTCACTACCCCAAAAGAGTTTGCAATATCAAACCCCGAGTCTGATTTAAATAGAAGAGGTTTATAAGCATAGTCTCAAGCTTCTCATTCCCTGACATGAGCACTTCAAAGCAGTGGAGATCAACGAACAAGTAAAGAAACGGTGGCAAATCAACCAGTAATAACAGTATTCTAAGTAGCACTACAAGAAGAGTCAAAATACGGATAACTCTAAATTCATGTCACTTCAACCAGCAGCAATTCCACTAGCACAGGCTGGGATTATGAAGTGCCACATAGGGATTGCAGACACATCGCCAAAATTAAGTAAATAGGGCATCACTAATAGATCACAGGTGAGAATATGGGGGTTGGAACTAGATGAACTAGATGATCTTTGGTCATAATCTTTTTTTTACCTAGATGAACTATATGACCTTCAAGGTTACTCAAAACTCAGTTTTATGATTCTATTTAACAGTATTCAGAAATGTGAAAAAAGGGAGACACATTTGGTTTACCTATTTTCCAGACACAGGGAGATGAACAGAGGAGCTACATTTTAAGACAGCTTGTGAAACTCCTACCTGTCAATTCTTTATTTAAAAGGACTCCATAAATATATCCAAAAGTAGTCTGGACAAAGCCTGCTTCAGTTTTGAAGGGGCAATGTTTTACAACTAATTCAAGCAGCTTACTTCACTTGAAGCATATTCAGTAACCAAGTAACAAATTGCTTTGCAGGTGTTCTCAATTTGATGCTGTTTCCTGGTCCCTTTTTGCACAGAAAGCAGGCACTGGTATATTCTTGTGGCATTACAGAAGACAAACGGTGTCTTACATGTCATTTATTCATTCTTGCCTATTTTCACCTACTTGTCCCTTTAATTATACACTTATACAAAATATTATCAGTGTATCATATAACACATTATCAGTGTACATCATTATTCTTCAGCTGCAGAGACAGCAGAACCAGTTTCAGGCTCCTGAATGAGGATGAGCTTGAGCCATGTAAGTGTGTATATACAATATTGACAGTTTTCCGTGAAGGTGCAATCAGACTCATTTGCTATAAGCATTGCTTCAGAAATCTTTACAGAACTGAGAAAGGCACATGGGAAAATGCTACTAACAAATGCAACCTCTTTATAAAAAGGTAGATAAAACACTACTTGATATGCAATAGCTAATGCAAATATACTGTCACAACTATTTCCATCAGCAAGAGTTACTATACTGCAGTAAAATGAAAAGAAAGCACACATGGAAAAGAAAAATCAACAAAAACACTTGGTTAAAAAAAAAAATAAAGAGGAAAGAGGTGAACAATACCAAATTTGTATTAGGTCTGTGTAGGGATCAAAGCAGAGCAAAGCAAAAGGTCATCCACTCTAGAGATTAAGGTCACTGGTCTAATATTTTTGCTGCCATATTGCTGGTTTAAACAAACCAGAAGGTTCTTGGAATGCATTGATGGTAACTTCCCTCTCCAAGCAATAGAAAAGCCAACAATGAGAGATGTCACCCTGGACCTTGTTATCACTGACGAGGAGAGGCTGGTGGGGAATGTGAAGCCCAAGGGCAGCCTGGGCCGCAGTGACCATGAAATAGTGGAGTTCGACACCCTCAGGGGAGTGAGAAGGGTGCACAGCAAGCTCACTACCCTGGGCTTCACAAGAGCCAACTTTGGCCTCCTCAGGGATCTGCTTGGTAGGGCACCAGAGAAAAAGACCTGGAAGGAAGAGGGGCCCAAGAACACTGGTTGATATTCAAGGATCACTTTCTCCAAGCTCAAGAGTTTCATGGATGAACAAGGAACTCCTGGACAAACTCAAACACAGGAAGGAAGCCTGCAGAGGGTAGAAGCAAGGACAAATAGCCTGGGAGGAATAACAGAGAAATTGTCCAAGCAGCCACAGATCACATCAGGAAAGCCTAAGTTGTGATAGAATTATCTGGCCAGGGATATCAAGGGCAACAAGAAGTGTGGCTCTCTCTGCAAGTAAATGGGAGACCTGGTTACCTGGGACGTGGAGAAGGCTAAAGTTACTCAACAGCTTTTTTGTTCCAATCTTCACCACTAAGTAATCCAGCCACACTGTCCAAGTTGCAGATGGGAAAGGCAGAGACTGGGAGAATGAAGAACCATCCACTGCAGAAGACCAGGTTCAAGACCATCTATGGAATCTGAAGTCCAGGGGACCTGATGCATCCTGAGAGAACTGCTGAGGAAGTGGTTAAGCCACTATCCACTGTATTTCAGAAGTCATGGCAGTCCAGTAAATTTCCCACTGAAAGTTAAAGAGGAAATGCAACCCCATTCACAAAAAGGGAAATAAGTAAGACCCGGGGAATTAAAGGCCAGTCAGTCTTACCTCAGTGCCCAGCAAGATCATGAAGCAGATCTCCTGGGAACTATGCAAACACACATGGAAAAGAAGGAAGTGACTGACAACAGCAACATGGCTTTCACTAAGGGCAAATCATGGCTGACAAATTTGGCCTTCTATGACAAGGTTACAGAGGTGGTGGGTGAGGAAAGAGTGACTGACATCGTCTTCCTGGACTTGTGCAAAACATTTGACACTGTCCTGCATCACATCCTTGTCTTTACACTGCAGAGACATGGATTTCACAGATGGAGACCTTGGTGGATAAGGAATTGCCTGGATGGTCACACTCAAGAGTGCTGTGATCAATGGCTCAAAATCCAAGAGAAGACCAGTGATAGGTGGTGTTCCCCAGGCATCAGGAATGGCACAAGTGCTGTTTAAAAAATTCGTCAGCAAAACGGACAGTGGGATCAAGCGCACTCTAAGCAAGTTTTCCAAAAACACCAAGTGCAGTGGTGCAGCCAACACACTGCAGGGAAGGGATGCCATTCAGGCTTAGAAGGTGAGTCCATGTGAAGCTCATGAAGCTCAACAAGGCCAAGTGGCACCCGGGTGCTGGCAAACCCAAGCACAAATGCAGGCTGGCAGAGAATGGATTGAGAACAGCTCTGAAGAGAAGGACTCAGGGGTGTTGGCAGATGAGAAACTCATCGTGACCCAACAATGTGGGCTTGCAGTCCACAAGGCCCACTGCATCCCTGGTTGCATCAAAAAAAACTAGGCCAGCAGGCTGAAGTAGGTGATTCTGCCCCTCTACTCTGCTCTCAAGAGACCCTACCTGGAGTTCTGCATTCAGCTGTGGGGCCCTCAGAATGCAAAGGACATGAACCTGTTGGAGTGAGTCCAGAGCAGGGGCACAAAAACGATGAGAGGGATGGAACTCCTCTCCTGTGGAAACAAACTGAGAGAGCTGAGGATTATAGAGCTGGACTTGAAAGGTTCCAGACGACCTTAGAGCAGCATTCCAGTACCTGAATGGAGCCTACAAGAAAGGAGAGGGACTTTTACAAGGCTATGTAGTGACAGGACAAGGGGGAATGGCTTTAAACTGAAAGAGGGCAGGTGTAGATTAGATAATAAATAGAAATTCTTCACCATGAGAATGGTGAGGTGCTGGAACAGGTTACACAGAGAAGCTGTGGATGCCCCACCCCTGGAAACATTCAGCCCAGACTGTATGGAACTTTGAGTAATCTGATCTAGAAGAAGGTGTCCCTGCCCATGGCAGGGGGATTGGAACTAGATGACTTCTAAGGCCCCTTCCAATCCAACCCATTCTATGATGACTTCATGATATTCTTACCTGTTCCTATGACCTAAAAAGACCTTTGAAAGAAAGATTAACTGAATGATAAAGCTGAAAATTATTTCTGTCATTACTGTGAGACACTGAAAAGCACTGTTCAACTAAGACTAATTATTGAGGAGTTTGTAAAAGTATAACTTCTAAAACCCAAGAAATACAAAATGAAGAATGACTAAATTCCTTTAAAATCACACAGAAATTAAACAGTGAAGTGCATACTTTGCTTGTTTTTAACTCTGGAAGAAGCTGCCCTGCTAAGGAGTGGCAAATTCATAGCAAAGTTTGATCCTGTATCTCCTCAAAAACCTTCAAACTTCCTTTTAAATGTTTAAAATGCTGATAGGCAAGAAAGAAAATTTGGGAAAATCTGTATTAAAGGGGATGAACCAATCTAGAGTGAAGCTACTTGCATTTCTGCTTTTATACTTACCCAATATACTGTAATGGGTGGCTCTGATGTATAACAATTCTACAGGTTGGACAAGTGTTGTTTTCCTCCAAATATTTCACTAGGCAGCTCCTACAGACTGATAACAAAGACACTCACAATTAAAAAGTAATAAAAGTAGCATAATAAGAGTTTGTTTTTCTAAAGTCACAGAAATGCACCTTACTGAAATTTACACAAAGCTCATCTTTTTCCTATCACATATGCACGACATTTAATCATGCAAAATACGGTTTTCATTAACTTTCATTATTTTTTTTTCATACAGGAAACTGTAAGGCATTTGTGCCTTCCTAATACAGCATACAACACACATAATCCCACTCTTAAAATTTATTAGAACAATTTCTAGCAGCTCTACATTCAGTTTGCATGGCCAACATTACAGGAACTGTACACCATTAAGATAATAAGCATATTTGCTTTAACCATGACCACATACAGAACAAATATGTGTGGTGGCAATGAACCCAATGCAAAAAAAATATTTCGAAGCTGAATACTTTGTAAAAGAATAGAAAACTTTCAGAAAATTGATAACCAGGTGTTATTTTACTTCTAACTTTCACACAGTACACTACAATTAAACTTGCACCAGAGAAAAAAAAAAATTACATTAGCAGACCTTCAGTATTAGTAAAACGTCCTGGAAGGAGCTGTTAAAGTAATCATTCATTATAAAGCTGCATGCTTTCAGAACTGTTTCCATATGCATACCTGCAATCACCCGTGTCTCTTCCTAAGTGAACTATTTACACTCCACTCTCCTCTGTCCTGCCCAAAAACAATACTCTTAAAATACACTACTACTCCATGGTATCCAGACTCACTTGAAGATACAACTCAGAAACTTAGAGGGGAAAAAAACATGGACGAATAGCTTTCTCTTGAAGAGCAGCAGTTCCACGTAGCCTTGATATTAATACACACTTATCACATAAAATGAAAGAATTTCTGTAGCTACAGTGCCATCTACCTCCCAAGCAAGAGGTCTGACAAAGCCTCATGGCTTTGCACACTACGCACAGATCTTGCAGAGCAGTTTGTTCCAGTGGAGTGCCAGAGCAGCAGATCTGTTTGCAAAAGTGAAGCCAAACCACAGCCTTACCGAGCTGATGAAAGCAAAATCTGACAGTGGAAGCAGTGACAGGTGTTCTGAAAAGAGTATGGGGATGTTGCTAACTTGTGTAGG
The DNA here is from genome assembly GCF_022539395.1 of Myiozetetes cayanensis. Classification (NCBI taxonomy): domain Eukaryota; kingdom Metazoa; phylum Chordata; class Aves; order Passeriformes; family Tyrannidae; genus Myiozetetes; species Myiozetetes cayanensis. The sequence goes on along the minus strand of NW_026087631.1, from coordinate 6,948,866 downwards.
AATAGGCTCAGGAAGGCCAAATCACAGCAGAAGATGAATTTGGGAAGGGACATCAAGAGTAAGAAGGCCTTCTCATAGGTATGTCAGTCAGAAAAAGAAGGTCAAAGAATGAGTACTCCCCAGATAAACATGACTGGCAAATCAGTAACAATGGACGCTCAGAAGGCTGAGGTGCTCAACTGTTTTGCCTCAGTCTTCCCTGGCAATTTCTCTCCCCATACTTCCCACATGGATGGGGGAGTAAAGTCCCTTCCACTGTAAGAGAAGATCAGGTTCGTGAACACCTGGGGAGCCTAAATACAGGTAAATTTGTGGGACCTGATGAGATGCCTCACAGAGTCCTGAAGGAGTTGGCTGATGAAGTTGCCAAGCCACTCACAGCGACAGTCATGACAGTGAAAGTCAGGTGAAGTCTCTGGTTACTAAAAAAAGGGAAACACTGCACCCACTTTTGGGAAGCAGTAGAAAGGAAGGACGACCCTGGGAACTACCAGCCTGTCAGCCTCACCTCTATGCCTGAGAAGATCACAGGACAAGTCCTCCTAGAAGCAGTGCTAAAGTACAGGGAGGACAGGGAAGTGCTTTGGGACAGCCAGCACAGCTTCACTAAGGGTAAGTCCTGCCCGACCAACCTGGTGGTCTTCCATGATGGAGTAACTGCATCAGTGGACAAGGGAAGAGCTACAAATGTTATCTATCTGGACTTCTGCAGTGACCATTGCCAAGGCTGCCCACAATATCCTTCTCTTTAAATCAGAGAGACAGGGTTGATGAACTGAGTGAACTATTCAGTGGATAATGAATTTGCTGAATTCGGTTTTAATGAGGCCATCCAGAGGACTGGCCTTGGTCCTCCAAATGAGTCTCACCAAGGGACTCAAGAACTTCATTTACTACTGAAGAGACTCTGAAGGTTGAATGTCAGAAAATTAAAGAAAAATGAAAAAGAAAAGCATGCAGTTCTGAGTAGAACAGAACGAAAATTTCAAAGTGGTGTAACTCTGTAGGGAGTTCACTATCTAAAGAGACACGGAAATTTCATGACAGATTTTGCAAGGATGCTTTTCCAGGAACATATATTATTAGCATCACCATACACAATACAAACAGTGCCAACGTGTATGAAGTTTTTTTACATAGACAGGGCTGTGTTCCTTTTCTCACAAAACTGTAATTCTAGAGGAGACACAGTGAAACACTATTCAGAAAGTATCAACTGTCAAAATCAGAAGCAAAAGCCAAAAAAAAACCCAGAAAAGCAGCAGCAGAAGGTTTCGGAATCCCTTGGTTTTGGAAGCAAGCAGTGTAGCACTGTGGATTAATTTACAAATTTCTTCCACAAGCAAATGTAAGAAACGGTGCAGATGATGTCAGCTGAGGGGTACTTACAGCTTTTTGTTTTATATTAAAGAACAACGAAAAATGACCCCCTGGCTCTGTGTCAGCCACGTTAACTTGTTAGAATACTGGTTTTGTATGTAATCTTCTTAATAGCAGCAGTAAAGAAATTCTGGCAAAACTAATGTAGTTTTAAGGATCTCACTTTGAAAACAACACTGTGGAAATTAAGATGCGAAACAAATGCAGAAGGGACACAAGACACTGATTGCTGCATCCAGCTCTGGGGCTCCCAGCATAAGGAAGGACATGGACCTCTTGGAGCGAGTCCAGAGGAGGGCCATAAATTGACCACAGGGATGGAGCACCTCTCCTAAAAGACAGGCTGAGAGAGTGAGGTTGTTCAGCCTGGAGAACAGAAGGCTCTGGAAGAAGCCTTCCAACACCTGAAGGGGGCTACAAGAGAGCTAGAGAGGGACGTTTTACATGGACATGTTACAATAGGATAAGTAGGAATGGCTTTAAATTGAAGGAGGATAGATATTAGAAAGAAATTTTCACTGCAAGGGCAGTGAGGCACTGGAACAGGCTGCCCAAAGAAGCTGTGGATGTCTCATCCCTGGAAGTGTTCAAGGCCAGGTTAGATAGGCTTTGAGCAACATGATCCAGAAGACTGGAATTATATTTCAGTTTCAAGAACCTTTCTGTGGTTCTTGGAATCATAGAATGAACCATTCTATGATCCTATGACCCTATGAGGATACCCAAAACAATATGAAATGTGACAAGGACAGCAAACTCATTAAAGCTGATGAACAGAGCTTCTAAAGGGAATATAATAAAATATGCAATCACTGACTGATCATGAGCATTGCATTTACCCTTCTTTAGATATATTAGGTGAAGAATAAGTCTGCTGAAACTTTTCATTTTATGATGTCACCACTGTCACCAAATAATTCCCTTCCAAGAAAATTTAGCACGGGAAGTCATTCAGATAATTCAACAACATATCAGCTTTGTGACAGAATAATTTTAAAACATAAGATGCTTTTCAAGGTTCTAGGCCATGCTTCACTGATATGAAATCAGAAATTTACAAAGTAACCTAACAACAAACACGTACCCTATCACAGTATTTTGGAACACAAGCTTACTTCTAGGGTACAACACAATACACTTATTCTTTATCCATGAACTACAGCTGCTTTCTGCAGAGGAACAGGAGAGTGAGAGACACTGGGAAAGCTCCAGGTAGAGAACCTACACTATGTCAACTGTGAGAGAAAAGAGAAGTAGGTATTCCACTTTGGCAGGAAGACAGACTGCATTCTTAAATGCTTACATTAACACTAATTGGGCATGGCTTCAAGTTTGTGCAGTACAGTTTTAATGTTCCCTTCATTTGCTTTGATAAAGAAGCAAAGAATCTGTTAAAGAAAAACAGTGTCTAGTAAAGCACACACTATTTTGCTTGATACAAAATAGATTTTATAAATTTCATCAGAAAATCATTACAACAGGTTGCATATCAAGTTAAAAAAACCCCCAAACAAAACAAAAAACCAAAAACAAAACAAAAAATACCACCAAAAACAAAACAAAGAAGCCCCCCCAAACCCAACCCCCCCCCCAAAAAAAAAGAAAGCAACTTTAACTTAAATATACTTCTACTTACAGGTATGTAAGCATTCTGTTACAGTAGTAGCATCGATCAGGTATCCATTGCACAGACGACAGGTTATATGGGCATTAATGTCCCAAAGCTTAATCTTTCTTGTTAGCATCTTTGGTGCCTGCAGAAAAGACACACCATAAAGTAACACAGCTGTAGTGACAAGGCAAAAGTTAATTAGGAATAAACAATTAGTGTTTGCCTTGTGTCAGTATGGTTAAACCACAGTTCTGAATCTGTCACTCAACAATGGACCCGAAAAGTTAACCTTCTGAAATTCCTTTATTTAAACACAAGTAAATTAAAAGTTACATTGCAGATTAAAATAATTTCATTGGCAGAGCTGCAGTTTGTTGTACTAAGAAACTGGAACTAGACAGTTTTCATTTCTTTTGAGCGTGGGATGGCATAACCACCTTTAAAAGGAAGAAAAACCAAACATTAAAAATTAAACAGCTCATTTAACTTTTTTTGCAGCAACCTCAATTGCTTATTGAGAAAACACCACATAAAGCCCATGTCTTAACAAATAAACCTTTATCTTTTAAACACAGATATGGGGAGTTTTTTAAAATATACTGAAAACTGTACTGTTACTAAAATTTGACAGCATTCTAGTTAATTAACAGAGCAGAATAAACTTGCTTACAACCTGCTACTTTTGGTTCCCACACTGCAGAAGTCACCAAATTACACCATTTTCCATTAAACTGATTTTACTGTCCCTGAGTCACAAATACTGGTTTTCATCCAGCTTAGTTTGGAAAACATTTCAGAATTTGAACGGTAACACATGTTCCCCAAATTTCACACAGAAATATCGTAACAAGATTGTTCGATCTTTAATTTGTCATATTCATTTTCTATGTTCAATGAAGTGGTACTAAGCAAAAAGAACCATCAAAAGGCAAACTTCCACACCAATCTGAGCTATACCGGTGCTGAAAAGTACTTTATATTCCACTATAAACTAAGGGAAAGCATATCCAACATCCACACCTTCAAATCTGCATTGTCCTATACAAAAAAAGACTAAGAAGACTTCCAGTTCTCGTGGCTAAGAATAAGTGACGGGGGGGGAATAGAACTTACTTTACAGTACTTGAGATTTATTTATTAAGCTAGTGACTTGTCATTACAGAAGACTGAAAGAGCTGTTTGGTTTTGCAGTACATAAAACAGGTCAGAATCTATGCTTGGAAACTGAATTACTTCTCTAAATTTTATTCTATAGATTTATTTCTAACATCTGAAAACCAGACACTTATTAAATCCTTGCAAGTTAGTGCATGAGGTCACCAGTTAAAAGTTACTGGATGATTTAAGTACCTTGCTGTGGCACAAAGAGCCTTCAACATCACTCTTAGAGTTCTGGAGATGGCTTAAAACCATCAGTTAAATAGAAAGTCAGCAACACTAGAAAACACAATCCATGGCAGGTAAATGAGAAATTAACCTGCACAGATATTTAAAAAGGCTGTATCAATACAACTCTAGATTCTTGTGTAGGCAGGAATTCAGAAGAAAATGTTCAGGATCCCAACAGACTGAATACAAGCACTAAGGCAGAAGAGCCAAAGACACTGCAGTGAAATGTGAAAAAGAGAAATTATTTATTTTCTAGAAAAAGCATGACAATTCCTCCTCATTACAGTAGACACAAGCACTGCCACTAGAAGAACCATCAACAAATAAAAACCAGTTCAGACAGGGTATGCTACTATGAGAACAGTGAATGAAACACACCATGAAGAAGGTAAAAATAATGCAAAATAGTAATAAACCCCATTGTGCTAGGGAAAAGAAAAAACACCTAGCAAGGATAATACACACTTCACCAACTGAATGGGATTTTTCCAGTACATTTTGGTACTGGAAAAATGGATGTCTTCTAGAACATATAGAGCAAGACTGTCAAATCTACCTTATGAAAACGTCATACACCTTCCAAGAAAGACAAAAAACCCCTCTCCTTATATGTTTAAAGAACTGAAAATGAGAACTATTGGAAAAAGCAACACAAAGGGAACAGGTTTTTCCAGAGCAGAAGACACTACAGTTTCAAAACATGATAAAACCTACAGCAGGAGATTTCTCCAGAAGCCTGTCCCACGCTCCTGCGTTGCAGCTGCTAAAACAGGAGAAGGATCTCTTCTCTCCTCATGCAGAGGTCTGACATGGTAGCTTCAACACAGCTTGAATCTCCAGCAAGCAATTCAACTTTTTAAGGTCTGTAAGCAAACTGTCAGTGTCAGACTTTGTTGTAGCCTGCATCTTGTGCAGTTGTGACCCATGCCCTTTAGTCTCAAGGAAAAGAAGAAATTTAGAATGCCTCACTTGCTTTTCAAAACAGTGAACCTGTTACAACAGGACTTGTTAAAAACTTAAAAATTAATAAAAATAAAACCAGAACCAAAACCAAGACCCAACCCTGACCAGTTCATGTGTATATAGAAAGGCAGAGATGAGCTTACAACAAAATGGTGTATTACCAAGATGTCTGTTCAGTTAGAAAGCATATTCAAATACTTATACTTTGCAGAAAACTTGTTGCTTTCTAGAGGGAAATACAAAAAAATTTTTAGCAGAGCAGAACTAATGAAATGTATAAAGAACAAATAGAAAGACTAACATTACAGCCTGTTATAAGAAATTAAATTCATTAATCACAGCAACAAATTAAAAACATATACTGATGCCACATTATGCAAAGTAATTCCACACTTATCACCTGCCTGTTCTGTATTCAGAGGAAATGGAATAACATAATTGCAAATTTCACCATCAACTATTTTTTTTTCTCATTATTATTGCATTTGAAAATTATACACAGTCATACTGCGAAATGCAGAGCTAAGCCATCATTCACAACGCTTAAGAAGAAACTCTCCATGTGGGTAGATGGCTAATACAGGACGTCTTTCATGTTCCTGTCTGGACTACATCAACCATCAGCTCAGATAGTCTATTTGAACCACACATCCCTTGGGAAGCGGTCCCAACATTCCCATGTTTCTACAGCCCTACTGCCAAACAAAAGTTAAATGCCACTTTTATCATATAAGACAGCCAAGTTCTTACCATCCCACACCAAACATACACTTCAAGTAACCATATACACTCCACAGTACACTGCTGTAGGGGAAAAAATAGGGATTAGATCTGGAGATTAGAAGCAAGAAGAAGGTACAAAAAATTTTCAAGACATTAATGCTGACACGTATATCATAAATGATATGTCAGGTTCTATTTCTATGCTGTTTTAACTCCACCTTAACTGTTTTAAAGACTGTTACTTCAACATTATGAGTACAATAATAAATTTAAAAATATTCACTAAATATTTTTAGACTGCACATCAGTCTAATCACCCTGAAAATGCCAGTTGAAATATTGTTTATCAAACAAGCAACTGAAAACCTACTTAGTTTTATTTTAACTGTTGGCCTCTTAGGAATACAAGAAGACCTCTCTCTTGAGAAAAATCTCAGTATCCTTCAGATGTCTCGGCATCTGTTTTTGTTATTTAGGTAGCACTCTCAAGGATCTACTTCTACTATATTAACATGTAGTAACATAAAGAAAGGAAGAAAAGCATGTTTACCAGGTACTGGATTCCTCTGAACAACTGTAAATGAAGTGACATCCTTCTGCTTAGACTACTGACAGCTTCTGCACGTGCAATTAATCCGTATCAGTAATCTCATACAAATTAGAACAAAATAGCAAGACCACACAACATCCAAAACATCAAGTCTGACTAAGAACCACACAACCTATTTTTCTATTTTCTACACAAATCCAGGTCTCCCTTAAACACTTTTCCTTTGAAAACGGGAATAAGATTTTTTTTTTAAATCTGAATTCCAGGTGGTCTCCTTGGCAGAACTCATCTTCCCATTTTTCAAATAGTGATATGTTGAAAAGAAAAATAAAAATTAATTCATAAGCTTCTGAAACAACTAATCTAACCCTAACCAGAAAAACAACGGAAGTCTACGAGTCCATCTCTGAATACACATTCCCAAGCAACATGGCAGCTTAAGAGCATGAACTGTTCAGGCATATGGATAAGGCCTTGATCCACCTGGCCTGACCTCAGCTTACTCTGCTTTGAGCAATTGGATTACACAGAGTAACCTGAGTTGGAAGGGACCCACAAGGATCATCAAATCCAACTCCTGTCCCTGCACAGGACATCCCAACAATCCCACCATGTGTCTGACAGCATTGTTCAAACTCTTCTTGAATTATGTCAGGTTTGCTGCTGTAACCACTTCCCTGGGGCGCCTGTTCCAGTGTTCAACCATGCTATGGGTGAAGAATCTCTTCCCAATATCTAAACTGCATGTTCCCTGACACAGCTTCATGCCTCAGGTCCTCTGTTTGTCACCAGACATGATCTCCTGAAGTCTTTTCCTGATGATTTATCCCATGAACCTATAGACTTACTACAGTATTACACTACCTTGGCCTATCCATGTCATACGTAAGCTGAACTTGTTACTATTTTGACTGACGTCAACTGTTACCCAGTCATAATCACAGAAGTATAAGCTCAGTGAAGCTACCATGAGCTCAACATCTAAAATTTGCTGCTTTAAAAAAAAGACTTGCAGAATCAGGCCCACGTTAAAGTCACACAAACCAGCTTGAAGGAATAACAGGAGGAGATGGTAAGTTTATTTTTCCAAAGCATAAGCTGGGCTGATGTCGTCTTGGCCAAAAATTTTAAAAAAAGAAAACCAAAAGAAAAACATATCTCCAAACTGAGAATTCCTTTTTTCAGAGACTTTATAAACTCACTAGGCTGTGTAGGATTTAGGATGAACAGCAAGCCTCTAGAACAGGCTATTTGAACCTGCCTTATTTTGTAATGTGACCCACTGGCCACTGCATAGAAGATGCATGCTCGAGAGCTTCTAAATCTTTCACAGAATCACAGCCAAGCTCTGAAGCAGAAGTTTCACAGGAAGTTACCCCTCTATGTAACAGCAGCCACATTCAGAGGCCAGATCAGAATCTGAACACTGACAATGTCATTTCCAAACCTAATAGCCCATTTTCACGTTGAACACTGCAAGTTTTAGGCTCCCGTTAAACCTCCATGGGAGTTAGTGGACAACAGAAATATCAGACCTTAACTTAGTTTTTAGAGAGTCAAAGCCAGGAGAGGAATATCTGTATGACACAGAAACACGAGTTCTTCTAAACAAATTTACCCGCTCAAAAAGTAACCTGCATCAGCAAGCAATCTCCAACCTGTAAGAACTGCAGATAACTTTGAGACTCTCAATTCACTGACTGAACAGTGACATTTGATTAAAAACAGTTAAGAATCTTACTCTATTCCTAGCCAACGAGTGAACACTCGAGCCAAAACACAACCCTTTCCCCTCAAAACAGGTTGTTGAATAGTAAAAAGTTGTTCCTCAATTCTATAATCACAAAACACTTCTCAGCTCAACAAATGCTGCTTAAAAAAACCCAACAAACAAACAAACAAAAAAAGCCCACCCCAAAAAAGACAGCACAACAAAATATACAGACCTGAGCCTCAGCTGTTTTTACAGGAAATGTAAAAATTGCGAAAAAAGCAATTTTTCAGCAGGTTACATAAATTCACAGGATGATGCCATGGATGTAATGGACTAACCTCTCCAAGCTGTTCTAATCCAGCCTTGCACTCAACTCAGGCCCACGTCAATTGAGTTACTGCAGACACACTCTTGCTCCACTCAGAAAACCTTCAAGGAAAAGAACTCCACAGCCCCTCTGGGCAACCTGTTCCAGGGTCTGACCGCCCTCACTGGCACAAATGCTCCTACAGTCTCACAGGAACGTCCTGCATTGCAACCTGGTACAAGGCCTCTCATCCTACAAGAGTGCACCTTCAGGAATAGGGTAGCACCATCATCTTGATTTCCATCCACAGGTTGTGTTGAAAATAGCATCTTCCCTGACTCTCAGCATCTCTTTGTTCAGGACTTTGTAAACACTGCATAAAAAACAGCAACACCAAAATCTCAGTCAATAGCTGAAGAGCCACTTTTAACCCAAGTTATTAGTACTTCATCCTGGGAACTATTTTTGAGTCAAAACAAGAGAAATCAGCACTGTACTGCGCTTTAGAGAAGAAGAAAACCTTCTTAAGTGCCAAAAAAGGAATTAAGAGGTCCTGTTTAAAAAAAAAAAAAAAAAAATTAAAAGGGGAGCCCTGAAAAGACTGAGTCAGACCAATCTTTCTCTTACAAAGACAAAGCCTACTTTTCTAAAATCTGTCACTTAGGAACCCTGAAACGGATGGTAGACCTGGTAGAAGAATTCCACTTTGAAGAGACTGCTTTCTTAACAGCTGCCAAGAAATGAATTACTCAGAAACAATATACCAACAATGGAGAGAGAAGAGGCAGTTTCCTTAAGTGCTGGAACATGAAACCCCAAGCAAACACAGAAAATGCTCCAAAGATTCAGCTAGTATGAAAAAAAAATCATAATTTGCAAAAATATTAGTATTTCTTCATCTTGGCTCCAGCTGACATTAAAACAACACTGTTGGCACGGTGTCAGCCTCTTACTGTCTGCTGAGTCTTATATCACACTGAAAGGAACTGAGTGAAGACAACTACAAAAGCATCTGGACTATATTCCCAATTAAAAAAACAAGCAAACAGAAAAAAAACCACACACAGAGTCGGGAGAGGCTGGAAGGGGATATGCACTTGTCAGAAAGCCAACTCACTTTGTTTATGCTTCATCCACTTAATCCACTAAGGCAGTTTTCTGTTAAGATGATCAAGAAAAATGTAATGTATCACAGGTCTCTCTACTAAAATTTTGTCACCAGTAAGACAAGCCTGCATCTCTCTGTACTAGCTTTTACCTTCCAGAGAGATTTCAGCACTGAAAACTATTATTCATGCAAGATTACAGAGAGGGCCAGCAGAGGGACTCCTCAGAAGTATGGCCTTATCATTTATATAGACACCAGTCTGGAATATTTCGGCCTACATGAGGCATACCTCTTAAAACAGCATTTCTTTTCAGAGTCTGCCATCCAGAGACCTGAAAAGACAGAAACATAGTCTGAAAGTTAACATCCAAAATTCCTCAAAATACAGCTGCCACAAAGAAATACTTAGCTCACTAAATTAATCTAAAAGTATTTAGGTATCTATATTAATTCAAGATAACAGTGGGCAGAGGCACTTGTGAGTAACAAAAGGGGAAACTGACTGTCAAAATTAGATCCTCAGGGAAAAAAAAAAGAACAAGAGATAGAACACAGTCTCCTATGAAGGAACACACTTGGACAAAGAAATATCACTCAAAACACTAAGGAGTCCTGTCACCATGTGATTGCACAATTAATTACTTGTCTTCACAAATGACAGGGAAAATAACCAAATAAATAAGCAGAAACTTTGAAGCACAACCTATGGACTAGACAGTCCATATGTCTGTAAGAAAAGAAGATATTTTCAATTGAAGATCCACAGTCAGATGAGCAGTATTCTCAGTTTTCAAGCTAAATTTAGAAGTAATCTGCTCTCTGTAACCTAATCTTCAAAAAACACTTTCAAATAAATAATTTGTGTTTCCAGAATCTCCAGATATTTTTTAGAATAAAGTTTTATTTTAAAAAAGTAATAAAAAAAGAAGACCTTCACCCCTGGCTAAAGGTGATACAAGCTCACATGAAATCTCTTAGCAATTCCACTGTGAATTTCTTTGACTGGATAAAAAGAAATAAATTTCTATTAACTGAAAGCAGTGCAGAGTTGCACAGGATGCTCTTTTGTTGGAACCTACAAAAAAAAAAAAAATCCTCATTGAGGATGGACAGCCTCTCATACAGACAGTAGAATAAACTCCATAAGGCATTTCTGCAGCAAAATGTGGAGATCAGAGCAGTCAGTGACACTGCTTCTGAAGAAACCAGCTCAGAGCTTTATCCCTGTTCCAAGCGGTCATCACAACAAAAATTTGAGTTACGACCTTCCAAAAGGAATTGTCTTCCCTGACTGCTACTTGAAGAGGACAAGGCTTAAGGACAAGATTAATCTGGGAAGAAGACACTGGCATCCAATTTGTGAGGAAAAAAATCCTAAACCAGCTGGTCCTAAATTATCACCATATTCTTCATATTCTGGTTACAGCAGGATAGTGATGCACTACAAAAGCTAAAGACAGGCAAATTCAGTTCATTTTTATATACAGATGGTTGACGGAGACTGGGCAAGTGCATCGTTCCACTGATCCTGATCCACACTTGTTAGTGCACACACTAATAAAACTGAGTACTAATATTTTCTTTAAAGGACTGCTCAAGTGCTGTGACTCCTCTTGACAACTTGTCAGATTACCCACCACTTAGAAAAGAAAACAGTGACTTAAAACATATTAGCAGTGAGAATGTTGTCCCGGGTTTAGTAAAATGCAATAACAGAAGTAATCTCTCTCTCAGACTGAGTTTCAAAATATTGTTAACTCACATAAAACTCCTTTATGTTGTGTTTGCAAAGCACTGTTTAATAAAAGAAAGTACTAGAAACAAACCTTTCTGTTGAGCAGAAACAAACAGATTAAAGATTAAATTTGCTCTAGCAAGCCAAGTTGTGAGTGCATGTGCAGCCTTTTATGACTTAATTCAATAGCATAATTACATTCTTTTAGTATCCTGCCAGCAATTTCTCATATCTCAATGGAACTGTTTTTTTTCATTTCTGGGAATGTATTAGCACCACCAGATGGCACCAGTATCCTAAATTCAATAAAGCAGGTCTGCATCTTAATAACTGAACACAGGAAAAAAAAAAAAGAAATGGAAGATACACATTCACCACCGGTGTCGCCCATAGAGATTCCCAGATCCCATGGTGTCCCTGGCAGCCAGCCAGACTCACTTGGCCACCACCCCAACAGCCAGCTCCTCCCCCAGTCTGCCCCTTGCAGATGCACACACACCCGACCAGCTCACCTGCCCATGGAGGTTGGCTCGGCTGGCTCTTCAGTAACAACACTCACTGTAATTGCTGCCATTATGGACACAAAGGTCTCTGTCCTACCCCACTGCCTGGCACTTGCTTTCGCTCACTCCAGTCTCTCCAGTTACTGGCAGTCGAGAACAGCCCCACTCCAGCTGCACAGCACCCCAGACCCTCATTTGCTTCAGTTCCTGGCCCCATGCGTGCATGGGCTCCAGTGACCCCAGGTCCTGCTCCTGTTGGTGGCAGGTTAAGTCCACTCATGCCTGTCTCTCCAGCTGTTGGCACTCTGGGCCACCGGAGTCAGGGTCTGACTCGCAGTTGTTTCCTCTCAGGCCCCCCAGTCCCAAACAAGCACACAGAACAGAGCACCCTTCACCTTCGAAGGAGTTAAAATGGAGTTTAGGAAGGCAAAAGAGATTGCACAGATCATACACTGGGCACAGCCATTTACATGCACTGACTAGCCAACTATCTACACGTGCCTGACCTTCTAAATCCCCTTACCCTCTTCACCCACATTTATTCCTGCCCAAGTCACCTGCCTGCCACAACCATTGTGGTTTTTATAACAGCCTGGCTTTTATAACCAATCATTCTGCACAGAGTTTCTAGCCAATTACAGCCCAATGTCAGTTCCTTTATAATCACTATTTTAAAACACAGTTGTAAGTTAATTTCATTCAAGATCAATGAATCATACAATCATTAAGGTTGGGAAGGACCTTTTAAGATCGTTGAGTCACACCATTGCCCTAACACTGCCAAGCCCACCACTAAACCACGTCCCCAGCTGCCACATTTACATGTCTTTTCAATGCCTCCTGGCTTTGTGACTCCACCACCGCCCTGGCTAGCCTGGTCCAGTGCCTGATCACTCTTTCATGCAGAAATTTTTCCTCATATCCAATCTAAACCTCACCTGCCACAGTCTGAGGCTATTTCCTCTTTTTCTGTCACTTGCTACTATTTGCAGAAGAGGCCAACCCACACCTGGCTACAACCTCCTTTCAAGGAGTTGTAAAGAACCGCAGAGCCTCCTTTTCTCCAGGCTGAACAACTCCAACTCCTTCAGCTGCTCCTCACTAGACCTTTGTTCCAGACCCTTCACCAGCTCCATTGCCCTTCTTTGGACATGCTCCAGCACCTCAGTGTCCTTCTTGAATAGAAGGGCCCAGAGTTGGACACAGAACTTGAGGTGTGGCCTCACCAGCGCCAAATAGAGGGACAATCCCTGCCCTGGTCCTGCTGGCACACTGCTGGCTCATGTTCAGCTGCTGTTGACCAGCATCCCCAGACCGTTTTCTGCTGGTCATTTTCCAGCCACTCTGTCCCCAGCCTGTGGCACTGCGTGGGGTTGTTGTGACCCAAGGACAGAACCTGTCACTTGGCTTTACTGAACCTCACACCACTGGCCTTGTCCCACCGATCCATCCTGCCCAGATCCCTCTGTAAAGAATTCCTGCTCTCCAGCAGATCTACACTCCCACCCAACTTGGTGCTGTCTGCAAACTGATCAAGGATGCAACTGATCCTGATATAGGTCATTGATAAAGATATTAAACTGAACTGGCCCCAGTACTGAGCCCTTGGGAACACCACCTGTGGCTGATGGCCAACTGGATTTAATTCCATTCCCCACCACTTTCTAGGCTTGGCCATCCAGTCCGCTTTTTACCCAGCAAAGAGTACATCCGTCCAAGCCATGACCAGCCAGTTTCTCCAGAAGAATGCTGTGGGAAACAGTGTCAAAGGCTCCACCGAAGTCCAAGTAAACAACATCCACGGCCTTTCCCTCACCCGCTAAGCAGGTCACCTTGTCACTGAAGGAGATCAGGTCAGTCAATCAAGATTAAAAACCAGAACATTACAAGGCCTATATAATGCATTTATCAGAATGTACTTAATCATTCATGAAGGGACTAGAAAGTCACCAGACCTTCCTAGAGCAAGCTAATATCAGCAACTATTTTGTTTTTACATATTCCAATACTTGAGTTTTTGGTTTTGGTTTTTTTTTTTTTTTTTTCTTTTGAAGGTAGGGAGGAGGAGGCAGCGGGTGGGGACACTGGGATATTTCACCATTCCCTAAAAATCAGAAGCTTTCTTTACAAGATATAACTTCATAAGATGCAGGCAAGTTATTGATTTCTCCCCAGTATCTTGAATTATTGGAGGCTTGTGTCAGAGGTACTGTCTCCTGGCATCAGGAATACTGCCTACAAAACACATTTACAAAATCTGAGTCACACAGCCAAGCAAAAGGAAAGGTGGAAAGAGAAAAACTGCACCAGTACCTGAAGCTCTAGACTGCTATCACATTTTTCACCTTGAAATATCCCCAAGTCTATGTCTACTTGTTTAAGCACAATTTTTAAGAAATAGCAAATAAAACAACCAAAAAAATTACAAAGACAAAAAAACCACCTTATTTTGTAGACAGCAAGTAAAAGCAGCTTCAAGATACATATCTCAAAATTTTTAATTCATACAAGACTATTACCATCCTCACAAGAACACACTAGAGAAAAAATTTTAAAGACCCAAAGCTTATAATCCTAAAGTGACTACATGAGTTGGTAACTGAAATGGTTGTTTTGGTTTTGTTATTTTGGTTTTGTTTTGTTTTTTTTTTTATCTCTAGCCTTGGTTCCATAACTAGACAAATGAGTGAGATGTTTTTTCTCTCCCTCCCTGCAACCACCTGGCAAACTAAAAAACTCTGTCTGAATACTTCTGTAGTAAAATTTTCTACATAGTAAGTATATCTTGATCTTCAATATTGCTCTCCAAGAGACTGCTTCAGTGATGAGCTTTATGCTAGACGGATTCTTAAGTTAGAAATTCTTACTATTCACTAGCCATTTCACATTGCTCTTATATTTTTAAACAACATATTCATGATCAAAAGACAAAGGGTAGAAAGCCAAGCAAAGAAGGAATAATGTAATCTGCAGCCAACTTATCTGAAATGAAATTTGTTATATTATTTTAGAGAATTTGGATCACTGCTAATGGTGACATCAGCTATCAGGCAACAAAAAAACCAAAGAGGAGTCTTCAGTATCACACCACTTTCATGAAAATATCGTCTGAAAATGACCATGCAGTATTTATTCCTTTAATCTATTACATTCAAGAGTGAAGTACTCTTTTTTGAGGAGACTTGGCTAACAGGTTAAAGAGAAACTACTTGGGGCGTAGTCGTACCATTACTAATAGTTGCACCAGGGTGGCTTAAGAAATGCTCACCCCAAAGCAAAACACATTCGCTTTTACGTTTTGGTGTAAAGGAAGAGACAGTATTGTTAACAAATGAGATGTAAAAACTGACACAGTTTGAGATAAAGAAGAAGCAATAATCAGGGCATAGTAGCACTAAATCTCCCCATTTACTCTTTACTCACAGCACATACTTATTTTTTATGGTACATGAGACACTGATGTATGTGATATTTTCCATACAAGGCCTGCTTTTCTGTCCACAAAGAATGAAATACGTACCGCAATAACCTGTCAAAACAGCCAAGCAGGAGAAATAACAATGGAGTTGAAGTAAACTGAGTGACTCAAAACTGGGTCCTACACCCTTCACACAAGTTTTGATAACATTTCTGTTATTTCATTTTGAAGAAAGTAATGAGGAACATCATACTCCACCTCCTCCCAGCTGTTAACAGGAATTAACTTACTTCAAAAATTCACAAAACTACTTTTAAAATTATAAATATATTGAAAGTAAATAAATAAAAAACCCCAATAAAATTAAAAAAAAAAATAACCCCCCACAAAACCATCACCACCAACAAAAAACAACCATTCAATCTCAGTTTGGTAACTAATCTTAAAAATCTCTGTTACTAGACGTGTATTTAATACCAGGGCTGGATACAAAGACATTTTATGTAAGGTTTTAGTTAAGTATTTTCTCTTACAAATTGCTTAGATTTATTAAAATTGACTGTATTAGAGTCCTGAACAAACTACTTGCTAAAGTTTAGCTAGAAATGGTTGCACAATTGATCCCTCAATGTCTGCAGCCAGAGACACATAAAAGTACCCAAATTATCAATTAGTTTTCAACTGACAACAGATGCTTACAAAGCACAAAATTAAGGAAGAGATATTGAAAATTAAGTAAATAATTACTATTATTCTCTACTAAAATCAACTAAAGGCAATAAACACCTCTTTGTTAGTAAAACGGCAAAAGGTAAGAGAGTTGTAACATGCAGTACTTTACTCTACTTTAAAAACACAACCTTTACCTACCCAACAGCATAACAGAACACTGCAAAGAAGATGGACATCGTCCCTGCATTGAGACTCATTTTATTTTTGATGTTGAGTTTTACTAGATTCACTGTAGATTTGAACTCATAGTCACCACGACTTAGCAGCATAGAATAAAACCCCCTATGGACAGTTCCTTCCATCCAAACATTAACAAGATTTACTGCAGCCATAATCTGATAGAGATTAACCCAGAATGTATCATGGGTCAACTTCAATAGACACAGCCTGATCTGCCCTCAGTGCAATTCTGCAAGCCACTGGTAAAGCATCTTGTGAAATAATGTTCAATTCTAGATGAACACATTAAGGAAGAATTGCATGAAAATAGACCAGGTACAAGAAAGGGTTATCACAACTGGAAGAACACAGACTGTGAATGAAAAAACTCCTCTGTCTTGCCTATATTCACCTATCACATCCTATTCTGAGAGGGCTTATGACTGTTACTTATAAGGAGAAAACAGAAAGAGTTATTTAAATTAAAAATATACAATGTAAAGAAAACTCAGGCATAAACTATCTCAGAATTAT
Source organism: Myiozetetes cayanensis (assembly GCF_022539395.1). Classification (NCBI taxonomy): domain Eukaryota; kingdom Metazoa; phylum Chordata; class Aves; order Passeriformes; family Tyrannidae; genus Myiozetetes; species Myiozetetes cayanensis. The sequence goes on along the minus strand of NW_026087631.1, from coordinate 6,932,039 downwards.
ATGGAGGAGGTCTTTAGAAAATGCTCCCAAATATGCCTAATAGTCTTACACTTCACATAACGTAGAAATGTAATCAGGCACTTTGTTTACTTATGAGACAGTGGGAGATGGCAGAGACAAAAGTAAAATTAACTAAATGATCCAGACAAAGCTTCAGGCTTTTATAACTTCTCTAAGATGCTGCCCCTGATACAGCAAGGTCACAAGCAAACTTGGGAAAATGACAATAAATGTGCTTTTTCTTCTGCCAACTCCAGATCAACAAATGCAAGCAATGTCATACGCTCAACTCTTTGATCTGCAGCACAACCATTATTAAATCCCTCTCGTAAACACCACCTGTAGCCTCTCAAAATCTTTGCTACAGAAGCCCACTACAGAGTTCTGGTGCAGGACTGCGCCGTGAAGAAGGAAAATAATAGTGCATTTACAATGTACAAATGGGAATTCAAAAGAGCACAGAAATTAACCACCCTGCATCTACACAGAGAGCTGGAGACAGATTTTGGCATTAGCTGCCTTCAGCTCCGAAGGCGAAAGCAGACACAGTGCAAAGAAATTCAAGACTAAGGTTCTCCTGACGTCAAGCAACGATGATTAAAAATTGCCTTATATTAATATGCATAAAGCACTGATACTAAATCAGAGCTGGCATTTTTAAAGGTTCTGTTTAGGAAGAAGAGCAGTAAGAGTGAAAAATAAGAGAATGGCAGATTTTTAAAGTAAGAAACATGCAGATACACACCAAATGCAACCTGGCCTACTTACTTGATTGCTTCCCACCTACCATCACAACTGTCAGCCCCAGTGTGTTATTCCCCATATCCCTCCTCCTCCACTTTTTCCACTGCCTCAACATTTCTTACAGCCAGATAAGAGATAAATATGTATCACATCCACACAAAACATACTGGAACTATAATTAAGGAAGAGATCACATTCCTATATTTCAGCAATAGGAAGATTTTCAAGTGGCAACAGATGGCAGGCATCTCTTATCAGAAATAAAACTTGATAATGAACATAAAGGAATACATGATATGAGAATTTTTTATGGGTACTTTCAGTTTCCTTTCAGAGTATTAACTTAAAAAGCTACTATAAGTGCAGTTATAGTGATCTACCTTCAGCTTATAACTTGCAATACAAATTTAATTGTAAAATGATGTCTTCTCTTAAAATCAATACTCAAAAGTTATTGAAACTAATCCAAAGACTGCTGCTATGTTTCAAAAGAAAAAGGATTTAAGAAAAAAAAAGAAAAAAAAAAAAGAGCTGGCTACTGGTAAAAACATCCTAGAGAAAGAAACAATAATTACAAAAATCATGTATTCCTGCAACTTGCCAAAAATATAGAAAACAGAACATTAATCCAGTTCTCAGAGTACTTTCAGAAGGCTGGTTTTTTTCTGTTAGTTTGCTAAAGTGTATTAAGATATTAGGGTTTGGGGAGGGGAGGTTGTTTGTTTATGTTTGTCTCCCAAGTAGCCACCTCAAAAGCAGCACACTTCAGTCTGCAATTGTCATGGTCTTACATATTAATACCATAAAGCTATACTGTAAACTTCAAAGAAGGGAAAAGAAAGTGATTAAACTTCTCCAGGTTTCTTGAATGGCATTTGGGATGACAGTGAACATACCGCCACAAATATACGGGCACATTTACTATTGCAGATTTCTATCATTTAAGACATCCTTGTCCTACATCAACTTCTTCTACATCAGGGGCACTAGGAGGCACCTAGCTAGCCAGTCAAATTTCAGACACAAGGCCCTGACCCACATTAGCACAAGACTCTGATCACTGGGATCAGAATTCCCAACTTTTGAACTATACTGAAGTTCTGCATCCTACGGGGGAAAGGTGTCTGGCAGAAAATCTGCAATGAGCAGCGTGTCTGGAGACTCACAGACTGAGAGCATATGGGGTGGTCCTACAGCAATAGCACGAAAACTTTATAGTTTCATTATACCTGCTGCTAAGGGAAGTGGGATTTTCTCTTTTTCAACTCCAGCCTTCTCAATCGTTCACTCCTTCTAACCTCTGAGACAAGTAGTGCAGTGGGCAGAGTAGGAGTCAGCAGCACAAAAACAGAGGGAAGGGAAAAGGGCAAGACAAAAAGGGTTTGGAAACAATAAAACACTTTTAGAACTTGCTCTACTTATACTCTGGATCACTGAAATTAGGGATGTGTACTTAACTATAATGTCAGTTTATTACACTGTTAAGCCCACTTAGAAATAGGATGAAATTTTATTACCAAGAATTTTGTGCCCATCTTTTACACACCCCAACAGACTAAGTCCTATCTCAGAGAAAATGTTATTGAACATAAAGAATCATAGGACAAAGAATTATCTTTCGTAACTTTTGCCCTCATATGTTAGTAAGAAGGGCAGAGTTTTTAAAACTCACTTGACTGCCACATGCAAACCTCTACAGTTTGTGTTTAAGTTCAGCCAGTGCCTCGCCCTCCACAGGAACCCTTTTCACACAGATGCTTTCACTAACAGCAAGCATTACATGTACCTATCAGAAATCGGGTTATGGTAATGCAAGCCATTTCCATGTCATTCTGGTAGAGCTTAGGCTGCTGCAGCATAAGCAGAGAAGAAGAAAATGAGGAAACACACTGCCCCAAAGCAGACGTTTCATTTAACAGTGGAAAACCTAAAGGAATCTTGACACATTTGTAATATAATCCAACTAGAAAAGGTGACTTAACGGTCTCAAAGTGCTAAAATATCAACACTATTATTCTTAATTTTTATTCTGGGGGATCTTTTTAAATCAAATGGACTTACTACTGTATGGGGTCTATTGTATAATGCCTGTATGTGCATGAAGTTCTTCTATGTAGATTAATAAGGCATACATTTAAAGTACAATTTAGTTGGTAAAACTTTTGCTTAGAAAAACTTTTATAGATTACATTGTCAGTAGATTTCCTTGCAAGAAAAAAATTCTGTTGCACTTTACATTAGAAAATGCATTTCCTTAACTGCCACCTAGCTGTCTTGATTAGCAGAACTTTATAATTTCATCACTATATTGCTCGAAGTAGCTCTTAATAAAGTCTCATTAAAACATCTTCCAGACAAGTAATGCAGTTCCAAGGCTCAGGGATGCTCTGGGAATGACTCATAAATCTGTGGATGGTCTTCTGCTGGACTGCTAAATCCATTTATTCACAGGGAGGTTAACAGAGAACTTGAGAATACCCAAGGCAAGAGGATGCAGTGCACAGTGAAAACTGAACTTTGTTTGGCAGTAACCCACCATTAGCTTGGCTGCACAGCCTGTGAAACCATTTCCCTCAAAACTCTTAAGTAAGGTCCATTCCAGACACCTCTTCCAATTAAAACACACTCAGTTGTTCAGGTCATGAGCTGGTCATGACAGGGTCTTGACACAGTTCTTAAAAGAAACTCACAGATATTAGGGCACAGAAGCGTATCTGTGCAATAAGACGTTAAAATTTTCTGCAAGATAGCTTGAATAAAAATGTTTGACTGGGCAGATTTTAATCCTACTAAACATTTTTCCATTTCTGACAAAAAATCACTAGCTTAATTACACTCAAATTACTCTTTACATTCTGCTATTTTCTTTATTTAGGGTTGAGGGTAAAAGATCGTTCCCAATCAACATGCATTTACAACCATTGAAAAAAATGGGAATAGGTCTTAAAAGTGTCACAGTTCTTAAAAGTCTTTAAAAATATTATAAAAACACAGCATTATTGCAGGATCAAACTTCATTTCATTAATGAACACCACTATGACCTTCTCTAAATAAAATCTGGCTCATTAGAAGAAATCAAAATCACTTCTAGAGCTTGAAGAAAAGACTGCTCTTGAGTCCTATCCCAGACTGGAAAATGTTCCAACATCCTCGCTGTTGAGAATTTAGAGATGTAGTTTACAAGTCATTAAAAGGGTACTTTGTTTCACAAGGACCAAAAGGAGACTAAGAGATCCTTGGCTTCCAGTAATTTAAGTGTGAGATCAGAACCAGCCCTGAGTCTCATGAAGAAGAAAGTTCTTTAGAACTAAACCTCCAGTGACATTCTACTGTTTGAACCCACATGATTTTCTTGAATGTTTAACACCCAGTCATTTCAGAAAAAGTAATTTAAGGTCTTAAATAGCTGAAACAGACTGTAGTCTTCATCATGAAGTCTTCTGCAGAACAGATGAGCAATCCTTTTTAATATTCCTATGTAGTTTAAGCCCAGATAACAGTTAACCTGATGGTTAACTAATCCAAACAAAACTTAAAGATTTGGAAGGACCTGAGAAACTACATATCCATGACTTTGGTTAAAACAATTCAGTGACCAAAGCTTTCAACTTCACGCATTCACCCAATAATTGCCTCTGTGTTACTACAACAAAGGATGAGCAAACGTTGCTAGAACTGCCCTATAACTTGCAAATGGTTAGCAAGTATTCTGTATTGTTTCTGGATTCAAATATATAGACAGTAACTTACATAAAGTTAGCTACCCATGTACCATACAGCTCTAATGTTAAGGAGCCTTGCAAAATCATTCTTTTGTTTCTGAAACCCCGGGAGGGCTTTAAGGTGCACTCTGCTCACACTTTCCCCATTGTTCTAACGTTCAGCTCTGTAAGACATAAATTGCAGCCATGATATAACAGTTACTCAGTCTTCTTTGAACTAGCTGCTGCAGCCTTCTTACCTCAGACACAATCCTCACCTCTGCAAACACGAAAACAATCCTGATAGCTTGCATTATTTACCTAGTATTAACATTATATTTAACACGACATTAACCAATACAGCACAAAACTATTTTTATTTCTACCAAAATCTGTTCAGTCCTCCATATCTTTCAGTATTTGATTCCCTCAGCTCTTAACTTGAAACTTCAGTTTTGAAAACACTTTTCATGCTTCTTCCTCTCTCAAAAGAAATACAACTGTCAACATGAAAACACGGAGGAAGGGTCACAGGAACACAATGCAAATTCAGGATCATGTAATCTGCAACTTGCAGGTGTCATAACAAAAGAATCTGAGTTCTCACACTGGCTTTGGCTGGGATAGAGTTAATTTTCTTCACAGTGTCTAGTATGGGCCTGTGTTTTGGACTTGTGCTGAAGTCAGGGTTAATAATACAGAGATGTTTTTGTTATTGCTGAGCAGAGCTTACACAGAGCCAAGGCCTCTTCTGCTTTTGTGCCGCCACACTTTGGAAGAAGTTGGGTCTACATGGGAGGCTGAGAGAGGACACAGCCAGGACAGGTGACCCCAACTGATATTCCAGACCATATGACATCATGATCAGTATATAAAATGGGGGAAAGAAGAAGGAAGTGTGGACTTCTGGAGTGATGGTGTTTGTCTTCCCCCAGTAACCACTACATGTGATGGGGCCCTGCTCTCCTGGAGATGGATGAACACCTGCCTGCCTGTGGGAAGAAGTGAATTAAGTCTTTGTTTTTCTCTGTTTGTGTATGTGGTTTTTGTTTTCCTTATTAAAATGCCTTTATTTCAACCCACAAGTTTTCCAGTGTTTGCCCTTCTGATTCTCTCCCCCACCCTGCAGGTGGATAAGTGAGCAAGTGCCTGCCTGGGGTTAAACCGGGACAGCCCTCTTTTGTGCCCACTGTTGGGCACAAAGGGTTCAAGATAATGACAGATTTGACTGGAATGTACTGGATTGAATTTACAGCTGTAACTGCTGTTTAGCTAGTAATCAGCAGGCTCCTGTGCTTGCCATGAGGCTGGCTTTCCTGTCTTTAAACTAGGATTCTAGCGCTTATTATGGGCTGCTTTTTGCTTTTGCTGCTTGCTGTCGTGCTGTACTGCTGAACACCTCACTGAATTGTGCCTGGGAATGTTGTGATAACAGCCACGGCAATGACCCTGGCAGGGGCTGGCAGGTGGCCAGGGTGCTGCTGATATTTCGTGCTGCTGTACTGGACAGGCTGGCACTTTGGTCTGAACTGGAGCTGAAGGGACTGTGACATATGAATGAGTCCAGTGGAGGAGAGATCCACCTACAGCCCATGGAGGACCCCATGCTGGAGAAGCCGGATGCCTGAAGGAGGATTGTGACTCCACGTTTCTCACGGTAAGTCTTTCATTCAGACACCACTCATTGCATGTGACAAACTGCCCTTGAAAGACAGTGGACAGTCACTCACAGTGCTGAAGGCCCAAAAGGCATTTCCATCAACTGCAACTGAGCTGCAGAACTGTCCAGAAACTGTGAGACTCTCTATTCCTCAGCTCTGCAAAGTACCCTCAGGGCCATCTGTCCTCTGCAGAATCAAGGGCAATGAATAAGCTCTTGTCAACCCTACAAAGGCAGAGGAAAACCAGCAACCTGGACAAATCAAGCCTGGCAGAACTCTCCTTTTCTCCCTTTGTACTCATGTCAACTGCACTCAAAGTACAGCCCGCAATGTAAGCAGCACTTAAAATGAAGACTGCCATTAGAGCGACAGAAGGATGTAAACTACTAGTAGAAGAAGGAATAGTTGAGAGGAATTAGGAAAGAAATTAACAATTAACAGGTAATAGAAAGGAAAGTGAAAAACAATGGTTTGAACAAAGGAGGATTATAAAGATGGGGCAAAAAACCTGAACTCATCCAATAAGCACAAAAAAACATTCCTCCAATACAGTAACTCTAGTATTTTAAGCTCTGATCTTATTTTGACATGCCGACCATACCACTCTTACCATAATAAATCAGAATAGGAACATAAAGAACAGCACTAAACTATTAATATTCTGACCCAGCCATAACCATTTTTTACCTTTACAACTTCTCAGTGATTAGGTGCTTTATGCATTAGAACCAGCAGACAGCACAGAAGCTTGAAAGTATCTTCTACCAAAACACAGAAGACATTCATAACTAGATTTCATTAGCCATGTCTCTACCATTTCATATGTTCTGAATTTGTCTTAATATGTTTGCATTTGGGATCAGTCCCATTTCAAGAAGGAAAGATTCCACTCATGCTTGTGGCAGGCTTAACGAAATTACGATGGAGACATGAGCCCAGCATCTCTGAAGTTTCCTTAAATAGCTACGTGTGGTCATGTAAAGCAACTATTACACTTTCGAGCCAAAATTACTTCAGTCAATTGAAGATTGCTCTAATATTCCAGTTCCAAATGGTTCACAATATTTTCAGCAGGATAACAGTTTTTGAAAACTTGTAGGAAGAATTATACCTTTAAAGCCATCACATTCTATTTATTTTCATTCCCTTGTCACCATTAGATCTAGTGTTCTGTGCAGATGTAGGAATGGAGGGAAGAAGTTAAATGTCTAGCAAACAAAAACATGCATTATCTTCCACAATGAAATGACAGGCCACAGAAAAAAATATCTGCAATAATCAAACCTTTTTCTGTTTTGCTGGGGTTTGGTTTGGGGGTTTGTTTTATTTTGTTTCAGGTTGTTGGTTTCACTGAGGTTTTGTTTTTATGTTTCAATGTCAATGTTGAAGTAAGGAAAGATTTCCAAAGTTTACGCAGTGAAAAAAAAAAATCTTAATAGTTAATCTAATAATGTGTCACAGTTCAAGAAAACCTCATAGTACGTAAAGAATACCATTCAATCACTCTAAACTTGGCATCAAAGTATACTCTTAACAGGTAGTTCTGCAAACTCTAACCAAAAAGCAGAGCAATACCATTACAACATCACTGTCTTGCCTGTCAGTGTCCTAATACTGCAACATGACACTGGTTTAAGGGACAAGGACTCCAGACAGAAAAATCCAGTGGACAACAACAGCATTCAGAGACTTCAGCACTTACAACCCAGTTCTTCACTGTAACCTAATCAATGCTGTGACATGACATTGGCTGGTTTATTTAAAACTGAGGAAATTTGCTCAGCAGTAGGCAGGAGCTGAAAGGTCTAAATTATTAAGGCAACAAAATAATTTCACCATGAGGAATAGTTTCACTTGTGCAAGAGCCTCGACAACCTCACTTCTGCAGTTTTAGAAATGACAGGCTGCAACTGTCCACACCCTTGCTGGAGAAGGCCACCTGGAAGCAAAAAATCCTTACACATCAGATGATTACTGTAACAGTACAGACTATTAGCACAAATCACTGATGAAGGCAACTTTGTGGTAGTACAGGCTTAACGTAGCAGAAGAGCAAGTAAAAAACTCTTCAGGAAAAAAGGCAGGTGTAATGAGAGGTAGATCCCCCAAAAGAGACAAACACTCTCAACTGCTATTCTTACAGTATACATTTGTAAGATCTCTCAAAATGATAGTCTCTATTCAAATTCAGTAAAGTTAGTTCTAGTCCATAAACAAGCTGAAGACATGCTCTGCGTTAAGATCTTCACACAAAGGCCTTCAGAATCCCTTAAAACAAGGGACTGATGTCGGCATTTACAGGTAATGTTAGTGAAAATAAAGAAGTTGAAAGAGAAAACAAATACCTCACTGGCTAGTTCTTGCCAACTTCAAGTAAAAAAGACAGCACTAACAGACAAGTGAAATAAAGTAATAGAAAAATAAAATCTGTAGAAGAATGGAAGAGTATATCAACTTCTTGTTATTTTTTTGTAAAAGAGACACCTTGTGGAAAACTAGTATGAAAGCAGACAAATAACGACTCAATGGCTTTTATGCTGAAAGGAGTCATGACAGCACTTCACATGGACATAATGATTCTATGATACACCGCAGAACTTTTCAACTCCACACTAGAAGATCAGAAAGCAGCAAATTACAAAGAAAGCAGCGCCTTCTATTAACTAAAGCTTTTTATATTTACCTTTGACTCATTCTGTGTGAAGGTATCCATCACTAGAAACATCACTGAACTTACAGAGTGATCAAAGAATTGATGATTAGAATTCTGAGAGAGAGCTGTTACTGACAAAACTGTTCAGTTGCACGTTGATACAAACTACTCAAAAACTGCAGAAAGAAAATATTCTCTGAAAAGGCTCAGCCTAAACAGGATCTGACAGTCCGTGCAAGGTATAAGTAAATAAACAAACACCACCTCTGCTACTTATCATAATAATTGTATTCCAGGTACACTTTAGGTCTCCCTACAGGAATTTTTAAAAGCTAAATCACTTTCATAGACCCTTATTGCTTCCTACAACAAATTTCAAACACTAGATGGATGTGTGACATGCAGTAAAAAAAGAAGGAAGTCCTTCAGTGGAGAATATTAACTGCTGCAGCCTGCTATCAGCATCTATAGGTTTGAATATGGTTCCCCTCTGCAATTCACTGAGAACTACTTTTGGAGATTGAACTGAACGAGAAAATCAAAGTAACATACCAACATTAATAAAAATGCAGTAATTTTTACACAGATGACATCTACACTGTCACTGCCTCCCTCCATTCTTCAGAACACACCTTAATCATCATCACAACAAACACGCATCAGTAGAAGTTTGGCTGACAAGGTCAGAAAGGACCGTGTCTCACAGAGATCTTCACACAGCAAACCCTGGGCACCTGAAAGACTTTTTGTTCTCACGATTTACCATGTGTAGGTCTCTTCATACTTGAAAGAAGTAATTTCAGAGGTGTGGGGGGGAGCTCATTCCTTTGGTTTTAGATTAAAGCTGTGAGGAGAGAGCTGAATTTTGAGGTTTTTTCCATTTGAATGCTAAAATTGTCAAACTCTGCAGATGGTGATAATGGATGAGTAAGTCGAAAAAAAGGTTACTTTTCAAGGGAAGCCATAAGTGGCTAAGGAATCCGGGGGAGAAGCAAAAGCAGCTCATTTTTCCTTTGTCTTCACTCTTCCAGTGAATACATTTTATGGTAACATAAGGTGTAATAATGGAGGCCACAGAAGAGGATTCCAATATCTTTTCACATATGTTCACACTCTGTACTTCCCCATCCTAAAGATCAAACAAATGTCTATGACACTTTCCAAACACCTCCAGGAAATCCATTCACTGCCAACTCATGCTTGTGATAAAAGACTAAATGCCCCGACAGAGCACCGGCTTTGGAAGCCTACCTGAGGTTCCAACATGGAAGTCAAGGAGGAACTGAAACCTGGGGACAGTATGTACTTCCTCTTCCCAAAGGGAAGTAGCAAAAATAATTCATTTGAAGACCATAACGCATTTACATACTTGATCACAGAACAGCTTATATACAAAATTAGTCCTACACTTATTTTCATCTCATGGCATCAAAAATTCAATGAATACATACAAAGGCCAAAGTAAAATACATCTTTGGTTTTTTTTAAAAAAAAAAAAAAAAACCACAAAAAAAACCCCCAAAATCCACCAAAACCAAAGGGAAACAAACCAAGGCATTACCCTGTCTGTATCTGCAAAAATTCATCCAAATTTAAGCCACTGTTAGTCAAAAAATCATAATCACACAACCCAAGAACTATTATTATCTCTGAAAAATAACTGTTACAGATTAGAGCAAATTAATTCTGACAAACACTTTCCAGTGGTAGCATCTAATATTATTCCTAAAAAGTTACATTAAAAACTACTGCAACTAATATGTACTTTGAAGATAATGAAATGAAACCTTCAAGTGCCAAGATTCACTTATTACCACGTGGATCAGTATGCACAGACAGGTTCTGGTAACTTCTATGAAAATTTGAAAGAATCTGAAAAATAAGGTGAACTGAAGAAAACTGCTCCACTTGCTACGCAGAATCCTTTTTACCTGGGGCCATTTACACTACCTCAGACACACACCTCTACAAGTCCACACTACTCTCTCTCCTCGACGCCAATGGTCAAAGAAAGAAGGACGAATGAAGCATTTTACTAGTATAAACACAAGTGTTCTTTATGGAATAACCTGACCTTTGAAGGGATTTTGACTTCATTCTAGTCAGTCAAGAAAGAGAAGAACAAGATTATATACACAAAATTAATAAACTGGTATGCAAATAAACTATAGACTCTGGTGCAACCAAGTATAATGCTACTGTTAACAAATATATATGTTATTAAAAAGCACATTTCATTTAAACTCCTCTTAGTCAATAATAGTTAGATTGAAAGTTTTGGTAAAATAAGGTATTGTCAGACTATTTCAATGACAGAAAAAGCATATATGGGTTTTTCCGGAGAAAAATACAAAAATATTGGGCATCTCTCTGCAATTTGTCTGAGAACAGCATAAGCACAGACCAAAGAACTTTCTCTTAGCAAGATTTTAACTAAAAATCTGTGAAGTAATCACCATCTTATGGTAACCCAATACAAAAAGCATGATCTTAAAGCATAAACTGACTTAAGATGCAAGGTTACTTTGCAATCAGTTTAAGAAAACTGCCACAGGAAAAGATAGTTTAATTACTTGTTTCATTCAACAAATTAAACGAATGCATGCAAATGTTACTAAAAAAGGTAAGTATTTAAGCCAATGGATTTCACTCTAGTGTTTCATTTTTTTACTACTCTCCCTCCTCCACCAGTGCAGACTTTTGCACAGGGTAAGAGCAACTCTCACTTGTGGATAAGAAATTCTAAGCGAGCATTTAACAAGTGGTGATGTTATGTTTGCTTTCCCTGAAAAACACTGAGGACAGCTTAAGAAACAGGCAGTAAACAACCAACTAGAACAATGGTAAGGAAAGACAAATCCCTTGCTGTAGCACTGCAGCTGAGGGGGCCTTTCCTAACTGCAGCCAGAAGCAACCAGGCAAACACGACACAGTAGCTGGGGGTCCACATCTTAGAAGAAAGGAATAACTTGAGAGATGGAAAGAAAAACATTTGAATACAGTGTTTTAGCACTCTAAGTGAGCAAACAGTACTACAAGTATCTTTAACAGATACAAATTTAACAAAAGCTACACTCTGAAATATAAATAATTTGATATAGAAACATGGGCATGCATATTCTTAGCAGTGTGCATGAGTAGGTACTTAAACAAGCACATAAAAAAATTCCCTTACCTCTTCCTATTTTGAATCCTGAAATCAATATCTGAGTCCTTGTGTTTAGAACCTAATTAATATTTTAGGAAAAAAATATAAATTAAACAGAATCCAGTGATTATCACAACGGAACAGGATGAAATACAATTGTCTGAAATGCAGAAGTGAAGATCCCAGACCATTTTGACCTTAGTACCAAGACAGAGCTAAACTTCCAAATGTCTCTACATTCAAACAATTTTTGGAAAAGTCACTCTGAAGGAACAAAGCATGGCACTATGTCAAAAAAACCAACCAAACAAACAAAAAACCCAACAAAACCACAGAAATCCCATTCCTCAAATTTTTTCTACTGATTGCCACTGCTTAGTACAACAAATAAATTTTTTTATAATTAAAAATCCCATTTTGTCTAGTAAATTAAAATTTGTCAATGTCCTTTAATCAAGTAATCAACTGACCTATGGCTTTTATGATGCAAATCTGTATCCTCAAACTAATAGTTCAGATACAATAAGAAATGTCAGAGATACTTATTCATAAATAAAGCATATATAACAAAGCCAGCTGTATTGTACCTTTCAGCTTGTTCTTTCATGTCACAAACTAGACAAAAATGTACAGCACAACATGTTACCTGAAAACTCAAACACTGCACTGGCCTGTTTCCATGAATAAATGACATGTATGATAACAAACACTACATTCCTGTCTGCATACATATTGCAAAAATGTAACAGAGATGACCTGTTCTGGCATAACATTACCCACAGTTCACACATTACATCCATAGGAACTGTGATGTTACTGGACAATAATTAACTAAAGATAGCATCGTAAACCTTCTGGTTATGTGGAGAGCAAAAAGAAAGTTCTTAAACAAAAGTGAAAAGCTTGACAAGATGGCCATTTCCAAGTCAGCAAATAACATCATACTCATTCTGGTAACTTGAAAAAATTTTCCGCTCTTAATTAAGCAAATACTGCACAGCATTTTTTCACTGACACCAAACATACACAGAACTCTTTCCATATTAATTCAAAATAAATTTATGGTGTTCACAAAGCAACAGTTTCCAACAATAAGGACAGTGCCAGTTTCAAAAAAAAGAAGGATCCTTATTTTGCTGCCAAAACATGAGCCTTTCCTAATGTAGACAAAGTTCTAAATTATTATCAGTTACAAAGTCAGAATACAAGTTAGTTATCTCTTAAGATCCTTCCAAGTAAATGTCCACAGGGATAAGTCTCCTCCTTGATACTTCACAGAGATGGAAAACAATGGCAGATCTACTTTAAGCGAGTTCTTCTACTGTCAGCAAAACTACAAAAACGACGGGTTTCCACACTTGTGTATTTCTCCCTTACAATCTCACCCTACATTATAGTAATGCCACTACACATACCTCTACCTTCTCCAGTTCTCACCCCTACCCCCTCAACAATTTCCCCCGCTGGCTCCATCAGCCTATAATTGTGATTTAAAAAGAGGCAGTCATAACTGTGAGAACAGTCATTTTCTGGCACAACGAACAAGTAACTTGAGCTCACCATAGTTCGTCATTCCCCCTAATTTTGAATGATCTGTACCACCCCCTACTCTTCAAAAGTATGTGTTGTGTTTGTCAAAAAAATAGACGCTCAAGTTCCTACATATAGTTTGAAGTTCCTAGTATAAAGTACTGCTTCGAATTAGGGAGAAAGAAAGAGGGGGGAAAAAGAGAACTAACTGCTGGTTTATCCCTTCCTACAGTGCTGGCTCTCCAATATGACTGCAAGACTTCAGGTCTCCACAGTAGCAACCTTTAATCAAACTTTCAGTGGTAAATAAAACTTTCAGTTTCACTTGTTCTCACCACACTGGATATTTCACTTTCATAGTCTGCTGATTTGAGTACAGGTGCACTTATTCCATAAAATTAACTTGAGAAAATCTAATTTTAAGCCCATCAGCGAGGCAACAGCAGCAGCACTAACTGAGGTAAGTCTTGGGGTGAGCACTAGATCAAGCTTTACAGCGGGGTTCCTGAGCTCAGGGACTCCCAAGCAACATCCCAGGGCCCTATCCAGACAGGGAAGCCCTAATGGACAGGGAAGCCCTCAAGAACTAATCAGGTTGGGGATGAACAGATCGAGAGCAGCCCTGCCGAGAAGGACTCGGGGGTGCTGGTGGATGAGAGGCTGGACGTGACCCAGCCATGTGCACTCACAGCCCAGAAAGCCAGTTGTGTCCTGGGCTGCATCAAAACCAGTGTGGGCAGCAGGGAAGGGGAGGGGATTCTGCCCCTCTACTCTGGTGAGACCCCACCTGGAATATTCTCAGCTCCAGCTCTGGGGTCCTCAGCACAGGAAGGACGTTGACCTGCTGGACTGAGTCCACAGGAGGGCCACGAAGATGCTGGAGCACCTCTGCTGTGAGGAAAGGCTGAGAGAATTGGGATTGTTGATCCTGGAGAAGAAAAAGCTTCAGGGTGACCTAACTGCAGCCTTCCAGTACCTGAATGGAGCCTTCACGAGAGCTGGAGAGGGACTTTTTACAAGGATAAAGGACAAGGGGCAATGGATTCAAACCGAAAGAGAGGAGGTTTAGATTAGATATTAAGTGTGAGGGTGGTGAGGCACAGGAACAGGCTGCCCAGGAAAATTGTGGATGCCCCACCCCTGGAAGTGTTCAAGGCCAAGCTGATGGGGCTCTGAGCAACCTGGTCTAGTGGAAGATGTCCCTTCTCACAGCAGGGGGGTTGGATATAGAGTATCTTTAAGGTCCCTTCCAACCCCAACCACTCTATTATTCTATGAATTTAGATAAAATCAGCAAGTTTTCTGTTTTTAGAGCAATTATAGAACAAACCACTGTTTATATTGTTTCTTCTTTTAGCAATGAAACTGTGTTACATATCACAATGGAAAAGATTGCTTTGAACACAGAATATACTGTTTCTTTTCCCCTTTTACTGTATGTATGACTTCCACATACTAGCTAAATTTGCAGTCAGACAACAAGAAGAAGTAAACAGCAAGCTTGCATTTTAAAAAGGGAGGTGAAAGGAACACTAAACTCTGAAGTTTACTTCAAAACAGAGCTTCAAAATAAGTCTTGTATAAGCTAAAAGATATGGGCAGCTTCTGCCTGGCTTTTAACTTACTACAATCAAATTGCCCTGAGCAGGTTTTCCTCTACATTTCCTTTAAACATGACAGCAAACCTAGCTTGGCAAATCAGAGAAGTTCCAACTATCATTAAACATCATCATTAGCAAACATCATTATCAGTACAGGCTTCCACTCGGTAATTCTAATTCCACATGTGTCAAAGGGACAGTAGTTCCAAAGGAAAAAAAAATAGAGAAAATGTTTCTTTTATAACATACAGGATGTCCTTATATTTTCTTGCAAGCTGGTATCATATCATAAGACAGCAGCTGAAGAGTGTAATGCTAGCAACATGCACACTCTTCAAAACACCATGTCCACATCTACCTCACAGGTAGTGAGAGCTTTCAGTGGAAATGCTCCTACTTCTTCTTACAGTGTTTCCCAGAGAGTTCAGGAATTTAATCTGGAATTACTTCAGTCCAGGGAGATCATTACCTGACAAGAGCTAAAAAGGCCAAAAACCTACATTAAACAGCGACATGTAAAAAAAGAAATCCAAGCTATTAAAGCAAGTGTAGAATAGTCCTTGATGAGAAAACTTACCTGTACCTCAAATACAAAGCTTTGAGATGACGTCCTCTAAATCACATAAGTAGACAGAAGATGTAAAAGCAGGACAGCTGCAGTGACCAAAAGCTGTACTTTACAGTCTCTTAGTAGCAGAAATCTTTCCTAGCACAGTAATTAATTTCTGTCATTCTAGGCATTAGTATTAGGCTAGGATAATTACAAACTCTAAGTCGACTTCATTACAACATTTACAAGTGCTAAGTCTTGATTTTCTATGGTGACAGCAGAGTAATAAGATCAAGCTGGTCAGATCAGCCCACAGAGAGAAATCAAAATAGATTTTCCTCAAAAAGTGGTTTATGAAATGTTGTATTTCCAAGCTTTCCATCACAGCACACCTATGCATCTCCAGAAAATCGCCTGACCCTCCTCTAACGCATCCTACATGTTCTCGCCAAGTACCTTTGGTTCTGCACAGGTTCTGCACTCCAACAAATATTCCCAAATTATCAACTTAAAAAGAAATAGAAAGACTACTATTTTCTGTTTCTATTCACTTTTGTTACCAAACAAAGAATTTTATGAATTGCAGAGCACCTTTATGAGGTACATGAGATGAGTATGGCAATTGAGACTCTCACCTGACTTGCCACTAAAAGAACAAACACAAAGATTCACAAGTATCCTACACAACAATAATCAATAATTATTTTTAAAAAGCACATTACACAGTACTAAAAAGACTCAACATATTTAGCACATACCTAATTTATGCTGTATAAAGGAAACCAATCTACACTGGAAGATACCTACATGGGATGCTCCTTAAACATGAAGGCTCACTCATCTTTTTTTTTTTTTAAACTCAGAGCTTTTCATCCACAAACTCAACTCTTCAGTGAAATGCATGAAGACAATTACACAGCATTATTTTGCAAAATACCAAAGAAAATATTTTCAGAAAGTTCCAGAGCATACACAGGTAATAAAACAGAATTTCTTTAACTGGTTTCTCAGAGGCACGCATTTCATACAGAAAGCCAGGACAGGGCTAAACTGATTTGACAGAGAGCCTGCACAGGCTAACAGTTTTGTAACAATAAAAAATAAAAAAGAAAAAGAAAACGCGAACATGCGAAGTAACAAAAGAACACCTAAGTACTTCATAACTCATAATAATCAAACCTCCTGTGAGCCTTACTAACTTAGGGACATGCTAAACTTTCCACACAGGACACTGAAGTAATAACCAACACTTTCAGACTAAAAGTGACCAACTTAAAATGGCCAAATGTGACAACACCACAACCCACTAGAACTCAGTGGTTTAGAGAACTATCAGAAGTTTTTAACATCAAATTCATATATATGTATATACGTGCATGTGCACATATATGCATGTATGTCCTCACACCTTGAAACAATTCAAAGCACCAGCATTTTACATTTTACCTGTGAGTACCAATTCCTTCCCCATTTCTCAAGACTTCAAATCCCAGACACACAAGCACTGGATCCACATACCTGCACGGCTGAGGCCGCACACCCAAGGGACGCGTCCCCCCCTGTTCTCCAGCTTACTGGAAACACCACCTACACCCCTCCCCTCAGACACCCCTTTCCCCTGAGCCATAGGGTTTCTGGAGCCTTGCCTAGACCCCCCCCACCACACATACACAACAGGCAACTCCTCCCGAGGGTGGGGAGGTGTGGGGCGGGGGGTGTCGGGGTTTCTTTTCCCCCACCACCTTTCCCGGTGCGGGGACGCGCAGCGGGACAGGGACAGGCGCTCCCCCAGCCCGCGGGGCGCCCCTGACGCCTGAACCCCACAGAACCCCGACCCCTCCTGTCAGCGGCCCCCGCCCGCCCCGAAAGTTCGACCGCAGACCCCCCTCCCCAACCCGGCCCGCTCCTCCGCAGCCCCCCACGCCCTCAGGGCGGAGGAGACCCTCACCCCATACACACCCCTCACCTCGGCCCTGCCGTACCCCGCGGCCCCCACCGCAATTACCCCGCGGAGGGCGGGGAACGGCGGGCCCGCCCGCCCCCGAGCCCCTCGGCTGCCCTCCGGCCCCTCAGCGGGGCAAGGCCGGGACCCCCGCGCCCCCTCCCCGGCCCTGCACTGACCTGAGGGGCGGGGGGCGCGGCCGCCGCTCGGGGCTACAGCGGGGGCTGCCCCCGCCGCCGCCGACCCTCCGCTCCCCGGCCCGTCCTTCCCCGGCCGCCACCGCAGAGCAGAGAGCACAGCAGTCGGAAGCGCGAGGCGCACGGGGGAAACAGCTGTCCCTCTTCCCCTTCCCAGGAAAATTAAAAGGGGGGAGAAGAAGAAAAAAAAAAAAAAGAAAAGAAAAAAAAAAAGGGGAATTAAAGGGCTCGGCCCGGAGTTTAAAACAAAGAGGCGGAAATAGCCGAGCGCGGCCCGAGCGGAGCCGAGCGGGGGCGCCGCGCGCTCGCGGCGCATGCGCGAGGGGCGCTCAGCCGGGAGAGGCGCCGGCCGCCCCCTCCTCCCTCCCCCGGGGAGAGGGGCCGGGAAAGGGGATCGGGAAAGGGGGGACGGGAAAGGGGGGACGGGAAAAGAGGGCTGGGAAAGGGGGACGGGAAAGGAGGGCTGGGAAAGGGGGGACGGGAAAGGGGGGCTGAGAAGGGGGGTCGGGAAAGGGAGGTCGGGAAAAGGGGGTCGGGAAAGGGGGGCCGGGCCCCGGGAGCGTGGAGTCACGGGCTGCTCTGAGCTGGAGGGGCCGCGCAGGCATCATCCAGTCCGGTTCTTACCCCTGCTCAGGACCGTCCCCAGGAGTCACACACGCCGTGTGCCTGACTGAGAGCGTTGTCCGAGCGCTTCTTGAACTCTGTCGGGCTCGGCGCTGGGACCGCTTCGCTGGGGAGCCCGTTCTAGTGCCCAAGTCGCCCTCTGAGGGAAGAACCTTTTTCTAATACCCGACTTAAACGTCCCCCTGGTCTCGGGCTATTCCCTCGGGTCCTGTCTCTGGTCATCATATATCAGTGTCTGCCCCTCCTCGTGAGGAAGTTTTAGACTGCGATGAGCTTTCCCCTCAGTGTCCTCCAGGCTGAACAGACCAGGTGACCTCAGCCGTTCCTCATACGGCTTCCCCTCAAGGCCCTTCATCTCCTTTGGACACTCTCTAATAGCTTAATATGTTTCCAATATTGTGATGCCTAAAACTGCACACAGTATCAAAGGTGAGGCCGCACCAGCAAAGAGCAGAGGTGGAAGGTCCCAGGGGTGCCCGGCCTTGAAAAATCCATCCAACTTGTGAGCAGGAGGGTGAGGTCAGCAGAGATGGGTTGGCTTTTCGTCAGGATGTGGCTCTGCATTGCTCCAAGCTGCCTCCTTTCTCTCAAAGGTTTTCCTCAAAGGCGCACAAGTGTGTTTTCAACCGAGGAGTGCAGAAACTTGAACAGGAGCTGGGTGGAATAGGAACACTGGTGGCAAGACACACAGCTTGGTGTCAGACTGCGAGTGACTCAAAACGCTTCCAACTGATGAAGTGACAAAGATTCTGTCTTCTAAAGGTGCGAGGTCTTAGGTCAAGGAATATGCACAAAGCTTGGGAAGCCCGTGCTAAGTTCAAGTTCACACCAAATAGCTGAATGCTAAACTTGCGAAGACAAGTACTTAAAAATTCACCTGTCCTAACTCTTAAGACACCGAAGCCATATTTACTTTGCCAGTTATGCATATATTTTGCATGTAATGCGTTAAAATACCTAAGTATTTCCCTCTTTCTTTCTTTCTTCCCTGCCAACGAAGAACAAGCCACAAGGCATCTTCCACGTTGTCTAAAATTGCTACTGAAAATGGGCTGTCTGACATGTCACAAGCCCTCCTTGTCCAACAAACTACCGAGCCTGTGTTGTGTGTCAAGACTTCAGCGTCTGTGCTTGGCTCTAGGAGCTGTGCTTTACAGAAGCTAAGCCTGTGTTAATGGAAAATACGTCAGCACTGTAGATTTGCTTTGCTTCACTTCAAGAGTTGTGTAGTTACAGAGGTGCATCTTGTCTATCAGAAATATGAATTCTGTTTCCAGTTTAACCACAAATTACTTTGCTTGGGCCTTTGCTTACAGACATATGTTGAAGAAAGTAATGGAGCATCCTGCCTGACCTTTGGAATTGGCGTTCAAGTAGGCAGAAGCAAAAGTAATGAACTGCAAGAATGGGCATGAAATTATGAACTGGATGCCTGCTTATTTTGCTTGCTTCTTTCTTTTTGTTCCTAGTGTTTTCTGACCAAACACTGCAGCTTGGGAAAACCATTAAGACCAGAGTCTACGGATGTTGGTTTTCCCTTCCTATAGAATTTTTTTTTTAGAAGTTGGTACATGAAGCAAGATGATATGGCCATATCTACTAAAACAATTAATCTGCTATAATATACCCCTTAGGACAAGACTGTTGAGACTCTTGGAGAGCTCAGGGAATGGTTTACTCTCTTCTCAACCTCATTACCTAACATCAGTTCTAATGCCCTTGACTATACCGTTAAAGCATGGGTTAGCCTATAAGTGATGTTTCTGAAACATAAGTTTAGCCAGTGACTATAGTATCTGAGATCATAACTGCATACTAGAGAGCCTTTTCTGAACTGCAACTTCTGTTTTTAGAAAAGAAGTGAAACTTTTCGTTTGAATGGCTGTTGTGAGCCATGATGAAGCTACAGAAGTTCAGAGAGTGACTCGGGGAGAACTAGGAACTGCATTTAAAGGATTCTTGCAAATAGCTTTACATGCATTAGTCTTTATAGTTTTCACCCAAATAAGAGATAACATGAACACAGGTAAATTGAATTTCTAGCTTCTGGGAATATGTATTTCCTAGCTAAAACGGTTTGTTTAACAGAATCTGTCTGAGACCTTTTGACAGGAAAAAAAACCTCAAACATTTCAGGTAAAATAAATTTTTTGTCTCCTTTATGTCTTCTAACAGTGAAAAAGAATTGGTCAGCATGAGGGCATTAGTGGTAATGGTATAAAAAAGGAAACAACTAGAAACCGAACAAGCATATTTTCATGAACAAAGCACAAAAGTAGCTAATAAAATTAATAAAACACAAAGTAGGCAAACGTGACAAAATTAGTTTAACTATAAGATGGTGTTTAAAAACAACAATGTAGAGGAGTAATATTTCCAGTAGTTTCTTAGAATAATAGAGTTGTGTCGATTCTGTAGGTCTGTGGATTAGGCTGTTTCCATCCGAGCGTGCTGAGCCTGTTGACCCCATTGCAAGGCTACTCCCCAGCTATTACCTTTTCAAGATCGTGGTGACCAGGGGACTCCCTGGAGAGTGTTGGAGACTGGTAAACATTTCACTTGTCTTTGAAAACAGCAAGAAAGGTAATTCAGGGAACTACAGTTTCACTTTGGTCCCTGAGAAAATCATGGAATAATCAAAGATCTCATAGCTGGGCTCAAACATCTTACGGCCAAAAACCAAAGAAACCAAACATTTACCTGCTTTTTTCTTCCATGTAGATGTACCACAAAAAAATATTTGGAGTACCCTGTTCTTATGGGAAGTGTCTGTACGACTTGGTTGTAGTCAGGACACACACAGAGCATGGATGAGTTTGTAAGGGATCTTTGGAGATCACCCAATACAGCCTCCCTGCTCAAAGGAGGATAAGGTAGAGCAGGCAGTGTTGCTTCTTTAGTTAACACCAGACCAAGCACTGCCATTCTTACATTGTAGGTTCATCATGAACATCCTAATGACTGAATGATGATTTCATTCTCACACAGGAACCCCTGTGAAACAATCTTCTGAATGTTAGTTTTACCATAACTACATTCTGGGTTCAGAAATGTGGTTTATTAATCCTCTGATTTAAAAAAAAAAAAAAAAAAGACCTAGAGGTCCTTTATGGGAAGAGCTATGATGTGGGCCATTCCCAGTGGATACAGCTGCATAGGTGACAAGCCAATGAACCAGTGAAACTGGCTCTGAAGGAGACAATTTGGAGATTCACTGCTCAACAAATTCAGAAATTCTAACAATTCAGACAATTAATCAGCATTTTGTTATAGGTGTACTTTAGCTTAAGCACAATCCATAACAGTTTTTAACTCCATTGGTGTTATGCAACCTCCTTCATCTGTAAAGAAGTAGGATATTTGTTTCTTTCAATAACCTTTAGTCTCTGGGTTTTGGGGAGCTGATATCTTTCTCCCTGCTGTCCCCGCTATAGAACTGGTAAAGCATGCTCTCAGTCTCTAGCTGAACAGTTTTATTCCTAAACTGATCTACAGGGGTTTTTTTTGTTTCATTTTTTGTTGTTGTTTTTGTTTTTGTTTGTTGGGTTTTTTGTTTGCTTTTTTTAGGATTGAAGGATACCATGAAACTCAGACTTAAAACCAAGACAGATATTTAATTATAAGCTGAGTCATTCCAACCCACCTGAGCTCTTCAATCCTCAGTTACTTGGCTTTCAAGTTCCTCCATTTCCTATGGAAAAAAAATTCTTTGCTTTCTCTCCCGTCTCAAAGTCAAATAAATCAGGTTCATTCTCTAGCCAAATCTACTCAGCTGTATAAGACACACCAATTCAGCAATCATTTGGAAAAGATGAAATAGCAAATACCAGCCATTTAAGTCTCTAGGCTTACAAATATTCCCACTGCTAAGTGAAAGATTAATGCTCTTGCTAGAGCATATAACTATTAGCTAGCAATTAGAAAACTTCTGGTTATGAATTCTTCTTCACCAGAAGACCTCTTATTTCTTCAAAGATGAGCCTTAGATAGAAAAGTGGAAATATAGTGAGGGATTTAGTGACTCAGAAAATAAGAATCTGTTATCACTAACTCCTTACATAAACAGAACTTAGATTCCTTCAATGCTGTGTTTTTTAAGCACAAAAGCCTCAGCTGTATCCTTACTTTTAAGTGATGAAATTTATCCTGAGGGCAGAGGGTAGCGGGAAGAGGAAAACCAGAAACCCCTGACTCAGTTCCCAGGAGTTTTGCATTTGGGATGTTCCATTCTCAGAACTTGGATCTTGCTCTGGTAAGAGGAGAGCTGTCAGCAACCTACTGCACTGTGCAAGTCAGCGTGTTGTCCCTGTGACTGTCAGCTGTAGGTACTGCACTAAAGCTGAGAAGAACATTGCCTTCCTGTCTGGTGCAGTTCTTTATGACCATCGTTTGGCTCTAACACACCAGACTGAGCAATGATGAGAACACTGGTGAGATTTTTTTACTGCCTGTAGAAACCATAAACATCAACACTTAAATTCCAGCCATTCAATTTCAGATATGCTTCCAGACAAGCTGTACAAAATCAAAATCTGAGGTGGAAAACCAGAAGTAAATTCTGGAAAGGCGAGAAGGCTACAGAGAAAGTGAGGTTTAGAAAAAGGGGTAAAAAAATTTCTTCTTGCATATCTAGCATGTGCTGATATATCAGTGCTGGCTAATGGAGGAGGTCCCAGTTGACTGGAGGTTGGCTGGCATGACACCTATCTACAATAAGGGCTGGAAAGATGATCCAGGGAGTTACAGGTGTGTCAGTCTGGCACTGGTGCCAGGGAAGGACATAGAACAGATCATCTGGAGTGCCATTATGCAGCTCATACAGGACGACCAGGGGATCAGGCCCAGCTAGCATGGATTTAGGAAAGTCAGGTCCTGCTTGACCAACCTGATCTCCCTCTATGACAGGATGACCCATTTGGTGGATGAGGGAAAGGCTGTGGGTGTGGTCTGTCTAGACTTTAGTAAAGCCTTTGTCACCATCTCCCCACACCATTCTCCTGGAGAAACTGGCTGGTCATGGATTGGATGGGTGTACTCTTTGCTGGGTAAGTATCTGGCTGAACAGCTGGGCCCAAAGAGTGATGGTGAATGGAGTTAAATCCAGCTGGCAGCTGGTCACTGCTGCTGTCCCCCAGAGCTCATTATTGGGGTCAGCCCTATTTAACATCTTTATCTCTAGTCTGGACAAGGGGATCAATTGCACCCTCAGTCATTTCGCAGATGACATGAAGATGGGCAGTAGTGTTGGTCTGCTGCAGGGTAGGAAGTCTCTGCAGAGGGATCTGGACTAGCTGGATTATTGGGCTGAGGCCAATGGTGTGAGGTTCAGCAAGGTGAAGTGCTGGGTACTGTCCTTGGGTCACCACAACTCCGTGCAGTGCCACAAGCTGGGGGCAGAGTGGCTGAAAAAGTACCAGCAGAAAAGGACCTGGGGGTGCTTGGCAGCAGCAGCTGAACGTGAGCCAGCGGTGTGCCCAGGTGGCCAAGGAGGCCAGTGACATCCTAGCTATGATTATTGGCTATTGTCTTGTGGGCTGAAGTGCACGTACTTCCCTTCTTTGGGAAGACACATATAGTCTGTGCTGTGATCTCCAGCATGGCATGAGGATTCTTTAGACCTTTAATAGTCTTGTTTTGAGACTCTTCTTGAGCCTCCTTGGACTTTCCCTGCTAAGGTCTCCATTTCTCTGCAGGGTTCCCCCATAGCATTTTTCACAATGGTGTTACATGAGATTTATGAATTGTCTTGGAAGTAGCTGAACATGTCAAGAATGCTGTCAGAAATCATTCTTCCTGGTAAGTATGGTCACTTGGTAAGTCATCCACATGGAGCTGGGCATGTAGTCAGGAAAGACCACCACAAGTTTTATGTAGCAAAAATTTTATAAACTTATAATCAGCTTTCTTGTGGCAGGAAAAATATGGGGACATCCTGATGATGTGCTAAAATTTGTCAGATTGGTGACAATGGCAGATGTATGAGAAGGCAAATGTTTCAAGGTGATGCTACAGCTTTTGAGTTGAAGTATGCTGTTGAGCTGGGAATCAGAAGAAGAGATAGGGAGGAAGAAAAGCTCAAGAAGACTCCTTTACTACTATTAAGACCTCAAGAATTCATGTGTTTAACTTCTCATCATATCCATTTGGGAGACTAGCGTATTCCTACTGCACCAGCTGCAGCCACAAGTAGCCACTTCACTCTGAGGAAATACTCGTAGTCCATTATGAAAAAACTCTGTCATGATAAGCTACATCAGATGGCTGGGCTTGAGTGTGGCAAGAATAGGCTGTACCTGCAGGCACAGGGGGAAAACATGTTCTGAGCAGCTTTAGATGGGATCAAACTGGACTTGCAGTCGGGACTGTGTTCAAAGGGTTACGGGGATTCTGCATGAGACTTTCTGTTCTAAGTGAAACAGAGCCACCCCATGCAATAACTAGGTCTGCATCACAGAGGTGGTTCTCACAGCCTCTCTCAAAGCAGGAACTACTTACATTGTCACCTCATTACCATGAAGCTCCTCAGAAGCATGTGAGACACTCAGTTTTTAGTCAGGGACTCTCAGGACTGGAAAGGATTCAAATGTTTATATATGAAAGGCAAACAGGATGCCTAACCTGTTTGATAAACCAGTTTCATAGTGACCTGGATCTATAGAGAGCTGTACCCACACCTAAGAAGTACTTTTTTATAATTTAGCTAATGTGACCCAGTGAAAAATTATGACCTTCCCCCAGTGAAGGCAAGGCACCTCACTTTATTTGTAAGTCAATTTCTTTCTGGTTGATCTTCGTGATCTTGTCTCACAAGGGAACAAGTGTCCTGCTTCTATGATATTTTCTTGGAAAAGTTTATACCAGGAAGGAGGAAGAGACACAGCCTGTGACAAAGAGAAGTGTTTAATGGTGAGTATAAGTCCCCAAAGTAGCTATTTCTTTCAGATGTGATGCTGATATACTTTTGTGAGTTAACTGCCCAAAGACAGTCTTAGACATGTCAAGTCAAGGCAAATCTCTTTTTAGATATTAACTCTGGAAGTGTTTGCAGTGTACAATTCTTTATAATCAAAGTATCTACTCATAAATCTTTATTTGGTTCCTCTACTTCCACCTCATGGGCCACTGTGTAGTATTTTTTCTTTTTTGTCTAAGAGAAACAATATCTGAAAACACAGGGACAAGTGAGAGGTAATTAAGGACAAAGTCCAATCATCCCATTAACTATTTGCAATGTAATGTTCTGCAGAGTTTGAGCCTTCCCTGAACCCTGTGGCCACTGGGGATTTGGCAGGAAAGGCAGAGAGCAAGAGGAAAAATTCACCTTAGCAGGGAGAAATCTGCACTGTTCTTTTTTTTCAGAAATGACACTGCTGTCATGCTTGAGAACTTGCATTTAAGGTTCTCTGATTGCCAAGTCCAGTAGAGCCCTGCTGCCATGTACCCAGCAAAGAAAGTACAATCTCTCCCAAGGAAAAAAAACAGTAAAACTGCAATTGGAGCACACACAAATTGAAATCTCAGTGTTTCCACGGATCTCCTCTGTCATCCTGGCTCTACTTCTTCTATACCTCCACCTCTCAGATAGGTGAGGAGGAAGAAGAATGACTGATCTTCTATCCATCTTATCTGATCAAAGGTTTCCAAACTTTTCTGAGGTATTACTACATCAGCATGAGGGGAAAGTCTGTAGTCTGTTATGGCAGAACACTACTCTGAATGGTTTGCACACTACCAAAAGGACATATAATTTAGGAAATCCTGAACTACAGAAGGAGGGAGCTAGAGAGATTCTGGATTCTTAGGTCTAACAATTTAATGGACAATATCTACCTTCACTTTGAACCCTACCAGTCAAATCAGCATCCTAGGTGACACTTTGAAAGTATTTCAATTTCAAGGACTCAGCAAGATTTAAAAAATATGGGGCAGAGATTCAGATCATCCTTGGAATTTTGCAGGGTTGGTAGGCAGATAAACAGAAGTTGGGATTCCAGCAGTGTCTTCAAATCATTGCAATGAATAACTGCCCCTTTTAGGAGGAAGAATAATTCACCACAGCATCAGAAATTATTTTTTTCCTGAAGTCAGTCAAGAGTTAGAAATTACTCCAGTTTAACATTTCACAGACATGAAAGTGGCTCCCAATTTTCAAGCAAGTCAGAAAATGCTTCATGCTATGAAGAATGAGGGGAAAACAGCTGGCTATACCAAAGGAATACTGCATATTGACCATCCCATCTATCCCCTAATCCATAAAGAAAACTAAACAAAAGTGAGGGATGAAAACAAAACTAGATCCTTTTTGAAAGTATTAAATACAGTTTAGTTACAGTAGTCTGATTCAGTTTGGTTCCATTATACCTCCCTTTGATATCTGCCCAACTCTTTATTTAGCAGTGTTACTTATATTTACCTACATAACAAAAGAATAACAGTTCTGTCCTGGTTTTGGCTGGGGTACAGTTAATTCTCTTCTTAGGGCTTGCTCAAGATTATGTATAAACATATAAAACTTTTAAAAAATTGTTGTTCTCTTGACAAAGAGAATTTATTTAATTGTACTACAACTTTGGTACCTTCTCACAAGCTTTGGGAACAGGTCAGTACAGTCAGTAACGGGTGACCAGAAGCAAATGGTCACGTCAATTGGCCATCCCTGTTAAGGGGGAAATCAGCTCTGCTGAAGAAGCAGGATTGAAAACTGGAAGGCAGGGGCGACCACCATTTCATCTGCATGGACCCACAGTCTTTATATTTGGCACTTGCTGGTCTTTCTGAAGGGGACCACTTTTGTCAGCAGAAATGTTTGGTCACAGGTCAGGTGGTAAATAAGTAATCTGCTTCAGCACAAAATGCTTTTGAAATATTCTTGGCCAAAATAAAAGCTGAAAGAAAAATAAAAGAGATGCATTTAAGAGCATCTCTGATTCAATGAGTGCATCTCAGGTTGAAAGAACAGGTCTGCTTTGTTAAGTTTATGTGCTCCAGGACCCCAGATCTGGTTTTGGAGCTCTACAAATAAAAAAGGGTTTGATAAGAAAAGTATTATTTTTGGAGCTTGTAGGTGGACTTCTCTCAGTTTCCTAGCATGTATTACCCTTAGGACAAAGAGGCAAATTAAAATATTTTGTAAGGCCTCAACTCTGAGTGAGATCCTGGAAAATGTAGAACAAGAATTGCTTTTCTAACTAGAGCAGAAACGTAGGGCTGATCAGCAAGAGCCAGAGCTGCTACGCTGCACACCATAGGCAATTTGGAAAAGCTGCTACAACCACAAAACTTCCTGAAAATTCATTGCTTATTTATCAGTGTTTCCTTTGACAGCTTTGAGGAGTTCTATTTGAAAATAACAAATCATAGGACCACAAAGGGACAGACGTAGCTAGAAGCCGTGGGGGGAAGGTTGAATTCCAACAGAACCAGCTGTTAAACCAGACAGAATCAAAGAATTGTTAGGGTTGGAAGGACTTCTGGAGATCGTCCAGTCCAAGGCAGGGTCAACCTAGAGCAGCTTACACAGGAACTCTTCCAGGTGGGTTTGAATGTCTCCAGAGAGGAAGACTCCATGACTCCCTGGGCAACCTGTTCAAGTGCTCTGTCACTCTCCATGTAAAGAAGTTCTTCCTCACGTTGAGGTGAAAATTCTTCTGTTTAAGTTTATGGCCATTGCTCCTTGTCCTGTTGCTGAGCACCACTGAAAAGAGTCTGGCTCCATCCTCTTGATACCTGCCTTTGAGATACTTACATGCATTAATGGCATCCCCTCTTAGAAGGCCAGGAGGGAATAGAAACCATGTCCTAAAATGAGTTCTGAGCCACTGGCAGGCTCCACGCTCATGTCTCCAATGGCAGATCTGAAAACTGGAGTTCTGGAAGCTTACATGAAAACTGCAGCCTAAGAAAAGATATCCAATCTGCCTAAAAAGATGAAAGGTAAGATATATAGAAAAGGCTCACAGGTTATTACATATCAAGGGCTTGGCAACTGCCAAATAAAATAAAGAGGATTAGAAGATTTTTATCAAAAACTTTTAATTGACTGTGGGCTTGGAGAGATCTCAGTGGATGACTCTTCCAAATGAGACTGAATTTTCCAGTTCTTCTCCACTGTATCAGTCTTCCTTCCCTGCTCCAAACCAGAGCTTGTCTGTCTCACCATGTTTCCTAGTCTCAACATCACTCTGCTTAGAAAGGCACTATGAATCCTCCCTCCTACCTGCAAGGTAAGTTAGTTTCATTGTTTCATTCCAGCATTCATCACTCTGCGTGTTCTTCATTGGCCTGAAAGAAGTAGCTAAGCTAACGTGCTTGGTAATATTCAGTAGCAGGAGTTTGAATCGGCAAGCTCATTTTTGGGGATGAGCAAACCAAGTTCCTCTTCGTCTAGGAGAATTACTGCCCACATTTCTAATGTGGATGTGCTGTAATCACTCCTTGCCCAAGTGGCTGAGTTAAACGAGGTCTTTTTCCTGACTGATGCTAAAGGATGCCTGAATATCTATGTGGAATGGGAAAGGAAGAAGGTGGTTAACACTTTTATCCACTCTCCTATGGTAATCCTGCCCAGTCATGATCAGAATAGGATTGTCTTCACAGAGTGGTGTCAGCTTTCCCATAATTGCTTTCTCCAGACAGAGCAGTCAGCATCAAATAGGATTGCCCCTAGATGTCACCTGCTGTAGTGGCCAGGAGAAGCTGCTGTGATGCCTTTTCCCCTGTGCCTGACTTAGTGTCCAAGGGCACAATATGTCAGCCAGTCCTCTGCAGAGCAGGAGGAAGCTGAGCAATAGGTGTGGGCATGGGATTTATAGTGAGTGGGAATGGTGTAGGGGAAGTTTGCTACGTCAAAGAAGGGAAAGTGGATGCCAAGCTGAAATTTAAACCGGATTTCAGGAGGCAGCTGGTTCCTGGATGTCCTGCAACAGAGAACCAACAGTGAGACAGGGTCTGAGCACAGACTTCCCCACATGGTTAGAGTTGCAGTGCCATGTGAGGATGGGACAGCGACGGCATCCCGCAGCCAACAGGCAATAGAGCAGTCAGGCAGTGAATATCAAAAAGTGCTGTGGACAAAAGAAAGAAGAGAGCTGAGGGAAGTGTGGAGGATGGCTGTGGTGAATTTAAAAAAAAAAAAAAAAAAAAAGTTAGGAACTGGGCAAAGGAGGGTGCCCAGTGGAGAGTGGCCAATTGCCAACAGGACAGAGTAAGAAAA
This sequence comes from Myiozetetes cayanensis, assembly GCF_022539395.1. NCBI lineage: Eukaryota > Metazoa > Chordata > Aves > Passeriformes > Tyrannidae > Myiozetetes > Myiozetetes cayanensis. The sequence goes on along the minus strand of NW_026087631.1, from coordinate 6,902,475 downwards.
TGAGATGGAAAAGTTCATGGATAAAGGCAGGGAATTTGCTTGCCAGTCACTATCACAGTCAAACACAGACTCAACTTGGTGAAAATTATATAAATTTCTCACCAATTAGAAACAGAGTAGGATGTTAAGAAGCAAAGGCAAACACTTTCCCCTCACCCTACCCCTTCCCCTCAGGCTCAACGTCACTCCTTCATGCACAGCTCCTCTTCTCACCCCAGACATTCAGGGGTATGGGAAACAGGAGTGGTGTTTGGTCCATGGTGATTCCTCCCTGCTGCTCCCTTCTCTCTACACTGTTTCCCTGCTCCATTTTGCGATTCCTTCCATGGGATAAAGTCTTTTCACTGAGTGCTCCAACACGGGCCCTTCTCACAGGGTACAGTTCTTCAGGTGCACGCTGTTCCATTGTGTGTCTCCTATGAGGTACAGAAGCTCCACCATGGTCTTCTCCATAAGCTGCCACCTGGAGCAGCTCCTCCTCATCCTCCTCCTTCACTGACCTTGGTGTCTTCAGGGCTGTTGCCCACATCCTTTTTTTCTTACCAGCTTTGCCTTTGTGGCATTTTCCCCCTTTTTTAAGGTGCCACTGTCTTGTCTGAATGGCTCAGCTGTGTGGTGGCTCTGGCACAGAGCAGCCCAGACCCTTCCTTACAAAGATCCCTCTGCACCCTTCTGCCACTGAAACCTTGTCACATAAATCCCACACAGGTGTAAAACTCTATAGTTTGGGTCTGGGTTTCACCTTGGGTAGATAAGGAGCAGTTGTTTACTAGAAAGGAGGGAGGAAAGCTGGAGGGAGGTCAGGGGTACACAGAACCTCAGCCACTGATGGGAATCAAGAGAGAAGGAAAGAAGTGGGCAAAACCACAGAAGACTGAGGAGAAAGGAGGAAGGAGCAAGTAATAAGGCCTGAAAGGGGGCAGAGAAATGGAGGAGTGTCAAATTAATGGGCCCATGGCTGCGGGGAGTGAGGAGGAATGGCCAGGAGCAAAGCAATGGGCTGTGTGAGGAGCAAAGGAAGGCTGGGAGATGTGCAGTGTGGGGTCTACTAGGCAAACTAAGCAGGGAAACATTAAGCACAAATTAATAGTGAGGGAGATAAGAATACTGCAGATAACAGTTACAGATAACGGGGAAAAGTTAATACAAACTGTTGTGGAAGTCTGTCGTGGGGGAGGAAATGGAGGAAGAGAGAAAGTGGAGACAGCATATGAAGTTTGGATTTGTTTTTTTCTTAAGTTTTAAAGAAAGTGTAATAACTATATGTAAAAGCTGATTCCTTTTTTATCACTTTCAGATATCCATTCCACAAACACACTCCTTTTTTGCATGCAGCTTAAAAGCTTTGGTAGGCTAAATAAAATGAGTGTCCCCCCTTCTGTTTGGTGTGTGACCTGTGACTGGGCCCAGAAGGTTACCTGGCACTGTCTCAAGGTTATGTGCAATAACCTAAAACCACTTGGCTTGTTGGATTTATTGTATTTTCAAATTGACACTAGTGCATTGCTCTTTCACTTTCAAAACAAAGTATGCTGAACTAAGGTATAGCTGAAACTGTGAATTTACATCAGTTTTTGAAAAGACATCTGGTGTGGGGGCCATCCTCTAAAATCCAACCCCTATAAAATCCAGCAATTTTTGCGTTTTCTTTTAAACAGCTTTAGTTAAGGAATGGCCCATGGGGGGCAACTTTGTCCATCCCTGTGTACCAAGCCCTGCAACACTTTCAGACTTGTGACTAAGATAACTTTTTATAGTAGTTTATACTGGAGAATCCTAAGATTTTAATAAAGTCTGCTAACTCTCATTTTCACACCTATAGTATCTGTCCCATCTGTAAATGCACACTGGGATGTAGAATAACTATTTATCTCAAAACCAAAGAAATAAGTCAATTGGCTGAGTGGAAAAAATGCAAGTAATTCATCAGGAGATCTGTAATTGCATGTCTAAAAGCCATTCTGTGTGCAGAAAGTGGGCAGAAGGAGGACCTGCCTCTCGCTGTGAGGCACTCCCTGAGACTAACAGGGGAAGTGAAGGCCTGGCCCCTCTGCCCCTTCTTCCACCAAGGGAAGGACTACAACTCTTGTCAAGAGGGCTACACTGATATAGTGTCTCTTGAACGAGCCACCTGTCATAAACCTTGTGACAAGCAGAGGCTGGGGTCACTACTGCTGAATGTCTTGGAGATGGGCAAGGAAAGCAAAGGAAAGGGAAAAGCAAAGATTGGGGGAAGGCAGAGAAAGACAGGAACTGTTTACATAAGCCATGTTTCTTAGGAGAACAAAGATCAAAATGAGAAGACTAAGAACACTAAATCTTAATGTAAGATATGCTGTTATTTCCATCAGGCATTCCCATAAAGGAGCAAATGTGAATCATGGGTTTGTGGCACACACAGTAGTCATCCACTGATTAACAATCTCTGCCCAGGGTTAATGAGTCAGCCAAATCACCCTCACGTATGAAAACTACAGATAAAATTTAGAAGTGCTGTCATTTTCCTTGAGGAAAAGACAGTGCTGAATAATGTGTCTTAGTCTGCTGAGGTTCCTTGTCATGGACAGGAACATATTTATCCCTTCTGTGAACTCCAAAAATGATGTTATTCATGAATGACTAATGATTTAGGGTGTTTGAAAGAGCCACAGTACAAGAAATATTGCGTGCTCACTCTGAAAGTCAGGTATCTGGTTTTGTTTTCTTACATCCATACCTTTAGTTCCTTTTGAGATATTAGTGGTTTTTTGTTTTTTGTTTTTTGTGTTTTTTTTGAATGAGAAACAAAATTGTGTCAGCAACTTGCTTCCATTCTTAAATCCCATTTTAGATTCCCTGAAGTTTTTGGCTTGAATGAAAGTGTACTGTGTTTCTCTGAGAACGAAGTAGGTTGCTTAATCCACTTGAATAAACCTGCAAGCAGTTCTGTAGTACCAACCATGTTACTAGCCTGCTTTGAAACTCTGGATTTTTCCTTAACATTTTTCTTCCTTCTTTTTATCTCAATTGCTAGCTTATTAGCACTGTTTTGGTGGTTCTGGAGAGTTAGTCCTGACTGTTAACCTGAGAGAAAATGCAGCTGACAGTAAAGGACTTTGGAGAAGGTGAGTAGTTAACAGGGCAAACACCAATTACATGGCTCCATCAGGTCTCTGAAATCAGATCCAGACACCAGTGTCAGCCTCATCAGTTTGAATACAAAGGTTTGTATTTAAATCTATGCTTGAGGTAGTTAAATGAAATTTCCATTGTACGTAAAGAGAGAGTCAAATATTCACATTTATCTCCAGTCTAATGAAGTGGTCTGCCTCCTCATTGGGCTGTGGCATGGACTGAGGACAATGCTGGGACCATCTGAGCACAGGACTGCAGCTATCCTACCCTCCTCATTTACAGATGAGCAGATCCCTCAGCAGATTCCTTCAGGAGGACCTTCCACTTTGCAGGCTGAGGGTGGGAACAGGTCCCACTGTGGAGCCCAAATCTCTGGCAAAGAGAATTCTGCTGAGTACTGCAGGTTAGAGTTTAATCAATTACTGAAGATAATCCTCTGATGGTTAATCTACACCCATTTATTTAAAGATTCAGCTTGAGTCATATAACGTGGGGCAATTCAAAGATTTGTTGCATGCTGCAGGATACAGTTCCCACACAGGTGCATTTGGCTTTCCAGAGTCCAGTGTCATTATGACATTTGCATACTGAGCAGTCATCAACCACTTCATTACAATAACCTCTTTGGTCAACAGTACCACTCAATTACCGTGTTATCTGAAATACATATAGTGCTCAACTATCATTAAAAAAGCATAGCAATAAAAAAAAATTAATCTGCAAGAGCTCAGAGACCTACACTCGAGTAAGTGGCCTCAGAAGTAATTCCTCTTCATTAGCCCCATGCCTAATACCAGAGGGACACTGAAAACCTGAAGCTGTCCTGAATACAAAACATTGCATGATTCTCTTTGAGGAGGAAAAATTACCTCACGAGTATCTTTGGCACTTCCTGATCTGGTAGTTCATGTAGCCTTCTAGTGGTGCAGCATGCAGCACTTGCTGTGTCCTGAAAATAGGAGCTGTGAAGAAATAGCTCTTCAGGGACCAGTAGCGAAAGACAGAAGTTACTTCCATTTGACCTGATCTGATCCTTTTGGGTCCCTGGACTGTAAACTTGCATTCTGTGCAAATGCAAAGCATACACAGTTTGACTTCTTTTCATGCCTGTCTTTTGCTCATTAAAAATCTGCTTTTCAGCCCCACTGATGGCCTTCCTAGAGGTGCTAGGAAGTCAGTTTCCACTGCGGGCTTCCAGAGGTACCCGTCTGTCTTTGGTCAGAAGAAAGCCTCTAAAACTGTGCTTCCCTGCCTGGGACTGGACCCAGCTTAGTGCTGGGATGTCGCAGCTCTTCTCCGTGTTCTTTTCCTCCCACTCACCCCATGAGCCTCCAGTGAGTGGGTTTAAACACTAACAGGGTTCTTGTGCGTAGCCACTCTCCCCCAGTATGTAATCCCCACAGACAGCACAGCTCCATCTGTGCCACATTTCCAAGCGCATGGGGGAGGATCTGGAGGCTGCAGAATTATTTCAGTGGCATAGAACTTCCATAAGCTTTTGCAGCCCTGAGTAGGCAAGAGTTTGAGGGCAGTGAAGGTGTCATCCCACTTTTCTTCCCTCCTCCCAAGTTAGCCTTAATATCAAGGAGCACACTGCAAACACCGGATGCCAGGCTCCTACAAAGCAGTGTCAGTGATTAATAGTGTGATCATGCCGAGTCACTTGTGGGTTAGCTTACTGCAGTTCAGATTTAAAAAAGAAAATTGAGAAATGTATTTCCATGATGAGAAATGCATGAAAGACTCACACTGACAGGGTATTTCTATGGTGACCAGTGCAGTGTTCATATTTAGACTGTAGTGATAAGAGATGTCAGTGTTGGATTCCTGGCTCCAGGAAAAAAACAGCCAGATCTTTAGGTACCCTGAGCACAGTTTAAAAGGAGGATGAAGGTGTTTCAAACAGACTAAAAAGCAAAAATACAGACAGAAAGACTGTCCTATCCATGCAGATATTTGGAGCTGAGATATGAGCTCTTGGAATCCCAAGTACAGCTCTGTGACTACAGCACTACTTTTTCAGTATTTTCAGTGCAAAAGGCAGAAAACAAGCAGAAACAATGGGCACATTTGTGAATCTGCATACCAAAGGAATACAAAGACTATTTTCAACTTCTCACTAGGAAAACATTGCAGCTCAATTTTTGTCAGCATGCACATTGAAGTTTTGTTGCTAAGGAAGCCAAAGCAAATCATGGGACATAAGGCTCAGACCCAGGAAATAGAAAATAATCCTGAAGTCCATATCTAGATATAAACCACACAGTATTTCTTAGAACAGCTAACTATAAAGGGAAACACATTCTCCCTTAGCTCTGTTTCAATTTCCTCTGAAAAAACTTCATATTCTGAGCAAGCCAAACTGATAATATTCTCCCATTGTGACGAACTCAAAGCATATACCCATGTTAGACTTCAGCTCTGTCCCTTTCCTTGCTAAGCTGTTTTTTTCCCTCAAGTAACACATTCATGAGAATCTTCTTGTGCTTCTTTCCTCCCTGGATTAAGCCATTAGTGTTTTCTACCTGTTTGTATGTGGTGCTGCTACTACAGGCTCTACCATTAACTTTTCTTCTCTCTAGTAGCCACCATCTAGATTTATTTGTAGAGGTCTCAGACTCCCTTTTTTCCTGTAAGACTTTCTTGAAGCTTTATACCTGGAGAAATCCCAATTTGCTTGCCTGACTGTAACATGACACATTAGAGAAGTCTCTTATTTTAAAACTTCTGAATTTTCTAACTTCTGAAATCATGATAAATCCAGGCATCATAGTTTAATGGAGAATGGGAAATAGAAATACACTTGGGGGCCTGCAGGTGGGCCAATGGTCACCAATACTACAGCTTCAGGGCAAAGCCACCTCACAACAAATTATCCTCTATTGCCTTTATTTGTCCTCCAAGGTAAGGATTCATCCAACACACTGACTACTACTCCTGTTAGCTCTAAAATGCTAGCAGATTGCAGAGGATATTTGAGGAAAATGAGCTGAAACAATGTTTGGGAAGCTGTGAGATAGTATTGGAGAATAACTTTTTTTTCACAAGGGACTTCTGGGGGTCTGTGATCCACCACTTGCCCCATCACACCTTTAAGATCCATGCTTAAAGGGGTGCCAGCTGAATCAGGTTGCCACAGACTTTGTCCAGAAGAGCTGGGAAGATCCACAGGGGTGGAGTTCACATGGCTTTTCTCGGTCTCTCTTCTGCATCAAGCATCTTGATGGGGAATAAGGGGCCCCTTTGTCACTGCCAAATGTCTTTAATGCTATCCCTCTGCATCTCAGAGAAGAGTCAGTCTCTTTCCTTTTTGTTTCCCCACCACAAAGAAGTTGAAGACATCCAAAAGAGTCCTCCTTTCCTTTCTTGTCTTTGGATTGAGCAAGAGTCTTTCTCTCTTTCCAGAGGGGCTGTGCTCCAGCACCCTCCCTATCCCTGTGGCATCTGCTGAACTATTTCCATGGAGTCAATGGCTGCCCTGCTCTGGGGAAGGCCAGACTGGACACAGGTCCCCAGATGCAGTCAGGCTTAGTGGTTGTGGTTCTGATGCAAGGATAAAGACACTTAAGGTGGAGTGGAGCAGTACAGAAGAAAGTTTAGGCAGCTGCATCTATTAGAGCTACCTGAAGCAGTGGCCTTGGTTCTCTCCTGAGCTTTACAGGAGAATTCTTGGGTCAGAAATTAGTGTGTACAAGATAATGATTTTTCCAGGGGCAGACATCAAAGTGTGAGTGGCACAGAATAAGGTGTATGGAGTTGTTCCTTAATACTGTGCCAGCCCTGCAGGGGAACACTTTTTAAAACTGTCCTCGAGAGATGCTGGAGTAGATGTGTTCCTTTCCACTGTCTTTACCTTAAGTTCTTGTACCTGATTTTCTTTGGCCTCATAAGAGGAAAAAAAAGTGGTAGGTTTAAGGTTGTAATCTATTTTGTGCCACGAGATTATCTCAGCTGGTTAGAGCACAGCACTAGTACTACCAAGGGGTGGGTTCAGTCCCTGTATGGGCCGTTCATTTAAGAGTTGCACTTGATGATCCTTGTGGGTCCCTTCCAACTCAGAATATTCTGTGAAATAACTTCACTTATTAATTTTGTTTCTAATTTCTGACAGATGCTGATGTGTGAAACAGTGATCCAGAGCCTTGCATAATAAATTGAATAATGTCCCACTGCCTGTCTGCCCAGGGCAGAAGGTTTTTCTTGTCCAGCAGAAGACAACTGAAAGGCTCCCAAACTTTTACCTTGGGGTAACTACACACACCATACTAAGACTTAAACATTGATAAAAATATTTTATTTGAAATTCTTGTAGGTACTTTTCCAAAACTACACCATTATCTTTGTACAATGATCTAAAGGCTTTCCACTGAAACTAATTATTTTCAGGAGGAAAGAATTAATCTAAAACTGTCTTTACAAATTCTTTATCAAAAAGACAGAATTAATTTTAGACACAAAAAATCTATGGAAATAATTTTAGGTTCTTTTAATAAACTGTTGGATTTGGAGCTTGACTCCAGAGGTGATAAGTTATAATTGCATTCTAAGTAGCTTGAGTAAGATCTAAATTTAAAAGAAACTAAAATCAACCACTTTAGCAGACTAAATATTTTGGTTCAAACTCAGTCCTGGTATAACCATTTTAGATAAAAACTGCTTAGAAACAATTCTAGAGGAGGAGAAAACAAGATCAGCTCTTTCCTTTGAGTGGCAAGAGCTTAATGCCACAAATGTACAGCGTCAGTTTTCAGATGAAGAGGAAGTAAGAAACCACATATAATTACTGTCTGCAGTCTGGGAGCCACTAGCTGTCTTTAATTGCAGAGAGTTTGCAGTCTCTCTGTCTAATATAAACTCCCTCAGCAATTAAATCCAGCTCACTCTCACATCGCACCGGGGCAACCTGCTCTCAGTGACCTCGCTGGAGCAGGGGTGTTGGACCAGACCAGGACCTCCAGAGGTCCCTTCCACTCTCAGCTGTTTTGCAGCCCTGTGATGTGGTGTTCCCCACCATAGCAATAAGGAGGTGCTGTCAGCAGCCACCCCAAGACAAGCCTGCAGAGACCAGTGACCCAGACAAACCCGGGCTGGGAGGTCTCAGCTCCTTGCTCCTGCTCTACACCAGAGCCCAGCAAGACCCCCACCAGCTGCAATGGCAGGGTGAGGGGCAAGATTTCCTCCTGGGCTGAAGTCTCTTGGTAGGAGCTGACACTGAGAAAAAAGCTGAAGAGTGGTTGAAAATGGTGAGGCACTCAGCTCAGCATGGAGTGCAGAGCTGCAGAGCAGAGCTGCACCACCACAGCTGAAGCCCAGTGCATGAAGCTGAAGCCCTGACCTGGGGGATCAAGGACGCCTCAAAGCTTGGAAGCTCATCAAACACAGGCTCCCACATGAGATGTGATAGAAATTTCTTTCAGGTGACACAGGCTGCTTCTCTGAAGGCCAGTGCTGGTGGTGAGGGGTAGCTTCACATTGTTGTGGAAGAAGAGAAACTGCTTGGTGCTGAAGGCGTAGTTCTTGAGGAGCTCACTGTTTGCTGTCGTTGCATATGGGAGGAAGCCCTTTGTAGACACTGAGCCTTCATCTGGCCTCAGTGTCATAGCTATGATCGGTACATGGGACATATCGGTGAGACAGAGAAAATAAAAATCCACAGGCTCACAGGCAGCGTGATTCAAGGGCCAGAGCTGTACTGTGGGGGCAGGATCATTGACAGGGACACAAGCACAGCCAACGTGATGGACGCAAAAAACCCTCCCAGATACCATAGACCTTGGGAGCCCTTGCTTTTGGAGTCCTGGCTCGCCTTTGTAATAACATTTCCATGCTCTAAACATCCTCCCATATCCACCCACAGCAAACCACCAGCAGGAAAAACAGGCTGCACATCAGAGGTAGAACATTCACTGGAATAGGAGGAGCTGACAGGAGTCCATTTACCATACCCTTTAGGACATTGTTAATGTGAACAAATACATTCCTCCTCTGAAGTTACTTTAAAAAGCAATTTTACAGATTATATGCAGAAATGACCTGAGCATGGCTGATCTAATTTATTATGCTCTTTAATGTTCTTCCAACAAAAACAATCTTGTCATTTGCTTCTCCATTCAAACTCTGTTCAAAAGGATGCTAAAAAAAAAAATAGCCTAACAAGTCATTCTTGCTGGACATAAATTGAACAAACATAATTCAGCTGCTGACTCAGATTAACTAGAAGCAAGAAACAAAATTGCTGAACATGGAGTGACTTAGAGATGTGGGTATGGCAAGAATACATTGTCAAATTTTAGGCTAAGCATGAGTCTGGGTAAAAAGACCCACAATGGAAAACATACAGGACAATGCAGAGACTACTGCAAATAGGGGTTGGGAGTTCCATACACTATTGTAGTCCAGATCTCCCTGCAGTCAGATCTAGTTCTCAAGGTACATGTGACTGACTGTATGTGAATGAAAAACTTCCACTAAAAAGACCTCTTGAAAACGCAGCAGAAAAATTGTAGTCTTCTGGAAATAATGTGGAAATCAAATGAGGGATCCTAAAAGTTTGATAATCAGGGGACAATGATAAGGTTCCCGTTTTATTTCTCTTATATGAGTGATTTAGCTGGGTAGCATTGAGGAAAATGGAGAAAGTAGGGATTACCTTTTCTTATAAGTGAACGTTTACATCAGGCAGATATAGGGCTGACTGCAATGCCAAAAGTGTGTTCAGGTTTTGCTCTTGTTGCTTTGTCTGATAAAGGAAACTTTAAACCACATGGCCATACCAGATGTGCTATTGTCTGAAAGTTGCTCATTTCCCAGTTTACTCAGGACATACCAGAGTTTTATAATGGGCATTTTTCCACTTAGGCCAGGCCTGTAAATTATCTTGTTAGAAGTCTTTTTTATGAGGATTTGTTGGATAGGTACTTGGCTGTATGAAAGGATTCATTACTATGATACGTATGCTTTTGATCCTGGTTTTAAATTGCAAGCCAGACCTTGCCACATGCTCTGCAGAGGGGATGCAGCAACAGATTTGTAAAGCTTCTCTACCTATTTCTCAAGCAGGAACCCTGAAGCAGGCTAGAGACCTTGGTTACCAGGTTAGTTTCCATCCATCCATCTACAGAGACACATAAAAAACTAATTCTGCAAAGAGGCAGGTAACTTCCAGTCAGAACTCTCTATGGCTTAATTAAAACCAACGTGCCTGTATCAAATATTTCCGTCTTGATAATTGGGCACATTACACCAAGTATTTTTTCAGATATTTAACATCAGCAACATATGACAAATATGTTAAAATAGTACTTCTTTTCACTGGGACTATAGACAACTCCTACAATTTCAGGCAAACTAGTTTTATCCAAACAGTTGCCCTCCACTGCGTGTGTGGTATGTGTTTCATTGTGTTAGTAATAAGATTAGTTAAATTGTGGTATTTCTGATGTGCCCCTGAGCTACAGGTTGAAAGGTATTTGACTTCCAGTGTGTGACTGACTCTTAATCCACAGCAGTTCAACCATATTTCCAAGGCAGACCATTTGTGTATGTCGTGGTTTTGCCCACCAGCCAGCCCCTGTGGCTGAGGATGATTTTGTCCAGGTGGATTTCCAGAGAAAAAGGCCAATCAAAAGTTCAGTAACGCCTTTGCTAATTACATATTTTAAAAAAACGGAAGAAAAGGTTGGTGGCGCAGTTGAAATTAGTAGCAGTTGAAATTGGTAGCCATGTAGGAGCGGCAGCAGGCTCCAGGTGGGGGCCAGGCCCCCTCCTCCCCCGGCCCTGGGCTGGGGGCAGGTGTGGCACTGAAGCCTCCCTTTTCTCCTGTAAGAGAGTAGAGAAAAAAAACCCTTTAAAGGACTGACTGCTTGGATGAAAAACCATTGCAGAAGAATTCTGGCAGGGAGATAAGAGACCTCCAAGGTCAAAGCTGGCAGCTGGAGGAGAGAGAAAAAATGTTCAAAGTGGGGGCTGCTTCTTCCCCCTCTCTCATTCTCTCTGTCTCTCTCTCCCTTCAGAAGGGAAAAGACTGAAAAATAAACCCTGCCACCTGTGGTAGTTTGTTGGGGTGAGGAGACCCCCATGCTGCTCATGGAGGAGCCTACATTGGAGCTGCATGAGGAAGCTGAGACTTTATGAGAGACCTGAGGTGAGGCAGAGTCCTGTTGAAGATTTTGTGACCCTGAGGAAAACCTTCACTGGAGCGAGATGGTCCAGGTGGTGTGTTGGGATCCGTGTGTGGGATCCATGCTGCTGCCGAAGATTTGTGATCCTGAGAAAGAGAGTTATGCTGGAGTGAGAACAGCTCGGGTAAGATGCTGGTATCCGTGTGAGGGATCCATGCTAGAGCCATGTCGGAGAGGTCTATCAAGGACTGTTCTCCCATGGGGAGGGACCTCCACAGGAAACAGGAGTGGACTCATAAGCCATTATCCCCTGTGACCCTGTGGTGAAAATCCATGGTAGGCAAGTGCAATCCATGGAAGAGAAGACCTTCAGGGCCTTGGTAACCCCCCAGACTCAGGTCTTAGCCCAGGAGGGGGTAGGCCCAGCCCTGCCTGAGGCTGACACAGAAGAGATAGAAAAAGAGTTCCAGCTGTGATGAAAAGGAGTTGTTGTCCTGAGATAACAGAAGAAGAGCTTTAGAGTGCTGCAGAGTTATTGAAAAGAATGGAGAAAGAGACTGCTTCTCCTCTTTGGACTGATAAAAAAGGGGGAGAGGTACTACTGTAAATACATAGTACTTTTTACTTACTTAGAGTTGTTGTAGATATAGTTCTTTAGTAGTTTTTATCTTGCTAGTAATAAATGTTAATATTATTTTTTCCCCAATCAAGTCTCTTTTATCTGCATAAACCTTCTCTCAACTAATAGTAATTGTGTGGGGGGAGAGAGCAAATTGACCCAAAGCAAAACCACGACAGTGTATTTGATGCTGTGATCCAGAACAATCCACAGCAGGAGGAAGCCTTCAAATAGAAGGACAAAGCATCACCAACATTACAGAGCATGAGAAGCTTTTGGGTTTTTTTGGTGTTTGTTGGTAGTGCCACATGCACATTCTCAGCAAGAGGCAGTCAGTGCTGTTATGATTTATCAACCCCCATCAACAGTCTTCATTATAACAGGTATTTCCATTCACAGTTTCTTCACTCTTAACTTCAGAATAATTACTCTAGTTTAAACACTGAACGCTATTAGCATACTTACTGTTCAGTGATACTATTCTACCTAGTCTTTTATTTCCCTAATCATTTAATATGCTGTCACTTGAAATGGTGCCACTCCAACAACTTAGAACCAGATTAAAGAATAGAACGTGAACTATTAATATAGGACCTAAATACATGCTTGAAAAGCTCACTGAGATATTCAGTGATTATTTTACTGTGAAGTCTTTTATCTAAGTGAACCTAGATGTTGAACCTAAATAAACGTAGAAAACTTATTTGGACTTTTTACTATAGAATTGGCATAAGAGTTTTACCTTTGAAGCTGCCAACTCTTCTATAAAACAGTCAGAGGCCAAAGAAGAAAATTAGTGAAGTTTGAATGTATGAATGCACATGGTTTTAAGAATGATATCAATAAGACTTATGCAAAATACCTCCCCTTAGGAAAATGAAAATATGAAAGCTAAGTTGCAGAGAGATGCCTTTTTGCTTTCTCAAAGGTATTTGAAATATTTATGGTTATATAGAGGGAAGCCTTATCTTTTAAATAAAATGCAAAGTGCTACAGATATATCAGGGGTCAGAGGAGCAAACCTGGCCTACATGTTTTGGAAATAGATCTCAGAAGCTAGGGTCTTAACCCTACCCCAGGAATCTAAGTAAATCGCACCAGGGTCAGAAGTGATGAGCATATAGCAGCTGACAGCAAGGAAAACTTATGAGCATGCTGTGGTGAGGCACAAGTGCCAGGCAACCTCTAAGCCTCTTGCAGTTTATAGCCCATGGCAGACACCATCTCTGCCCAAGAAATAAAGGAAGTCATGGAGGAGAAATTGAATTTTAAGGTGCAGCCTCCTCCACTCAATTTTTTTTTTTTTTTTTTTTTTTTTTGGTTCTTTTTCTGGATTTCAGCACCAAATCAAAAGCCAGTAAAAATTCCTTTTGCCTTGTTGACTGTTCAGTAACTAGGCAGACTTAACAGTTTTACTGTTGAACTCATGCTGTCTGTACTTGGAGACAAAGCAGAGGAGAGCAGTTTGAGTTACTGTCAGCAGGAAGACGCCTCTTCCAGGGTGGGAATCTGGTGTCTGAGTAGGCAATGGGATCTTCTGCTGCAATTACAGTACTTCTGGCATGAGAAAGGTAAGGGTATGCTTTTTTTTCAACAGCGTTTATTCATTTTCTGAGTGCACAGCTGAAAAGTAAGCAAACTCACCTTATGAAATGAGTGTGCACAATTCTCCATTTACATTGCAAATATAAGATCTTACTGTAAACCTATCAGTCTACAAGGAAGGCCATCTAAAAATGCAATTCACTTCAGCACTGAACTGTTCAGAACTTTCTACAGGGACCACACATTTATTTTTCATTCATTTTTGTCCAGTATCCACTCTGCCACATGAATCTCTTCCTTTTGTCTCTCTCTAAGACTTAGAGTGCATCCAGTGACCCTGAGCTATTTTTGGCTAAGCTGACAGGGGGCCAAGAGGCAGTGTGTGCCTTGGCTGGCTTGCAACAGGAGACAGGGTGCCAACAACCCAGCTTAACCCTGCTTCTTTTTGGGGAGCCCACCAGAAGAGACAATACCTGACCATCCCCTGCCTTCCCTTGCACACAGTACTGTGTCCTTCTTCCTTCTGGTCTGCCCAGATACCAAGTTTTACAAAATTTGTAAGGCATCAAAGTCATTGGGATTTCGACCCTTCCATCCAGCATGACTGAAGCTGGCCAAGAGATACAAATAGTTACTCATATAGACCACAGACTTTTCCCTTGTGAAGGGCTTGGCTCTTCTGGTGCAGCACTAGGGGAATTGTACTTCTCTCACAAATACTTGCTGCCTCTCGTGTTCAGTAGCACTTGACTATATGCATGACAAATACAGTCGCTTTGCCATTTCTCATCCTTCTGGGCTGGTTTCAGGCCCAGCTGGTTCCTTTTATGTTTACTGGTCAACAGCTATTTCAGAAACAAAAAAAGGACTGACACTACTCCCTACAACTTCTCTACTTCTCTGAAGGTTTCGGATTCCCCTTTCTGCAGCACTGGGTGACAAAAACACCGAATTGCTCTTTTGCAATTACAGCACAACGCCAGGAGTAAAGGCAGCATGCATGCCTCCATGTGCTGTGGGTGTGTGAACCTACTGTGTGTCCTGTGTGTTCTCCTGGAGAGGGATTAAGTCCCCTGCTGGGGATTTCTCGCATGCAGAGAGAGAGGCAAAACAGAAGAGAAGGAAATCCTTGTAGACCTTTGCACTGAGTTGTCTAAAATCCTCTATCAGCCTATATACTCCTCACCCAGTGTACTACAGCTGCTCTCTACAGGCTTTTGAGAACTTCTCTGTGGTTATTAACAGTAACAATCAATGACATCATCCTTGGTGTTCAACAGAATATGCATCCAATCACATAGTACATTGCGCTGAGGAGAAATTGAAATTAACCACAAAAAGGTCTTCCAATCACTAGAAATTGAAATAAGATGACCAAACATGCAGGAAGGGCACTGATAAGTCATCCAGCCTTTTTAGTTGCCTTGCAGAGAAAGGGAAAATGAAAGAGGAAGGAGAGAGAGAAAAAGAGAACGGGAGAACAGGGAGCCGCTGTCCACAGGCCTCACTGCTTTCTGGAAAAATGTGCTGAGGTACGTAATAACAATAACCAGATGACCCTTGCACAGTAGCCTTGCAAAGCAGATTTAACTACCTCCCTCGTGCGCTCTACCTGCATAGCTCACTCACTTCCAGCACTGATCATCTCTTCTCATCTTCATCTTGGCTGCAGTGCACCTGGAACTGTAGCAGTTGCTTTCTGGAACCATTTAATATTGCTTGCAATATGTGGATCCCTACTCCATCCATTAGGTCCCATTTAAAGCTTTTTTTTTTTTGTGCAGAGAACAATAGGATAGATCTGGAAATGTTTTTGAGAAAAAGCCTGTCTTGTCTGCTGCTGGGGCACAAGGGCCAGCTGACACAGTGAGCCATGTTTGTCCTGCCAAAGGAGTACTAAAAAACAAAAAACCCCAGAGACAATGATGCCTCAGGAAAGCTAATCGTTAAAATTTCCTTTTGCTTCAAAACGTAAATTGGACACCTACTTTGTTTGGATTTTGCATTCACTTACTTTAAATGGAGCATGAAATATGGTCAGATGTAATGATTCTAAAGTAGTTTCAGCTACTCATGTCTGTAAAGCCATTAAAATTATTGTCTTTCAATGCAGAAAATAAAATAAATAAAATAGTAAACTAAAAAAAAATATTATTTCCGTTTCTGTCCTTGAAAAATTCATTCTGTAAGGCACTAACAAAGCAGTCGATTCACAAAGGAGTGATTTTTATATAGAGAAACAGGTAATTCCACTCATTTGTCCTACATGAGTGGGAAAGTTTGCTATAAACAAAAATGGCAAAAACCTGGCTCAAGGATGACTAAATAACAAAATACTTTAAAATATTAGGTAACATTTTAAGTCTTGCATTGAGCGATCTTAGGCTTCATAAAAGATTGGCAACACAGTTCCATTTTGTGTTTTACTTCACGTTCACAGAGTCCACAAACAGAACTTTCCAAGGCACATGTAACTTATTTTGGCCAGAAAAGACCTGTCATGAGGTTGGGTTCCCCCACTTCCAGGAATGGTTGCAGCTACAAAGACAAATCTGTGCTTGTCCTTGGGATAAGGAACGTCCTTACAAGGAAGAGTGAGCCAAAGGGCGGACAAGTCTTTAAAACTGTATTCTGCAGAAAATTATGCAGAGATAAGACTGCATTATGGTCTTTCACTGGTGTTTAGAGGAGCAGGGGTGACTTCGTTTTCTGCACCCTTGGCAGCTGCTTGCAGTTCTCCTACAGTTTTCCAGGGTTACAACTGCCAGAGATGGGAACAAGAGGACCTGCTTCACTGTGAACAGATTCAGCCACTCAGCAACTGGTTTGCTACCCAGACTGTTCAACACATTTTTTGCTGTCTTCTATGATATTTTTTCTGATTTGACTATCCTGTTTTGCTCTGTTTATTGAAGCAAGCGACTAATACACCTCTGGAGGAAAATGTCTGGTTCAGCAGTATGCAAACAGGCCAGTGCAGTGACTTCTGCATTCCTGTTTCCTCTCCATACCTGCCTGTAATGCAGAACTTGCATATGCAATAGTCTCTTGCAGTCTGGGAGATACTTTGTGCTGGTTTGCTCCCTGCACTCAGTGACTGCTGTCCTTTTTTAAATCTTTGTTGTTTTTACTCTATCACCTTCTGCTCTATGAAGGATCTTAGACTGCATCTTGAGAGCCTTGGAAATGAAGATTTTACTGGTTTCTTCCAATTTGCCTTCCAGTGTGCACTATGGAAACAAACAGTACGCTTGCTGGCCTCCAGGTTTGCATGGTGAGTCTTCAGAGTCCTCTCTGCTACAAACCACTCAAATACACACTTTAATTAGCATTAAGAGGTCTAGAAAAAAGAAAAATCCAGGGTTCCCTGGGAAATCTCCCATACTTCTAACACTAAACCTAGCAAGAAAACAGCAGTGGACAGTGGATCCATTGATGCAATGACACACTTTTCACCATACTTTTGTGTAATGAAAATGAATTAAGACTTGCTAATTCAAACATTAAAACATTATGAAATGCCAGAATAAAAACTGCTTGAGCAATCCTAATTCCTCCTCCACCCCCATACACAAAACTCTGCACTTAATGAGCCTGCGTGGTCTTTAATTACACTTTCAGGTACCATTTTAATGTCTGCTCCTTAGAATGTAAGGAATGCAAAAAACTAGTACATTTGCCTATTCCCTTCCCCTTCCCTTTTTGTCTTTTTTTTGTTTTGGTTTGGTTTTTTTGTTGTTTTTTTTTTTGTTTTGTTTTTAATATTACCTAGTTTTAATGAAAGTTGACAGAGGCACAGCATTCTCAACAACAGCCCTAAAGTTTCATGAAAACCCATGGCTAAAGAGAGAGAAGAACCTAATAGCACCACAGCACAGAAAACCTGCAGTGTCAGCAGCAAGCAGATGGTCCATGCAGCAGGAGGATATTACTAACGCCCCAACCATGATGGAAGGTTGAAACTTACTCAGTGCTTGTCAACCCCAAGTATCTGGCTTCTTGATTCTGCAGCTCAGGACATCTTGTTCCCTGCCTCTTTCAGTGCCCAGCGGGTGAAGGAGCTGCTTTTCACTCTGTTTCCAGCAGTGATAAGATCTCTGAAGCTTCAAACAAGTGCAAGAACAGGCCATCTCAGTTTTCAGGACAAAGGGAAACATATAAGAAAACCAGCTTGGATAAGTAGGGAATCGTGGCAGAACCCCAGCGCAAAAGAAGAATATACAGGAGATGGAAACAGGGATGGGCTACACAGGAGGAATTTAAAAACACTGCCCAGGCATGCAGGGATGGTGTTAGGAAAGCCAAAGCTCATCTGAAGCTTTAACTTGCATGTCAACAGTACCAAGAAGAGCTTCAACTGCTGAATAGTGGTAAAAGGCTAAACAAGGAAAATGGCAGTCACTGAGTAGGGTGGCTGATTTATTGAAAGTGGACGCAGTCAAACCTGAGGAACTCAACACCTTTTTTACACAGCAAGAGGTACCAAGCCTGAGGGCCTGGGATTCATGGAGAGGAAAGATGACCATTAGTGGGTGAGTTAGGAATTGCTGGAGAAATCTTGACTCATACTAGTCTATGGAAACAGAAGGGCTGTGTCCAAGGATGCTGAGAGAGCTGGCTAATGCCAACACAAGATCACTTTCAATCATCTTTGAAGAGCCACCAATACCCCTGCCACCTGTAGAAATATTGTGCATATATTTAAAAAGAACTTCAAGGACAGGCAACTGCAGTCTGTCCAGTCTCACTTCAATCTCTGGGAAGAAAACATGAAACAAATTCTCCTGGATGGTATTTCTGAACACAAGAAGAAGAAGTAGGCAACTGGGAATATTCAGCATGTGTTTACAAAGGATAAATCATACCCATGAACCTGCCTGATTGCCCTTTTTTGATAAAAGGATGGGATTGGTGGATGGGTGAGAGAGTGGATGTCTTTTACCACAAGTTCAGCAACATTTTCAACTCTGTCCCCCCATTCTTGTATTTAAGTTAGGATGTTACGGCCTCAACGGGTAGTCAACTGATCCAACTTTGAATTTGGTCAGAGGGTTGTGCTTAATGAGTTCACCCCATGTGAAGGCTGTATTGTGGCTCTGTCCTAGGACCAATCCAGCAGTAGAATCCACTGCCCAGAAAAGTTGTGCAGTCTCCACTGTTGAGGGTTTTCAAGACCAGAGTGAGTCACAAGCAAACTGGTCTGACTTCAGTCAGCAGTTGTAGAAGGCTGGAGACAAGGGGGCTAATGTGTATGTCTCAAACACCAGTAGCCAAGTAGCTGTTGATCCAGCTGTGGATTGCTGGTAGTAACAGCCAAGGACTGTCGGTGACAACACACTGTGAGAAAGAACAGGATGTGGCTGGAGGAGGGGCCACGTGGAGGTAGGGCAGCACGTTTCTGGGACAAACCTCCTCGTTCTGGCTCCTGGAGATAAACACGACATGGCACAGCACGAGCAGAGGAATGAGGTTGAGAAGTGGGCATGGACTGTAGGAGGGGATCAAGACCACCAAAGACCCCTGAAGCCCTTCAATCCGTTTCCGGGAAGGCCTAGGAGAATGGACTGCACAGGATAACTAATTTGCACAGGAAGTGAGAAATTAATCTCCAGGTTGGGGGAATTTATATGTAAAAGGTACCTCCACAAAGCCTGGATGTGCAGGCACCACCAGAACCCTGGACATCCCATCAGCTGGATTGACACTGGAGCCAAGTCTGGTGATCTCTCTTTCTCACCTTTTTCCTTTCTTTCTCTCTCCTCCTCTTCAATTCATCCCTCTGCTCCCTTTCACCCTACCCCGTTATCCCAAACCCATGGCCATGTGCTTATATAGTAGGTCCAGGACCAAGGTATACCAATTTCTAAGCCAAGTGTGTAATTTACAAATAAAACTTCATAAGCTTTTGTGGACCTCCTCACTTTTATAATTTCTTTCAGCCATGAGTGTCTACAAATTGAGGGTGCTTCCTTCCCCTTAAGGGTGGCACGCCACAACTGCTGACTCTGCTTTGACCAGAAGGTTGGACCAGAGGTTTCTTACGCCCTGGATGATCCTTTTTGTTGCTGTTACAGGGGCTCAATACTATAAAAGTACCATGGATGCAGAAACCTCTCCCAACACAAAATTGTTTCACATCTATTTTTTTCCCAACTACTCTATTGCTGATAACTTTCTTTCCCACACCTGCAAGTCTTTACGTCCCTGAGAGAAAATATTTTTTTTTTTTTCTGGAGTGGGGTTTGGGTTTTTTATTTATCTTTTTTAGCAGGGACTTTTCAGTGTACAAGCTGTGCAGCTGGGTCTGTTCAGTGTATTTTACATATGCTCACACATCAGAGACCACCAACACTTCAGTACAAGTACCTACAAAACAAGAAACTGCTTAGCTGAGAAGCCCCTGTGACATCTGGCTAATGCCTCCCAAGTTCCTGTAAACAAGACTCAGGATGAAAATAGGGCATAGAATGTGCTGAGATATGAGAAAGAGCTGGTGTAGCTGGAGAGAAAGGGACTGACAGAGATATACTAGGAAGAAGCAGAGCATCAAGAAAGAATGAGAAGGTGCAGGCCAGATGGGGCCATTCTCCTTCAACACAAATCCTACTGCTGTCCTTGGTGTGCTGCCAGTAACAAGTGGTGCCCCTGTTCCTGGGAGAAATGGTATAGAGCAGAGGAATGAAATTTCACACAGCTGCTCTGAGTGCTCTTATCTTCCTACAGCCCCAGACTAGTCATTGCAGGGTATATACAAACCAAAGATTTAATTTAGTCCCAGTTGTGGGATTAAATTGTTCTGCTGATTGCTCTGCTCCAAACAGTAAAGCAGTTCTCTCCTGCTGCAGTTGTCTTTTTCCCTTTCTGTGGCCCTGTTTGACACTTGATTTCTGATGTCTGCACCCAAACTGACAGAGCTCTCACAGAGAGCAACTCCTTCACTGTCCAGATACATCTCTCTGGGATCCTATTTCAAGTAGAAAACAGCACACCATGTTACCCTGACATAAGAAATAATGCAGAAAGAGCCTAAATAGAGCAGCCTTGATTCTGATCTGTCCTACAGATATGTGCATTTTGAGCTTTTAATGTACTTTACTAACAGAATGAGGCAATAAAGGTCTTTCACGTGGGATCCTGGTTTCTGATAGCATTATTCAGACATCTTTAATGATGATTTTAACCTGAAAAAGGAGAGAGCACAGTGGAGATCATGTGGACAGAGCCTCAGTGAAGTTCATTTTCATACAGGCCTTGCCTGCCATCAGGAGTGACCAGAGAGAGAAGGGAATGATGGTTCTCCTGGCGAGCACTGGATGCTGTGTCTTTCTGCTGTCCCATACACCTTGGCCTCTTTCTAGCATGTTTCTAGTAGGCATGTTTCTAGTAAGTCAGCAAGTCAGTAAATTCTTGCTCACTAGCACAAACATCCCATGCTTCTCTCTACCCTGAAACAACAAGCGAGACATGGAGCAGAAATGGTTATTTCTCACTCCTTCCCCTCTCTCTGCTCCCTGCTCCTCCCTTCACACTCTCAGAAATTTTCAGCTAAAATTGTCCATGAGAGAGGATACTCGCATGCAGGATAACCTTCCCTTATCCACTCTTCCAAATATGCTCAAAGCATTCGGAATAAAGTCCTTCTCATAGCAAGTGACCCCAGCCTCTGACTGAGAAGGTATTGTGCTCTTAGTAGGTTGTGATGAGGAATGGTACAATAATTTCAAAGGGCTGAATAAGAGATGACATGTGGATATTAGTATTTTGGACCCATTTCTGGACTCCATCTGCCTGTTGGCTTGGTTCTTCTGAGGCTGAGCAGTGGTGGTATGGTGGTGTGGGAGGGTGATTAGACATCAGAGCTGGGAGAAAGACATCCAGGCACTACCAGTCTTCAACCAACTTGAAGTCACAGGTCTTGTTTGGAAGGGGGGGGGGGTGTTTCCTTTGCACTTTTGGCTTTTTATCTTGCTGAATTTTTGAGAAGGAGATAACAGCTGCTGTGGGTGTCTCTGCATTGGGGAAAGAAGATACTGCTGCCTGCAGCAAAACCAGTCATACAAATCCGTAGTCAAACTATACGTCCCGTGGCTGATAGACCCCTGTGGGTCTGAACACTCTCCCTTTATTCTCCTCTAGTCCTTTTCCTACTCCAGTGAGCGATCCACACTCGGACAGTGCTGCTCCCACGAGGCTGCTCCCTCCTCCTGCCACCACCTGCACCCTCAGCCGCTGCAGCTGCCGCTCCGGCGGTGCCCGGAGGTAAGGCTGGCGGTGACTCCTTATGGGAGCCGTCAACGGGCATCAGGATGCTGGTGATGCTGTTGTTTTAAGACTCACGGGGCAGGGAGAAGAGTCTCCTGGCCAAGGCTCCCCCTTTCCCGCGCCCCTCAGCAGCCCCGTTTCGGAGCGCCGGGCTCTCCCCGGCTGACGGGAGCGGCGGGGCACGGGCGGCTCCGCGGGCAGGGCGGCCGGACCCCGGGGAAGGGCTGGTGCCCGGCTCGAAGCAGCCCCGGCACGGGCTGTGCCATGCTGGGCTGGGTTGTGCTGTGCCGGGCTGAGCTATGCTGGGCTGTGCCATGCTGTGCTGTGCTGTGCCGGTCCGGGCTGTGCCGTGCTGTGCCATGCTGTGCTGTGCTGTGCTATGCCAGTCCAGGCTGTGCCGTGAAGTGCCAGGCCGGGCTGTGCCATGCTGTGCCGGGTCGGGCTATGCCATCCTGTGCCGTGCCATGCTGTGCCATGTTGTGCCGTGCCATGCTGTGCCATGCTGTGCCGTGCCATCCTGTGCCGTGCCATGCTGTGCCATGCTGGGCGGTGGCGCGGCCGGGGCCGCCCCAGGGAGGCCGGCGAGCGCGGCGGGGCGGGGCCGGACGGGGCAGTGCTGAGCCGTGCCGTGCCGCGCCGTGCCGAGCCGTGCCGTGCCGAGCCGCGATGGAGGGAGGCGAGGCGGAGAGCCTGCTGGGGGAGCGCAGCCCGGGGCATCTGGCTGGGTTCAAGACGTACCGGCGGCGGTGGGTCCTGCTGTCCGCCGTGTGCCTGCTCAACTGCTCCAACGCCATGGTGAGTGCCGTGACGGCACCGCCCGGGCCGGGACCCGCTTCCCCCGCGCCGGGAGCCGCTCCCGGGGCCGGCTGGGGCGGGAGGGCGGCGGGACGCTCCTCCGGAGGGCGGTGGGGCAGGGGCGGCCGCCGGCAGCCCCGGCGTGCCCGAGCACAGGAGGAGGCGCAGCGCAGGCAGCGCGCACAGCCCGTGCAGGGGCTCTGCAGAGCAGCTCCGGCTGCTGCTGGTGCTGCGGAGGGAGGGCGGTTTGGCATGGCTTTCCAGAGCCAAAAGCACCTCCTGTTTCTTCCTAGAAGCAGCCAGGCAATCCTCAGGGCTCTGCCCCAGTGCCCTGTCTCAGATCCACCCCCTCATCCTTGGAGCACCGGGACTCGGTTGTACGCGCACGGTTCAGAGGAGCCTCAGCCTGGCCGTGTCGTAGGGACAGAATAAGTGTCTTTTCCTTTTGAACTTTGTTTCCCCGGTTACCACCTCGGCCTGCACGCTTCCCTTTCTTACCGGTGGGATCCGGGGCACGGGGGGGTGGTGACAAGGGAAGGGCAGGATGGGGCGGGAGGATGTATGTGATCCAAGAGCACAGCAGGAAGTACCGCAGCGTCAAGTCAGACTGGGATGAAGCAAAAGGTGTCCTGGAGCACAGCAAAAGTTGTTGCCGAGTCCACTTCGTAGGCCGTGGGGAGAGAGAGAAAGTGTTCAGCGTCTGTCAGGGTCACATGTTTCAAGCCTAAGAATAGCAGAACAGTGTTGAAACGCCGTGGGAGAGGAGCACGAGTTAGCTCGGCCTCATTGCTGGCCTGAGACAGCAGATTTATATGGTCACAAAAAGGCCCAACTAGGTTTCCTTTCAGGGTCTGTTGCACAAACACAACACTATAGGAGTGATTCTGCGCCGAACAGATGGTTATGTGAACTTACTGCCTGCTCTTAGTGCCTTATTCTGAAAGACTGGGAAAAAATGGGATGCCCAATCACACTCCACCTGTTGAACAGATTCAAATTCAGTTCAGTAATTACTCAGATAAACTCATAAAGTTAGCAAGGCTTACTATACAAGACAGAAGCCCAGTTCTTTGCTCATCAAGTCACTGAGGACATTGTTGATAATTATCAGATTGATGTAGAATTATTCATGTGCTTGAGGATTACCACGCTGTGAATACAGACTGTCTGACAGACAAGATCAGGCACTGTAACCTGCAAATATTTAAATGCTGGAAGGAAGATTAGGTATTCCATGATGCAAGAGTACTGGAGTAGAGAAATGGAACATCATAGTGAGAATTTGGCTCTATATGGGGGGGGAAAAAAAAAAGGCACCCTCTCAATGGAAAATCAGTGGATCCTTTAAGAGTGTAAAAAAAATGTCCTGCAGAAAAGCTGGGCTTCTTGCTTGCAGTTACATTGGCATAACAGAAGAACATTATGTGGCAAAAGAAACCCCCACCCTGCTAAAAGTGGACGGTGACAGCAGGGGTGGAGGAAGCTGTACAAAGCCTTTTCAGGATATCTTGTCAGATTCTGACTTCGCTGAAACCTTAACAGTGAAACAAACTGGAGGGTTACTTTAAAAGGTCCTTTCAGTGCACGTGCAAGTGTAACTGTGTCTTGAGTCATGTTGCTGAAAACTTTGTAGCCCTGCAATATTGACCTGTTGTCTGTTTCCTTGTTCCCTTGACAACTTCCTTACTGTCTGCAGTATTATTTTTCCACAGTATGAAATTAGACTGGAACTTTATCACTTCAAAACTGGGTGCCTAATCCTGGAGTGGAAATACTGTTTCTAAGCCATTGCAAGGGCCTGGAATGGCAAGTATGCTGGTGTATAAAGTTGCAACCAAACATTTAGTGGTGCTAAAGTTTCTCCGAAATGTTTGTGATAAAAATCACGTTAAAATGGAGGGAGTGGTTGAAAGTCCATGAAATCACAGTGGTTTGTTGCTGTTTAAAAGTTCCAGATGAAAAGATTAATTTACCAGTTCTGTGGTGTGAAAAATTGCCATGCAAGTTGTGTCCTCGATTCCTGTGCAAATGTTTCAGGCAGCACTTTGTTCTCTGTAGTCCTGTGTCAGGCTTTCTACAAATGCATATGATAAGGATATACAGATCTTGAATTGTCTGATTTGGACCTCATTTTCTGGAGTAGGGTTCCAGGATGATGCCTTGTGTGATACTCTTGCACGTATACATGCAGTTTTCTATCAGTGGCCTCCGGTGTCACTAAAAGTGGCAGTCAGGAGACAGTCCTGAGAGGGGGTCCCTATCAGTGTCAGGAAGAGAAGGTAGAAGCAATTTAACTGCAGGAAAGGACACTTGGTCATGCAGGAAGAGCATGGAGTATTTCTTAGTTCACTGAAAGGAGGATTTCTTAGTTCAGTCTGCTTTAGGGTATGATTGAGCAAAACCAGGACAGAACACGTGGTGATGAAAGGGATGCTCTTTCCTGTATCCTTCTGCTCTACATCACTGTGTGGGATTCCTTCATTAACCAGAGCACAGTGGGATTAATATTATAATAAAGGCTTTTTTACACCAGTGATAAATAGCCCCTTACTTGTAGCTCTGTTACTGACCTGAGGCTGAAAGCTTTGTCCCTCCTTGCTGTACAAGGCAGGGTACTACCTTAGCAGGAGATGGTTCTCGTCTCCTAAATATGGCTTTTCTGGGAATTCCTTGCTGACAATGCAGTGTAAGAAAGAAACCTGTGTCTGATCTTAAGAAGGCCATGAACACCACAGACATCAGCATAATTCATTGCTGCCTGAATTCCTGGGCAGAGGGGATGTTCTGGCCACAGCTAAGCTTAGATGATTTATCCCCAGCTGTCTCTTGCAGCACTGATGGTGAGGGGTGACATAACTCCACCTGTGGTTTCTCCCCGGATTTGTTTTGCCAAGCTGATGCTGTGGTTTTAAATGTGGGGTTTTTCATCCAAAGACCTAATGTTTAAGAGTATTCTTGGTGTGCTCACAGCTGCCATAGTGGTAAACTGCTGAAACAAATTCCTCCTTCCTTCTAGCCTCCTTCCTGTGAAGCCAAATAGGTTGGAAGTTTACATTTCACAGGAGAAACTTTTTCATGTTTTCTCACACTGGGGATACAGAAAAAGACAGAAGAATGAAACAGGGAGTGTTCACTGTCCTTTTCTGTGCTTGTCAGCTGGAGCAAGCTGGGGAGGAGCAGAGGGTTGGAGCTGGCTCGTGCTTGGCCAAGTGGTTCCTGACTCACCAGCTGGAGGACTTACACCACCTCTTAGTGTACTTGTGAGAGGAAGGAGAGCTGCATAAGTGGAGACTGGCATGCTCCAGGGCAGGGTGCACACGCTCCTCACCCACACCAGTCTGCTCCAGCAGTGCCCCTGTAGATACGCATGCACACACAGCTGCTGCTGCCTGGCAGCCTCTGTCCTGACTTCCTAGGCTCCTGTCTCAGCATGGGGGCCTTTGTCTGAGGCCAGGGGCTGTTTTCTTCCAGACTGTGTGGCCCTTTTAACCTTGAAGATGAGGAATGTGATGTAAGGGCTCCATAGCCCGGTCTCAGAGGGTAAGGAGGCAGCCTCTATGCCACAGAAAGACATCCCGCATCACCCCGTAATCAGTGTCCAGGTGCATGAGAGAAAGCATGCTGGGACTGGGAGAACTGCTGTGGGCAAAGCTGGGGACTGTGGGCTCCCTTGGAATTCACGGAGGGAAACTGGGTCCTGTGGGTGAAATAGTTCTTGGAGAGTCTGTGTGTGTGTGTGGAAGCAGTAAGGGCAATATGGTGGAAGAACTGAACCAGGAGAAGATGGAGGTGGAAGGGGAATGAGAGCAGGAGGAAAACGAGAGGGTTTGGGCTGATTCTGGGAGGAAGAGGGCTGGATCTATGTTTGAGAATCAGTTAAGGGGTTAGGAGGGTATCAGAAAGGGTAACAGAAAACCAGAAATGGAATCAGGATGAGAACTCTGTAACTTGTTCTTGGTTACAGGAATGCCCATGAAGGCTTACAGTTAACATAGAATCATAAAATGATTTGGGCTGGAAGGGACCTTTCACTCAACACGAGTGAACATTACCGGTGACATTGGACTATACTACAGGAGAAGCTTCTTTTGAGAACAATTAATGCAAAATCTTTGAGGTAATGCTGGGAAGTGAGTTTTGCCAAGTGTTAGGGGATTGGGCTCACAAACTCACGGTGGCTGTTTGGTCTTCAAAGGAAAGAGACCCTGTGCTTTAGTAGCTCTGTGTGGGCTTCTGTATAAATCTCTTGACCTAACATGCCGTGGCCCAGAATGTGAACTGCTGCTGACCTCCATCATCATCCACTCCAGCTTTTGCCAAGTAGGGAATTTTGTCAAAGTGTGGTGAAAGGTTCTGGTTAATTGTAGCCCTGGCAGGGCTCTGAAGGCACATGAGCTGTAGTAGGTGAATCAAAATTGCTTGTCACCATCGCAATCAGGAACTGACATTGTGACATCTAATGAGCTGCCTCCAGAGAAGCACGTGAGGACACGGATGAAGCAGCACAGCACATAAAACAGGCTCCTCTTGATGCCTTCTGCACCTCACACTGAGGCCCTGGTTCTGTGTGGCCTCTCAGGCAGAGGAGCTGAGTGTAGCTTGACCAGACCACAAGGGCGAATTTCCACAAAGTGGGTCTTGTGCAGGGACTGAACAAGTGCAAGGACTGAACAGCCCTACAGAGACAGAGGTATCTTTCTCTAGTTCTTTTTTCCTTTATGTGTCACAGAAGCAAACAGATTTTGGGAGCTGACATCCTATAACCCCACATGTTCTCTCTCCTCATGCATCTGTCCCTGTGATCTGCAATGAGGAGCTTTGATACAGGCTATTCATTCAAGAGTTGGACTCAGTGATCCTTGTGGATCCCTTCCAGCTCAGAATATCTGTCACTCTGTGATTCTGTGGCATTGGTGGGCCAAAGCTGAGTTAAGATAATGGCCCTTGGAGTCAGAGTGGAACCTCCCTCTGCCTGTATTATGCATCTTTAGATGTTAGAGGACTTTGACCTCACCAAGAAAGAACTGCATCTTTACCCCTCCTGCCAGAGGGGACTTGAATCAGCATAGTCTCTGTGTAAGTACCAGCCTTGGCAGTGCAGAGTTTCAAAAAAACATGAAGAATAAGGGCTCCAGCTCCTAGCAGAAGAGCTTACTAACTACTGTGGGTGAAGTTATCACAGCTGGAAAACCCAGAAGCAGGAGGTGGCATATTCACTCACTATTTCCCTGTGTTGGCAAAACTCCACTCCGCAGCACCATTTCTCTTTTTGCAGGGGCATTTGGTGGCCTTTTTGACTATAGATACACTTTGAGCTCCATTGCCCAGTTCTGAATTTCTCTGTTAGAACAACACATGGTAAACAACGAAACATACTTTTTCTCTCCAGACCTGTGAAGAAACCCACTTCCTATTTTGAGGAACAAGCTCAGGCTTGGACAGGTGGCAACTTTCCAGCTTCTGTGCTCTCACACACTGGAGTTCTTGTTCCAGACAGGAGTACAGCACAGCCTGTGTGCTTGGTTTTGGGCAAGGAATGGTTTTCCTAGGTCTAATGGAAGTGCAGCAGAATGCTTAATCCCAGCTTTCGTAGGCACACACAGTCACTGTACTCCAAATGCTGTGCTCTGGCTTGTGCCATGACTCTCCTAGTGATGTCATGCATAGGCGAGCATCTTGTGTAGAGGAACAGGAGAGGTGCAAATCCACCTGAAGCTGGCTTACAAAATGTATCATCTCTTTAATTACACCGTTTCCTGGTACAGTGTTTCATCACCACCGCCCCCATCTGGAGGGCAGTGAGGAACTGAGAACTGCTATTTCCAGATATACGCAGCTGCAATTTGTTTAGCAACAGTTTAGCATCCCATAATCAAACTAATGCTCATGCCTTAGGGATGCTTGTAACATCTAAACAGTTACATTAGCATGAAACATTTAAATTCCTATCCCAGTCTGATGGAAGTCTGGGAAGTGATCTGGAATGCCCTCCATGCTGTCTAAGAGTACTGTTTCCTTCAGCACCCAGCATCTTCATCCACCTGACTGTAGAAGCTGAGTAAATACCAAATCCATCCCCTGCCAGACCTTTGACTGATGTCACATGGGCGTGTCTGAGCCCAGCATGGTGATGGGAGCTTTGAATTGAATGCTGGAGATAATGGTATGTCAAGTCCTTCTAGAGAAGGCTGATGCCAGGCACCCTTGCAAGGACACTGATAGAACATTCAAAACTTCTTTTTTAGTACCATTTACTCATTGCATCCCTACTAGGAGAAAAGCCTAGCTAAACAATGATTTGCATGTGGCTGTTCTCACACAGTGACACTAGGAGGAAGAGAAGTCCATCTCTCCCCTTCTGCTCCTGTCTAACGTGATAGTTTTTATGATCTCTAGCATGTAAGAAAAGTACTAGAACACTGGAAATAACAAGTAGAGTGTAGGGTCACACCTTTCTCTGAGGTTACCTGAGCCCTTTTTCAGTTACACATTAATGCCACAGCTAATCCTGTCTGCAGGATGAAGACTGGGAAGAGAAAGTTTGTGATGGCAGGGAAAAGCACCTGGAAAGCAACAGTGGCTGGAATTCTTTTGTAGAAAGCTATAGCTGAAGTTTCGTTCAGTTTTCTGCAAACTTTATAATCTTGAGTATTCAACAGCAGCAATATCATCTCCTAACACCAGAGTAGCTTACATCCACATTATTGAAACCTCTTCTCAGGTTAGGCCAATCTTTTTGAAAAGCACCATGAGGCATCTTTGCAAAAACTCTACGGAAACATCCTTAAATTTGGGTTCAGATTTATTCCTTGTGGGCATGATCTCAGGACCTGATTTGAGAATAAAGTGGGTCTTGCCATTCCTATAAGAAACCAGAAGCAGACAGGACCTGTGAAACCAGTGCCTAAAACAAGGTTTAGGGGGATACTTCCAGATATGGCATTGGAAGAAAAATGTGGATAGTTAAAGTACCTCTTCTGTGTGTACCTTCCATTTTACATGTCCTGATACGTTGAATAATGCAAATTTCTAGGCTTTTTTTAACAGTTGAGTGTATAGAGGAAAGCATAGAATAATGTATCTCTTGGCTGACACATAACAAAGCTGTTCTTGCGAGATGTCCAGGAGTTACCAATGGATCCATAAATACCAGTCCGAGTTTAAGAGGCTCTTAGATGCAGAGAGGAGGTGGCAGCCTCTGTTTTGTTTATGCTAGCATAGAAGAATTGCTTGTGTTTTACCTCAGGTAAGTGCATGCATCAGGGCCAACATGTTCAACACAGTGACAGAAAAAGGTACTGGCCTCTACCCTTTCAGCCACCGGCATCAGGTCCAGGGGATTGTGGATGAAGCAGTGAAATGGATGGGGTGCTCTGGGCTGAGTAACTGCAGACACTAGGGGTTTGAATTTTTATTACCAGCCTTAAAATCCTAATTTCAAGGAGAGTGGGCCTCTTCGCAACTCAGTTTGGGGGGATGCTGAATTTCCGTCCTTCTGGAGGTTTTTGTGCTTACGCGTGTTTTGGTCTCTGCTCTGCAGCTGTGGCTGACGTTTGCTCCTGTGGCTGATAAGACAGCTGCCTACTTCCACATTTCCCTGGAGATGGTCAACTGGCTCTCCATTGTGTACCTCCTCATCTCCATCCCGTTTGGTCTGGTGGCAACGTGGGTTCTCGACAGCGTGGGGCTCCGGTGTGCTGTGAGTTGAGGTGTTCTGTTTCCCCGAGGAGGTTTCACCTAGAGACAGCAGATGCACAAAGTGCTAAAATGCATGCTTTAGATAAGGGAGCCTGGCTGAAAGCTGCAGAGGATGAGCATGTTGAAAGCTCTATCCTGTTTCAGTAAAAGCTGTCACATCACCTCTAAGGTGGAGAGCAGTGGGAAAAGTCAGAATAATGTTGCACCCCTACTTTCCTTTAGTTTTTGTTATCTTAGGCAACTGACAGGGATAGATGTTGTGAGCTGGCTCTCTGAAGACACAGCTACAATTGGGTGGGATTTGCTGTGGAAAAGTGTTAGGGTGAACTGTTTTGTTTGCAGGACCAGTTTAAGGAGCAGCAAGGCAGGATGCAAGCAAGAGACCCCTGTCAGCTCAGAGCTTGGTCTCTGCTAAGCCAGCTTGGGATCTCCACACAGTCTTCCCAAAACTAAGTTGTGGAATGTGGCACTGAATGTGGCATGCTAGTGGTATAGGAGAGCATTTGCAGGATCCATGTGCTGGATGGTTCATTGCCATGATCTTTGGATTGTCACAGCAAAACGTGGGTGATGGCACAAACTTGCCAATAAGGTGTAATTAGTGAACTTTGGGTTTCTCATCAATTCCATGCCAGTGTCTGCTCTCTTACATGAGCTACACTGTGGTGTAGTTCTCATACAGGGCCAAGACAACCACATTGCTTCCTAAGGAGGCAGGTTGGATCAGGAGCATCTTGCAGTGGCCCAAAGGGGTGGGGATGGTCTGCAGGCAGGCATTAATAACACCCAGTTATTAATAACACCCCGTGCCTTCTGCATCTGAAACCCTGCTCATGCTAATCTATTTTATTAAGTTCTGCCCTTCAGGCTTCAGCACATAAACCCTGTTTCTGCCTCCTGCAGGTGATCCTGAGTGCGTGGCTGAACATGATGGGTAGCATCACCCGGACGTTCAGCGTTCTGAAGTTCCTGAGCTTGGGTTCCCAGAGTTACTGGTACCTGTTTATTGGGCAATGCCTCTGTGCACTGGCGCAGCCTCTTATCATCTTTTCACCGACAAAGCTGGCAGCACTATGGTTCCCAGACCACCAGAGAGCCACAGCAAATATGATTGCATCAATGTGTAAGTGACAGCTTCGAAGCAATATTGCTGCCTCCCAGAACTTGCTAGCTTTTTTTTGCTTTTCAGAGGTAGCAGGCAGAGGAAATCCTCTGTGCTGCAGCCATTTGCCTTTGCAAATGCAGCTCCACCCAAGGGTCTTGCAGCCACGTGCAGCAAAACACGGGAGCAAGAAGTGGGTCTAAAACACATCTGGGTGCTGTGTTCAGAGCAAGCCACTCAGGCTGCTAACCTTCTTCCTCTCTGCCATGAAGAGGTGGTCATCTTTGCCTAAATATCACAGAGGTTGGGGACAACCCTTAATGTTACTAAGTACGAAGTCTTCAGTGCCCTTAATTTTGCAGCTCCTTAGGAAGGTGTCCAAACTGCATGTGGTGCCGATGGACACAGTTGCCAAATCCTGTAACTGGGTAGAGGTGGGACTGCTGTGGCAGTTTTGTCCACCAGTTTGTCCAGTAGCAAGCCTGAGCTTGTATTCCTAATTGGTATGTATGCATACACAGATTAAATACCCTCAACTGGCCACACCAACATGTTGGGAATGCTAAATGCTGGGACTACCCACACAGAAACCACAGCTGCCTTGCTAAGTGCCTGGAAGGTGGGAAGCTCGAGGAGAGGCACCAGATAAGCCTGCTCTAATCTTGTTCCTCTCTTGGCTCCTTTGGGCCCAGACAGAGACAGGATACTGCACTTGACAGACCTGTTTCCTCCCTTCATGTGACATTTTACCCAGCAGCCAAAGAAATCTCTTCCTCTTTTCTCCAAGGACCTGAAGAGTGCTTCAGAAACTGGACTGGCTCGCTGGCTGACTGGCTCCAGCTGGGAAATCTCACAGTACCCACATGTGTGTGGGAGCCCCATCTGTCCTTCTGTCAAAACAGCCAACAGCTGCCTTCCCTCCCTGTTGCGTTGGAGTTGTGAAGAAGGGGTAGGCATGGGGAAAAGGGCAGTACAGGAGCACCCCTATAAAGCTTTCTGCAAGGCTAGAGCATGGGTGCTCTTGTTTAGCAAGAATGGATTTATGGCGTCAGAACAAATAAATTCTTTTTGCGCTGCCTTTCCCAGAATGGGGTGGACCTGATGACTCACCTTGTTTCCCAGTGCTGAGACAGACCTCCACCTTCCCTGAAGGTGCTCTTTTATCAGTGTGGCACCATACAATACCACAAAGGCACTCAGTGCTTCATAGCCCTGAAGGACTCCAACTTGCTTTTTTAAAGTAAGAGAGCAGACAGAGCAACAAAGAGCATTTCTTTCACATAGCTCCTTAGTCTTTACGGGACCAAACTGACTGAACTGTGGTAAGAACAAAACTGAAGAGCAAGGAGCAGTAGGATGCTAAAGCCTAAAGCTGTTCAGTCTCTGCCATGTTGGGATATCAGAGTGTGGATGGAATGGGCTGTGACTGTTGTCTGCAGCAGCACCTGAAGATTGCTGTACAGAGGGCTTCTATTTATAATGCTTAATTATACCCTTAATGTCTGCTGTACAAAATCAGGATTTCATTTCAAGAAAATTTAAATATTGCCTAGAAGGAGGATCTACCACAGCCCCAGTCATTTATTCCAGTGATTAATTACCTCACTGGCAAATGTCAGCATGTTACTTCTAATCTCGATGCTCTTTATCCGCCAGCTATTTGGTCTTGTTGCACCTGTTTGTAAGGTAGTTATGGACAGAATCACCTCTTCTCTCCTTTGTCTAGAAAGGCTGAATGGCTCCTACCCAGTCACTTTACAGCCACGTTTCCCTTTGCTTCTTCCCACTTGTCTCCATGTCTTCCTATTGCTCACTTGAGCTCTAT
This sequence comes from Myiozetetes cayanensis, assembly GCF_022539395.1. NCBI lineage: Eukaryota > Metazoa > Chordata > Aves > Passeriformes > Tyrannidae > Myiozetetes > Myiozetetes cayanensis. Next base: position 6,869,395 of record NW_026087631.1, on the reverse strand, counting down.
CTCTCAACCTTGCTCCAAATTATCAATACTCATTTCCTGTGTAACTGCCAGAGCAGCACTCGGCACCCCAGTATGGTTGGTATCAGTGCTGACACAGAAACTGGCCCTACAGCCTCTTGCCATTAGTGGGTAGGCTTCCCCAGGCTTTTGTGACAAATATGGACCTTGCACCCAGGATCCTGCTGAGCAGCCGAAATCAGTGTGACTCAGCTGTCAGGGTGATTAATGACTCAGCTCTGGAGTGTTTATTGTACTCCGGTCCTACCCATCACTTCCAGAGGCTTACTCCAGAGAAGCAGTGCCAGATCTCCCGTGAGCACCATGAGAAATTTTCTTGTGTCAGAAGTAGACAGACGTGTCTGAGTCCACTGAAATGACCCCTGCTTCATCCATAGGATTCTTCATTTACTCTGGTCTGCACCCTGAGGAGATTCAGTGCATCAGCATCACTGAGCACAAAACACGTAGCCCCATTGCAGAGTACTGCAAGCTAATCCACCAGGACTCCTGGACCATAATGTACAGCTGATTAACTGCAGTGATCTCCCTTCCATTCATAGAACGTTTGGGTTCATAAAATTTCCCTTCCCAGGAAAAGAAGGCAGCTGAAACCATGTAATTACCCAGGTAGTCTCAGTTCTTTCAAATTTAGCCCAGTGCTCACATTTCCAACCCTCACCTATACCTTCTGGAACTGCTTCAGCATGTCTATAGTTCATGAAAACAGCTGACTAGTTTGCAGGCTACAACCTGCAAGTGTCCTCAACAATGCCTGGTTGCATTTTACCCCATCTCCTTGGAAACTGTTGTTTAATTGTGTCCATGTACTTAAAAGCAGGTAACATTTCACCAGCATCATAAGCTGGTACTTTCTCAAGTACAGAGCAGAAATACTACAGCTGCTGTGTGCTGTAGAACTATTAATGATGCCTCAGCAGAACTGTAGAATAGACAAGGTTGGAAGGCACCTCTTGGGATCATCTTGTCCAATCATCCCTGCTCAATCAGGCCTGGCTAGACCAGGTTGCCCAGGTTTATGTCTATTCAGGGTTTTGCCTGTCTGCAAGGATGAAGGTACTGCAGCTTATCTGAGCATCTTGTTTCAGTGCTCAACCACTACCACAGTAAAGAAGTTTATATTCAGGTAGAGTTTCCTGTGTTATGCTTTGTATGAGAAATGTCTGGTTCCATCTTTGTAATTGCTCATCAAGGTTCTTTTCTGCAGGCTAAACAGTCCCAGCTGTGTCAGTGTCCTTAGGTATGAGAGATGTTCCACTCCCTTAATTATGTCTTTGGCCCTTGACTGGACTTGCTCCATTAATTGGTATGTTCTGTCGAGGAACCCAGCACTGGACTCAGCCCTCTCTATGTTTCTCACCAGGTCTTAGCAGAGGGTGAAGATCTTTCACCTGCTGGCAGTGCTCTTCCTGCTGTCCAGCATGCTGTTGGACACCTTTCTGGAAGGGTGCATCACTGGCTTGTGGTCAACTTGCAATCCACCTGGACCTCGTGTCCTTCTCTGCAAAACTGCTTTCCAGTACCTTCCCCAGGCTGATCAGTCCTAGCCCTCTTAATGCCTCCTCACGTGACAGAAGCTCCAGTCCCTTAATCATATGTTCTGTTTTCTGGACCAGTAAATTCCTGTCTCCCTCACACTGGGGGGCCCAGAACTGGAGGCACTACTCGAGATGTGGACTCGCTAGTGCTGAGTAGAGGGAGGATCTCCTGCTGACAACACTCTGCCTAGTGCAGACCCCAGGCTGCTGGTGGCCTTCTTTATCAGGAGGCTGTGTTGCTGCCTCATGGTCAAGTTGGTGTCCTCCCATCCCTCTGGTCCTTCTCTGCAGAGCTGCTTTCCTATTGGTGATCCTCAAGGGGCACTGGTGGATGGGGTCATTTTTCTTCCCTGGGTGCAGCACATTACAATTCCTTTCACTGAACTTCACAAGCTTCCCCTTTACCCCTTTCTTCAGTCTGTTGCAGTGCCTCTGAATGGCAGCATAGCCACCTCTTCTATCAGCCACTCCTCGCAGGTTCACATCACCTGCAGACTGTCCTATCATCCAGGGTAAACTCTACTGGCCTCAGTATCAGCCCCTGGGGTGCCTCACTAGTGACTGGCTTCTAGCTGGTGTTCCTGTCAGTGAAGACAATCCTCTGGGCCTGGCCATTCAGTTGGCTTTCAGCTCATCTCACTGTCCACTAGTTTAGCCAGTACTTTATCAGTTTGTTTGCAAGATTGTTACGGGGGCAGTGTCAACTGCCCTTTCCTCATCCATCCATCCAGTCATTTCACTGTATAAAAGCTACCGAGTGAGTCAGGCATTTTTCCTTTTCACCTTCTTGTCCTTCATGTGCCTGGAAATGGTGGAGAGCATTAGTTGTTCCATGACCTTCCCAGGGATCCAAGTGAGGCTGAAAGGCCTGGAGTTCCCTGGATTCTCCTTCTTGTCCATCTTGAAGATGACAGTGATATATGCTCTCTTCCAGTCTTCAGGAGCCTCTTGGAATTGCCATGGCCTTTTAAAGGTAACCAGGGCCTTGCAATGAAAACAATCTGCTCCTTCAGTACTGATGCATCCCATCAGTGTCATGGATTTGTGTATATCTGGGCTATACAACGTTGTCTAACCTAGTCCTCCTTCGCTGAGGGTAAATCTTCATTGCTCCAGACTTCACATCTGGTCTCAGGGCTGAAGGCTAGCCTTACCAACAACAAATGAAGTGAAGAAAGCATTGAATACCTTCGCATTTTCCGTGTCCTTTGTCACCAAGTCTCCCTCCCCATCCAGCAAAAGCCCCACATTTTCCCTAACTTTCCTTGTACTTGTGGATGCCATTCATGTTGCCCTTCACCAGACTGAGTTCCAAGCTGGCATTGGCTTTCCTAACCCCATGGCACACTAGTAGAAAATCAGCTTTTCTTTGACTATTCGCAGAATGTTTCCCTAAAGTTCAAAAATTGTGTCCTGCAATTTTGGGTGTTTCCAAGCGAAGTCCCAGGAGTCCTGCTTCACATTCTGCTCAGCGCCAGCCTCGTAACAATGCAACACCCTCTTGCAGTGCAGTTGTCCAAGATTCTCTGCTGCCATGTGATTTTAGTACTTGATAGCAAAGATGAACTTGTTAAGCCTGCTTGGGCTTTACTAAGGAAGTATACAGGCTTGAAAGATTTCAGGAATGACCTAGTGTCACTTTAGAGAGCTCCCATTTGGCTTATCTGCTGTTCATGCCCTTTTGACAAAGGAAACCTATGGTATCCTGTGACCTTTAAAAAGAGCATTGCCAGCAGGTTGAGGAGGTCCCCTGTCCACATATGATTCCTTCAATCAAAAGGAATATTAGAATAGGAATTAGGAATATTAGAAGGACATGGATATGTTAGTGTAAGCGCAGTTAAGAGCCACTAAGACAGTTAAGGGAACGGAGCATCCGTGATGCCAGCGGAGGCTGAGCAAGCCGTGACTGTTCACCCTCCAGAAGCCTCAGGGGTTCTTACTCACAGTGGTGTATTCCCCCAAATGGCATGGGGAGACAAAGAACAGAAAACATCTCTGTTTGTAACTCCTGCAATATAACACCAGGACAGATGACGTGGATTCATCCACCTTAATTTTGTCCCTTCAGCTTGACCGTTACTGAGGCAGGCTTGTGAGGGCGTGTACATCGTAATTCACAGATGAAAAACAGTCTAGAGGGGTTAGGAGTTGTAGTGAAATGGTTTTATAGGATGGACTTCATGGGGGTGAGAGAACAGATGTGGCAGCACTAAGACCAAGCAGTCAGCTTCTCCAAATGTTCCCCTACTGGTTTCTCCCTGTATATGCCTTGTTCTGTCCTTATTACTCTGCTGCACACTGCAGCTCTGTTGCTGGCAGGCAGTAGGGGTACACACATAATTCTGACTGCCTGCATGAAAAAAAAAGTCTCTCTTTTATTTCCTTCCAGCCAATCCCTTGGGCATTCTTATAGCAAACCTGTTGTCCCCTGCACTAGTTCCTGAAGGAAAGCACATTCCATTGATGGTAAATGAAATCTGCTTTTATCAGTTTTCACTGGGCAAATTTTGAGTCCAGCTGATTTATTTGTTTGGGGGCAGCGGAGCTGGAAAGACTGGTAACTCGGCTTGTCCTTATGTTGTGTAGCTGGGTGTGTACGCTGTCCCAGCAGTAACAGCCTGTGCTCTAGCAACGCTGGGGATTCATGAGAAGGTTCCTCCAACGCCTCCTTCAGCCAGTGCCACTACCTCCAACTCGCAGCCGTTCTTCACCGGGCTCAAAATGGTAAGTGCTACAGCACCGAGAGTGCTGTGCTGGCGGGAGGGATGCAGCCCTGCCAGACAGGAGCATGCTGAGGAATTTGCTTACAAAGCAGGCTCAGAACGCCACTGCCCCAAACCTGCCACGGAAAACCCCCTGAAGGAGATTGGAATCCCTTCCTTCCTCAGGCAGTGGAAGCTGCTCACAGCAAAGCTGCAAGAGATGCTATCTGAGCATTCAGCTGTGGGGTGGCTGCCATGCAGATACCTCAAACAGGCACAGCTGGGCTCACCTAAGAGGACCACACACAGCTTGAGCCCTCTGAACAGATGTGGTAACAGGTAGGACAGCACATGGCAACATGAAGGAAGAATTTGGGCACTGAAGAGATCTTACCTCCCTATATGGTCCCCATTTTAACTTGTCATCTGGCTGAACTGACAGGACAGAGCCATACTTTGCCAATAATCACAGGGTTGCCCTGTCAGTATTTTCACCTGCTGACCCTCAAGTCTACTGTCACAACCAGGCCCTTCTCCCCCCTCCCCTTATTTACATTAACTTCTTTTTTAGCTCCTGAGAAACAAGCCATACATCATCCTGGCAGTGTGCTTCGGAGGAGGAATTGGGATGTTCACCTGCTTTTCAGCCCTGCTAGAACAGATCCTTTGTGAAAAGGGGTATTCAAATGTGAGTCTTCCTCCTTTCCTCCCCGTTGTCCAGCTCATCTATGGTACAATCAAATTGATTTTCCCAGATAAGGAATTCAGAGCAAAATGAAGACAATTGGATATGCTGCCATCTCATGTCTTATTTGTTCATATTATCTGATACAGGTTAAGCAGTACATTAATCCAGAGCACAGCCAATCTCTTAGTATAGTGGATGACCTGCATTTTCATCACTGCCCACGACCAGGCTCCCATTCGCAAATCAAAATTTTTTTTAGGAAAAAAGAGTATTGTGATTTTCCTAAGCCAATCCAGAGTACTGATGTATATGCAACCTTCTGCCACCTATCCCAGAGTAGAATGGGCTCAGGCAGTGAAGCTGAAGGCAAGCAGCTTTTCCTCTTTGCACAGACTTACACGAAGCCAGGGCAGCAGACGAAGTCATAGGCACTGTGACAGCTGTTTCTCCATCCTTGCTATGACACTGCCCAGGTGCTGCTTTTGCAGTTCAGCACAGTCTGTGCACAGCTGTCTCCTCCTGCTCTCTCCCTGTAATAGCAGGAGGATGTCCCAGTTCATGTGTTTCTCCTCAGGAGACTGCACTTCAGTCCTGCTGCTTGTATTGACATGGAGGTTCTCTTAGAACACCTCTCCAGCTGTTATTTATGCACACTTACACATCTGGTCTCAGTTCACCCTCTCTTCAGCTCCCAGGTGTAATATCTGGCTCAGGGCTCCATAGCCAGGTCGTGTTTGCAAACACCACTGGCTTTTAACTGGATACCTTTTAAACTTTCCAGTCTTGCTTTATGTGCATCATGATGATTTTGTCTGTGTGGCTCGTCTGGCTTGTCCTGACCCTTTAGCCCACAGAAGCCATTCCATATACCCTTTCCTTCCAGTCCACTCCAGAGGCTCCCAAAAATGTTTACCCAGATTTGTTAAAAGCTGCTCTGCTTTCAGGGTTGCTGTCTGCATCTGAATTCTTATGGAGCTGAAGAAGTAGTACAAGCAAAGGGGCAATCAGTGCAGGCAACAGAGCACGTACCCCATCCTAGGTGCTGCTCACTGCCTCTCTAATTTGACACAGCCAGGAGATGTGTCCCATCTAACATGTGGTGGGTGTGCCAGTTCAGGTGCCTGGTAAGAAAAGGGCCAGGAGGATGATTATAAACAGCAGCAGGTCCCAAGGCAGTTGGACCTGTTAGCAGCAGTGTGGACAAAGCACCTGATTGCCCCTGAAAGAGCCCGGTGGCTCCAGGCTGGAATTTTTAATGCTGGGGAACTGCTGTTGCTCTGCACCCGACCTCCCTTGGCAGGTGTGCAGAGACTGGTCATCCTTTGGGAGTGCTGTCACCCTGCTGTCCCCACACACTTGCAGAAGCACCTGGCCCCTGTTATTTGCTACTCAGCGCCCTGTGAATGCCTCAGCTACTGCAGTGGGCAAGGATGCTTTTCCTACCTCAGTAAGTGAGGTAGGAAAATGATGGGTCAGTGACGTTAAAACCTCTTTCCTAACTGCTGTAGTTTCTCATTACTTATTCTTCTGCCCTCCAGGATTTTGCTGGCCTGAATGGTGCCCTGTTCACAGTGTGTGGTTTGTTGGGTGCTTTCCTACTAGGCATGTATGTTGACCGGACAAGGAAGTTCATCGAGTCCACCAAGATTTGTTTCTGTCTGAGTGCACTTGCCAGCATTGTGTTTGCAGTGGTGAGTTCTCTCTTGCATTGCACCATACCCTTGGGCTTATTTCTGTTGCCATCTGATAAATCATCAGCTTAAACCAAGGTCATTTGATGTCATAGTATTTATTAAACCATGTGTTACGCTTTGGGATTATCTCTCTGGGCTACGAATGTTTTAAAGAAAAACCCTTTATTGAGAATTTCACAGTCACTGTGAAGCCTGAAACAGACTGATTCAGGGTATAAATAAACTGGCATAGTTTTGCTTCCCTACACTGGATCACCATGTTTACTTACTGATGCCCAAGACTGTTTGTTCCAAAAGGAGATGGAACTGCTAAATATCCATCTTACAAAAGTGAACAAGAATGCCCTGTTTTTCCAACACCTGCCTTTAACAGGGGTGGCTGTTGGGAGTGCAACATTAGCAGAAAGGACCTAGCTGTGTGCCTGGTTCTTCAGTATTTCCTTGAGGAGGACAAGACAAGAGAGGCAAAAAAGTAGAAGCCTTGAATTCAGCCAGGAGAGGAATGTAGAACCTGGAGACTTTACGACCATGGGGCTAGAGGGCAAGTACTGCCCTCAAGCATAGCCATTGCCAGTGGGAGCCATCACCCAGTGGGAATCTGATCATGACACACGGGACTCCTAGCACTGCAGAGGACCCAGAATGGTGCAGTTTTCTGCTTTCCCAGCAGGCTTATGCTGTGCATTTCTCTTTTGTGTTGAAAAAATCAAGACTTTCAGTAGACTGTGATCCCACCTCCCCCAGTGCGAAGATTCCAGTGATGGTAGCTCCATTTGGAAGAGACAGACAAATGCAATGCCTTTATCAGTGTAGGCCAAGGTGCCTAAAACAAGCCTTGCATTTCCCCCTTTAGTGCTGTAGCTTTTTTTTTGAGGATGATCTGTATACAAGTCAGATTATCTGGACTCAGATGAAGCACTGAGTAGGAAGGAGGGAGCGTTAGGAGCAACAAGCAAACCTTTCCCTCCTCCCCTCCCTTTCTTCACCTTCTTCCCATACAGATGAACTATTCATTCAAAGTGTTAGAACAAAAATAGCCCACTCAAATCTGCTTGATTTGAGCATGGTCATGAAGCATGACCTTCACGCTTCAAACTCAGATTTCAAACAGAGTTTCTCTTGACTTTACCCGTTATGCTGGGCCAGGCCTGCAGCTGTGCCAGAGCAGACACCTTGTGTTCCTCTGTGGGAGTTTATTACATAAAAGGTACCAGCAGTGTGGTTGCAAAGTACCTCATCTTTACCAGCATTGGTTGGGCAAGGTCATGCTCTTTCCTCCAGAGTTAGGAACAAGGCTGTTCTAGGCACTAAAATAATCTCCACGTTTTGTAAATGTTTTGTGGGTTTTTGTTTGCTTTTTCGTTTGTGGGTTTTGGGGGTATTTCTGTTTATGTTAAAAGCCCAGTTTTACAAACATTGTTTGAGTCTGACTAATTTTCCTTATCACTGAGCTGCAGCAACCCAGTGAATTCTCACATGTAACCCAGTGCAAACAGCACTTCCAAAGTGTTACTTTGCACAGTGAGGAAGGTGTGTGTTTCACTTGTGGCTAGAGGTATGCTGAAGACATTCCTGGTAAGTTACTATCCAGGATGTCAAGTTAAAGTAGTACAACCACACCAAGGTTTTTCAGGTAATTCTGCTGAATCCTCTCTCCCCTTGCTTCAATTCAACAAGTGACTCTCCATTGTGCAGCCATTAGTTGACTCTAGAGACCTGGAGGTAAAAACACTGATTTCAGGAACAGATAGGGAATGTACTGGTGAGAACAGTGAGCCCTTGGAGCTTCCTGCAGGTTATGGGTTCAGAGACTTTCTGTGCAGCACTGCTGACACTGAGACTTTGGTATTGTGTTTTTTGCCTGCAGGCTTCTCGGTTCAGACACCAGGCTGTCATGTTGGCCATCACCAGCTCACTCTTCGGGTTCTTCGGTTTTGCCATCTACCCTATTGCCATGGAGCTGGCTGTGGAGTGCTCCTACCCCGTGGGAGAGGGCACATCTACAGGCCTGATTTTTGTTGCAAGGTAAGCAGGCAGCTTAAATCCAATTGACAGCTGGGTTCAAACACACACACACACACACACAGGGGAGTGGGTGCAGATAGAGAAGAGAGCATGGACATCAGTGCTTGCCACCCCACTGAACTTCTCTCTGGTGTCTGTGCACGTGACCATGGCAAGAGGGGAGCTGGCTGGCTGAGCCACAGAGCTGAAGAGCTAAACGTTTTAAAGCGAGGAGGACTAGGTGGAAGGGGTGCAAGAAAAGCAAGAAGGAAGACGAAGGTCTCCCTTGCTTGATACAAAGCGTGATTTAACCATGTCCAGCATCACCTACCTTTGAAGCACATGAGAGAGAGAGGCACCCATTCCCACCACAGTACAGGCACTTGTCAGGTCTCAGCGCTCTGCAGAGGGATATGGGGCTCATCAGTCCCAGGGCACCTGGTCACAACAGATGGGACAGTGTCTGTCCTTCCTCTTAGCAATTTACCTGCCTAGGCCTGGCTCTGGAATTCAGCAGGAATGACTTGTTGGAGCTCTAAGCAGTGATACAAGTAACCTGGTGCCACTTATTTGTGTCAGGTGGAGCTCCAGCAGCAAGAAACATCAGTGAGTGAGGGGCATGACACTGCCTTTGAAGGCTATTGTATCTCACTGGTTGTGGACTTTGTTGCTGCTGCCAGCCAGCTATGAATAAGGAGGAGGCTGAAGTCATAGTCTGACTTTTTTCCATTCTCAGTCCTGGAGTGAGAGGTGTTTCCAAGTGTCAGCCTAGTAATAAGCCTCAGCTCTTTGGGGGATGTAGTCCAACACCTGCTTGCCTTCAGAGGGAGTATAGAGTGATTCTGCCACACTGGCCCTGTGTCTGGAGATGTGCAGAAAGGCTGACTTGGACACCCTGTGAGCCAGGACCAATTAACTAAGTGCCTGGGCCAGTGGAATCCAGCAGTAGCTTCCTCTGCTAGAAGGGCCCTGCTCCAGAAAGAGGCCTCACTCTCTTCTGACTCGGGAAGCTGGGCTTGTCTACAGCACTGATAAGTCAGGCAGGTGCCATAACTGCATGTTGGCTTCTCCCCACAGCCAGGTTGAAGGTGTGATTTTAATGATTCTGCTACAAGCCCTCACTGTCCGTGTTTCTGAGGATCCATCCTCCACCTGCGCCCTTGACCAGGATGGAGCCCTGGACTGGACAAGTGAGTATGTCCTTGGGAAATGATGCTGGACGCTTGGCTGCATCCTGTGTACCCCCACTCCTCCTCCAGGTCTCACTGTGAGGGACCCTGCAATGCTGATTCCTACTGTAGCATATTTCCTACCCACCTTTGCACACCTGATGGTGCACTCCTTGCTACCAAGGAGTTCCTGCTAAACCAAGCCTGCAAGATTGAAATCAGGAAAACTCTTAAGGTGCCATGAATGCCACTGCTGGCTCTGGGTTAAAAATTACTCTTATGGTCACCCTGCAGAGACCTGAGCTTCACCAAGCCAGAAAGCAGCTGTTCTAAGAGGAAGACACAGTCCATGTAGCACAACCTGTGCTGCTTTGCAGTGTGGGAGGCCAAGAATACAACTGCCGTGACTGAAAGTGACCACCCTTGCTTCTGCACAAACACCTGCCTGTGTTTGTAACATACTGGTACAGCTTTGTTTTGCCTTGCTCTGGGTTTCCCTTCCTTTCCTAGCTGGTCAGAAGAAGAGACAGCAACTGAGATGAGAGCACAAATGTGTTTTCATTGCAGGCTAAACGCTGGTCTTGATCTCTCAGCTGGTTCATATTTATGTAATACTGACACCAAGTCCTGGGGACACTGTAAACAAAGGCTGGTCATCATTGTTTAAATATATCCTGCTTGGCTGAGCGGAAACTCCCCAGAGCAAGCTCCACTAGGTGTCAGAGATCAAGGCTTCATAACAGGCATCCATTCCTACTCATTTTCTGATCTGATACATGCAGGAACAGCTGTGGAGAAAGGCATGGAGGTGTTTGAGACACTGCTGGAATGAGAAGCCTTGTTCCATAGTCCTTTAGATATACTTTTTTTTTTTTTCTTCAGAAAAGGTTCTTTTGACAAAAATTATTCTTAGATGAAAGTTCATGTTTAGTGAACTTTTTCTACACTTGCTTTCAGATGATATAACAAGAAGCACTACCTTTGAGGACCTGTTCTCTTATGAAACTCAAGTGTTTCGATTCAGTCTTGTTTGTAACTTTTTTCACCACCCCCCAACACACAAACGTGTACATTTACACAGAAACACTCCCACAAACACACCGTGTGCACTGGAGTAAGGACTCTAACCTGTGGGATCACGCAGGATTTGGAATCCTAGAAACCTTCCACATTTCTCCTAAATACTCCTCCTATGCCAGTGTCAGGTGAAGCAAGGTTTGCCTGTTACCAGATTGGTGCTGCCCCCTGTGCCCTGCACCCTGTGCTCAGGCGTAGCCCTTGGGAGGTGCTCATCCAGACTGTGCAGTTTCTGGGAGCCGACCTCTAGACTTCTGCACCCACGGGGAGCTGTGAATTCACTGCCTAAAAGTGTACCTTTCTTGCAGCTCCGGTGCTGGTGCTGGCTGGCCTCTGCAGTGCCATGGCTTGTTTCTACGTCATCTTCTTCCACACGGACTACAAGCGGCTCCATGCTGAGACGGTCGGTGATTTGGTCAAGGCAGAAGATACAGCAACAGCAGATGTTCCTGAATCCTAAGCAGGCCAAAAAGGGGATGCCAAGGACCAAGGACTCGGACCTCTGGGCGTGGACCAATGCTCATCTGGCACACTGGGATATTTGGGTCCTGTTGCACAACAAGCAAGACTAGAGCAAAGGGCACCTTTGCTGTGCACCCCTCAGTCTTGCATTTATTGGGGATCTGGGCTGAAAGAAAGGCTGTCCTGACAGAAAGGTCAAAGTGGGACTGGACAACTATGCATGTAACTGAAATTTTTATCTGACCTGATTCAAGCTAAAGAAATGTTGTAGAGGAGGGGAGTGTCATATTTCAGCCATTCTTTTTTTTATTTTATTTTCATGTACTTGGATCAACGGTGAAGGTTTCAGGGGGATGGGAGCTGTGCCTACCACAAACACAGTGGAAAACTTCTGTTTAAGGACTGTGGTTCTTGTGCAGCATAACAACTCTTCTACTTTGAGGTTGGATCTGATTGTGTCTCTTAGCTAAAAGACAGTAGGAGGTAGAGCATCCTTTCGTTTCAGCAGGGAAGTATGTGATCTGTAATACAAAGTCTGTTACAATGAGCCACTTTTTCTTCTGCTACAGACAGGAGAAGAAAAGCCTTGCCTGCAGTGGTGCCTGTAAAAGAAAATACCAGCAAGCAGCAGGATTTAAATACAGCAGCATTCCTCAACCATCTGGTCCCCTGCCAGATACTGAGACCTTCAGCTTAAGCTTATTTCACTTGGGCTTCTGTTTCTCCTCCTCTCCTGCAGTTTCAGTGGTTCAAGTTTTCCACAAGAAGGTGAACCTACCTGCTGGTGTAATATTAGGGTAGTGTGATGCTCTCCTATAAAGGAAAACTGAGAGGGCAGCTCACTGTTTGGGCCATGACATAGCAGGATCTGCTGTGGTGAAAACTGGCAGAAGAACTGGCAAAGGTGACCTCTTAGAGAGTGCAGGGACTTGTCATAAGTTCCTGCAGGTATTAGGGGCTCTGAAGGGAAGACAAAGTAAGAAAAAACATCAACAAACACCTTCCAGTTCTCTGTGCAACTGACAGGTGTTCGCCAGTGTTATAAGAGGTGGGGAGTGACACAACAGATCCCATTTGGAGTTCAGTTACACTAGTGATTCCAGGGGGTACAACTGGATTCTTCACTTTACAGTACCTCCACAGCAGTCTGGTGTCCTGTTTTGGTGTTCAGGTCTACGTGTACAACCTTATAACATTCAAGTGGTAAAAAAAAATTAGATAGTTGGGATTTCATAGTGCTTCATACCGTGCATATTGCAAGGGAATCTCAGTACTTGCTGATTAAGGGATCTTGATGCAAACTGGATCTGTGACTGGCTTTATTCAGTCCAGCTAAAGGATGATCCCAATGCCAAAGATGCACTTTCCCTAAGAAGCACTGTACAAAGGAGATCTCTCAGTTCCTGAATTCTCTTCCCTGTTAGAAACTGGAAAGCTCTCCCTTTGTGAAACACCCATCTGCAATCTGCATCCTCTGAGGGAGCCTGCTCGTTCCTACAGCTCCAGCCTTGGTCTCACCAGTAAGCACTGATGTTTTCCAAAAGGAGAAGGAAGGAATTCTGAAACCAAAGTGAAACAGAATTGTTTAAACCCCTGAGACGAATGAGATTAACTGTTTTTTGCAAAACTAGCTGCAGTCCTGCTACTAGTCCTGCAACTAACACACCAAACAGATTAACACCATATTTAGCTGCCACTTTGGAGTTCTACTGTACTGGGAAGCAAGAAGCACTTGGTACTTTATAATTTTATATATTTACAAATGTTTATGTTTTTTAATAAAGGGTGGTTTAAGAAAATATTAACCTTTTCTCACTATATCTATCCCTAAAAAGTATGTTATGGATGCAAGGGTGCATCAGATCTGCTGTGCAGCACATAACAAAGGCCTCTGTATTTGCCAGATGTGCAATAATTTGTGCTCAAACTGATGATGTGTGAAGATCTTCAAAATGACAGTGTGAAATTAGCTCCATTTTGAATGACAGGTTAAAGCAGTCAGGAAATACTGCTAGCAAATTTCTCTAAAATCTGTTTCCCTGGTCAGAGAGTCTCTGCACCAGCTAAGACACTTACCTTTATCAAAGCATATAAAAGAGATTTGAAAGGGGAGATTTTTCTCTCTGCTAATCACACATCAGACACTCGTGTGTGAGGCTATTTCTGAATCCCTGATGTGCAGTGGAGCAGGTTGCTCCTTCACTGTATGGTCTGTCATACCCTGACAGCATGCCATAAAGGCACTATGGCACTGCTAACAGTGAGGCCAGGTAGCTCGTGCAGGTACCTACCTTGCACCATCAGCTGTTCCTGCTGGCTCAGCTAACTTCACATTTTGTGTTTAGAACAAAAGAGGCTGTGCTAGTCTGTAATTACCACCATAGCTGAAGTCGACTTTCTGCTGTACAGTCCTCTCTTCAAAGCCGCACAACTCATCAGTCTCTCACGGCTCAGTTTTAGATGTGTCTTTTCCTGAAAAGCCTAGGGAAAATGTGAACCTAAAATCTTAGGAGAGCAGAGGGGGTTGGACCTGTGTTCTCTCCCTGCCAAAGCAGTGGTCTGTCTGCCTTAAGCCTTCAGTGACCCCAGTAACCCCAGCAGAGGCCTCTAGAACCTGTAGGGGTCACTGGAAAACCACAGACAGCCTGCTGCAAAGGTGAGCTGTCCTGGCTGCGGTCTGATCTCACCAGAGCACTTCTGTTTTCTGTAAAGTCAAAGGAGGGGGACGTAAAGGTCAGGCAACTGGACCCTTCACAGCAGGGGATCAAAGAGAAGCCCTCTGAAACTGGCAGGGATATACAATCTTGCTGTGGCTGAAGGGTCTACACCATCTTCCCTGCTGCCTCCACCTAGACAGAACTGCTGCAGGGAGAGGCAGCAAACTTGACTGAAAAAAATGTGTCATCTTACCTGGATTTGTGCAAAGCATTTGACACTGTCCCAGATGCCAACATTGTATCTAAACCAGAGAGACATGAATCTGATGGATGGACCACTCGGGGTATAAAGAATTGGCTGGATGGTCACACTCAAAGAGCTGCAGTCAGTTGCTTGATATTCACATGGAGACCATGACTAGTGGTGTCCCTCGGGGTCAGTGTTGGGACTGGTGCTGTTCAGCATCCCTGTCAGTGACACAGACAGTGGCATCGAGGGCACCCTCGGCAAGTTCACTGACACACCAAGCTGTGTGGTGCAGTTGACACGCTGGAGGGAGGTGGGCAATACAGACTTGAGAGGTGGGCAACACAAACCTCAACAAGGCCAAGTGCAAGGTCCTACACCTGAGTCCCAGCAATCCCAGGCACACCTACAGGTTGGGTGGAGAAGTGACAGAGAGCAGCCCTGCAGAGAAGGACTTGGGGGTGATGATTGATGAAAAACCCAACATGAGCCAGGAATGTGCACTGGCAGCCCAGAAAGCCAATGGAATCCCGGGCTGCATCAAAAGGAGCATCAAAATAATGACATGGACCTGTTGGAGGGAGTTAGAGAAAGGCCATCAGAGGGACGGAGTTCCTCTCCTATGAGGAAAGACTGAGAGAGCTGGGGTAGTTCAACCTGGAGAAGAGAAAACTCCAGGGAGACCTTAGAGCACCATCCAGTACCTCAATGGAGCCTACAAGAGAGCTGAAGAGGGACTTTTTAGAAGGGTATGTAGCAACAGGACAAGAGGGAATGGCTTTAAACTGAAAGAGAGCAGGTTTAGATTAGATATTAGGTAGAAATTCCTTACTGGTGCTTGAGTTACTAGAGGGGATTTGGAGAGCAGACTCACAGTGAGTCAACCCCACATTTATCTTCTTCAGCGGAGTGTGGACTCACAGATGTGCTGTTGACAGGGCATTTTCAGTCCAGCCTCCTTCTCACAGCAGGACCATCCCCAGCAGTGGGTCTGACACCGTGCCTTTGCCAATGCCAAAGCAATTGTTCCTTGACAGCGATTCATGCAGCCTGGATACAGTAAGAAATGGAAGAAGAAAGAAGAAAAAGAGGAAGAAAGGGAAAATATCTTGAAAAGTGGAGAGCATTAGTGGTGGTGATAGGCGGTAGTACTAAAGTGGAACTTTGTTGATAGAAAGTGGGTCTGCCTAGATTTCTCCTTACAAGGAAGCACAGCAAAGAGACCAAGGGAACTTTTAGCTCAAAAGAGTAGCTTTCAGCCAGCTTTCAGGCAGGGATCAGGGAGACGTGTTTTTTTCTGGGGAGCAGAAAGTAGAGAGAGCCACTTTTTAAACAAAGAGATAAGGCAGAATGGAGAGGAGGAAGCACAGCCAAGATTCTAGTCTCTTCTTCCAGGTATGCTTTGTTATTGCCTCTCTTTCCAGGGTGATACACTTGATTAAATCACTCTCTTCTATTAAAAGAGCACAATGGAGCAAACTAAATAATGCCAGTACTATCCATCATATGTTAATAAAGCCCAGAGTTCCTGAAGTAGCATCACAGAGGGTGTACATGAGGGAAACATATCTAGGCAGAAAGTACTACAATAGATATTTCAACTAGTTAATATTTTTCCTATTATCCTTCTGGGGTCCTTTTCCATGAAACCTCACAAGAAATCTAGTTTTGTTCTGGTTCTGCAGCACATGTGGTTCCAGGATGTAGTTTCTTCCATCTTAATCCACCATCTGACTCAAGCCAAAATTATTAAGGGAACTGCCTGCAAAGCAGGCACACGTGAAAACACTGCAGTTGTGAGAAGGGCCACTTGTTTTAAACATGTGATAAGAATTCCTTGTGGAGTTTTAAAGCACTAGTTGCTTCTACCTACTTAAAAAGAGAGTATCAATATTACTTTTGCTTAGTTTTGGGGTAGTTTACATGTAGTGTAGACAGCCTCCACCCTAACTCTAACCAGGGGGATCCAATACTGTAGAAGCAGACCTTTCTGTTTTGGTATGTAAATACCTGTGGAAGTAATGTGGAATTTGCTGGCATGTCATCAGAGATGCAGCATGGGAGTACTGAACACTGGAAACTTGCCTTCCTAGCACCAACAGCTGAGCCTGCCCAGTAGCAGACAGGGTGCATGGGAACTGCTTGGTCTTCAGACAGCAGCTTACCTCACCCCCAGGCTCACGTGAACTTGACCTTTCTCTGTCAGCCCCACGCAGTCTCTGGGGGAGGCTGCAGAAGGAGAGCAGAGTGAGGTGGCTGTTCTGAGGGGAAGCAGGAAGCCTGTAGCCCTATGACATCAAGCAGAGTTGCTCTAGGGTCAAGTGGTGTAAGTGTCCTGCAGAGAGCCCTTGGGCTGTGCTGCTCCAGAGGCCTCAAGACTAACTGCTGTGCAAGAGGAAAAACCTTTCTTCCACTGGAAGTATTGTCTGGGCACCAACTGTGTGCAGGATGGCAAGAATTATTGAATGGTTTGGGTTAGAAAAGACATTAAAGATCATCTAATTCCACCCCCCCTGCCCATATCCCCCTGCTATGATCAGGGACACCTTCAAAGAGTCCAGGTTACTCAGAGCCCCATCCAGCTTGGCTTTGAATACTTCCAGGGCACCCACAGCTTCTCTATACAACCTATTCCAGATGTGGCAGGGATGGGGCATGCTAATGCAGCTCAGGGAGCTTATCCCTCAGCCTTCCCCCAAAATGAGTGCTGGATCACCTTGCTTGGAGGAGAGAGAAAAGACTTCAATAAAATTGAGCAAGTTACACATCAAAAAAATCAAACAGTTGTAGCATAAGCATCCCTTGCCTAAGTCTATCATTTTATCACTCCACAGTAATTTCAAGATCCTTTGGTAGTTGCACTTCCTGTGGGCCAGATAGAGCTTCATAAAGGGTTTTATTAAGTCAAGGGCATTGCTGCCACAGAAAGGAGTGTTGTGCAAGGCTGTTGTTTCTGGTATCATGTTCAGAGATCTCGCTGGCATAGCTCTCCATGCCCAGCCCCAGAGCCGTTGGAGATTTTCCCCAGCCAAGGCATCCAGGAGTCACTCTCGCAGCAAGAGAGGTGATCTGGGCAGGGACAATTCACCCTGGGAAGCTGGGATGGTTTCCTTCATCAGGGATGTGGGCATTTCTTCCACCCCTCTCAGGGCCAGACAGCAATTGTGGCTTCTCTCCCTTTTCTATCGTGACATCCGCTGCTGCAGCACCAGTGAGAGAGCAGCTCGACATCCCCAGCTGCCCCCAGCCCACTGCAGCACACAGAGAGCAAGGACACAGAGCTGGATAACTGCTGTCCCACCTGCCTGGACAGCAAGGAGGAGGCCAGCTACACACTGCCAGGCCTCCACTGCTTCTGCTCAGCGTGCACCCTGCGGTGGGCTGAGAGCAAACCCAGGGGTCCCTTCTGGAAATGGAGGGTGGTCTCCAACCTGCACTCAGTGCAGGGGGATGACAACTTCTTGGAGCATGTCATTCCACCCCATAGGGCACCACTGGATGTGTTTGTTCCACCTGAGAGCAGGAGCTCCTGGACACCGAGCTGCCCCCAGCCTCCATAGCCTTGCAGCACCCTGGCCATCCGTGGGAGGACAGCCACCTCCAGTGGCTGAAGGTGAGTACAGCTACCTGAAGTCATATCTCTGAAGCTGTACTCACTGGTGAATGCCTTCATTTTCAAAGGATTTTTTTAAAAAAACCCCCAAATCTAAAACATGGGGTTTTACTGTTTTTCTGGGGGGGGGGGGGGTTGTTGAAGGTTGTTTGGTTTTTTTTCCCCACATCAGGCAGGTTTTAGGTCCCTCAGGCACTTTGGCAAGCCCTAGAACAGGATTTGGGGGTTGCAAAACACCTCTTAAGGACCTAAAACAGGCTTTCAGGAATATGGGAGTCATAGGGCAGGTTTGGAGGATCTTCAGTAAACCTGCTCCTGAGTTTCAGGGGGAAGACTGTCATCTGAAGGCAAGTTTGGGTTCCTGGGGCACAGTACAGGGGTTTTGGAGTTTGAAGAATGTTTGGAGTCTTCAGTGTCACTGGGGATGGTGTTGTATTTTCATCATATTTAGGAGATTTTGTGGAAGGATTTGGGGTCTTAGGGTAGGATTTTGAGGAGGTTTCTGACTGTCTTGAAGCATGTCAAGGTTTGCTTGGAGGTCATAGACAAATTCTGGGTTCTTTGAATAAAATTGGGCAGGGTATGAAATCTCTTGGAGCCAGCAAGAACTGTGGCACATTTGGGCATATTTGGGACTTGGGGGTTGGATCTGTTTGGGGTTTAGACCCTTTGGCATGGCCTGGGAGAGGTCTGAGAAAGCCTGGGAGCAGGGTTTAGGTTGTTGGGGTCATTTACATGAGTCTTTGGGAGCACTTGGATTTGATTTGATATGTATGCCTGGCCCAGTCTTCAAACAGCTACAGTGAGGGACAGTTTCCAGGCAAATCTTCAATCCAGGCTCAAAGTCCATTCCACAGATCCCTCTCTCGAAGTGCTTTGGCAACTTATTAAAAATAGCATCCTGCAATCCTCTGAGGAATCCTTAGGGTTCTCCTTCAAGAAAAACAAGGACTGATTTGATGAAAACAATCATGAAATCCAGGAATTATTGAGTAAGAAGAGAACTGCTCACCAAGCCCACCTTGCTCAGCCATCTTGTCATATAACAAAAGCAGCCTTTCGACTCGCATGCAGCAAGCTGCAACAGAAATTTCGTGACATCCAGAACAAGTGGTGGACCAATCTAGTGGAAAAAATCCAATTATGCGCAGATACAGGTGACTACAGGGGATTCTATGAGGCTCTGAAAACAGCCTACGGTCCTGCACACCAGGTTCAAAGCCCTTTACTCAGTGCAGATGGCCAAATGCTTCTCACAGATAAAGTTTCCATTTTGAATCGATGGTCTGAACACTTCAGACTCTCTTCAGTACTAGCCGTGTAGTTGAAGATTCAGCAATGCAGTTCATTTCACAACAACCCGTGAAAACTGAACTGGATACCGCCCCCACCATGGGAGAAACTCTTAAAGCAATACAGCAGGTGAAAATTGGCAAGGCAGCTGGGGTTGACAGAATCCCACCTGAAATCTGGGAGCACGGTGGCCAAGCACTCTGTGCTAAGTTTCATGAATTTGTGGTGCGCTGCTGGGAACGAGGTGAACTGCCTTCAGACCTTCGTGACGCTGTCATCGTCACCTTGTACAAGAGGAAAGGAGATACATCAGACTGCTCAAACTACCGAGGTATTACTCTGCTCTCCATTGCTGGTAAAATCCTTGCAAGAATCCTTTTGAACAGATTAATACCCCCCATAGCAGAAGATCTCCTACCTGAAAGCCAGTGTGGTTTCCGAGCCAACAGAGGTACCACAGACATGGTATTTGTTCTCAGACAACTGCAAGAGAAGTGCAGGGAACAGAACAAAGGACTCTATGTTACCTTTGTTGATCTCACCAAGGCTTTCAATACTGTGAGCAGGAAAGGTCTGTGGCAGATTCTGGAACATTTAGGATGTCCTCCCAAGTTCCTCAAAATGATCATCTCGCTTCATGAGGACCAGCGTGGCCAAGTGAGACATGGTGACGCACTTTCTGAGCCTTTTCCAATAGCCCATGGTGTGAAGCAAGGCTGCGTTCTTGCACCAACTTTACTCACAGTCTTCTTCAGCATGATGCTCCAAAGGGCCGCGGCAGACCTCGATGATGAAAACAGTGTCTACATTCGATATCGTACCAATGGGAGCCTGTTCAACCTTAGGCGACTGAAGGCCCACACTAAGACCTTAAATCATCTTATCCGTGAGCTGCTTTACGCTGATGATGTCGCCCTTGTCACCCACACAGAAGTAGCTCTGCAGCATCTAACATCCTGCTTTGCAGAGGCTGCTGAGCTTTTTGGACTGGAAGTCAGCTTGAAGAAGACAGAAGTCTTATATCAGCCTGCACCTCAGGAAGTCTCCCATCATCCCCATATCACCATTGGTGAGAGAGAGCTCAAATCAGTCCAGCAATTTAATTACCTGGGAAGCATCATCTCCTCAGACGGTAAGATTGATGCAGAAATAGACAACAGGTTAGCAAAGGCATACAGAGCTTTTGGTAAACTCCATAAAAGAGTGTGGCAAAACAAACACCTGAAGAAAAGTACTAAGATCAGTGTTTACAGAGCCATTGTACTGTCTACTCTTTTATATGGATCCGAATCATGGGTCATTTACCGGCACCACTTGCGTCTCTTAGAACGCTTCCATCAGCACTGCCTCCGTACAATCCTAAACATCCACTGGACTGACTGTGTGACCAACACGTCTGTCCTTGAGCAGGCAGCAATCACGAGCATTGAGGCCATGCTGCTGAGAACACAGCTGTGCTGGGCAGGGCACGTCTCCAGGATGCAGGACTACCGCCTCCCTAAGATCGTGCTCTATGGGGAACTTGCCACTGGCTACCGCAAGAGAGGAGCCCCGAAGAGGAGGTACAAGAACTCCCTGAAACAATCCCTCAGCCTTGGCCATATTGATCACCACCATTGGTCTACCCTGGCCTCCAATCGGGAGGCCTGGAGACACACCATCTATAACGCTGCTGCTGCCTTTGAGAACACACACAGGATCACTCTCGAGGAGAAAAGACAACGCAGAAAGAATCGCGTCTCGTCGATATCACCTGGGGAGTCTTTCTGCTGTGCCTTCTGCAACTGGACTTGTCTATCTCGCATTGGCCTTTTTAGCCATCAGCACATTTGTAGCAAGCGTGGGTAGAGCCCTTCTCAAATCTTCATTCTCAAAGCCCAGCCATAATGATGACAATGATGACGCCTGGCCCAAGAGCAAAGTGTTTGGTGGAAGCCTTTGGAGATCTGGAGGTAGAGTTTGGCAACTTTTGGGGGCCATGGACGAGTTTGAGATTGTTTGGTGGATTGTAGAAGGGATTTGTGGATGTTTTGTGGCCTACAGAAAGGTTTGTGGGGTGTTCATGGGAAATTAGAGTTTGTGGCTCTTTGGAGAAGGACTTTCAGGGATTCAGAAACGGGTTGGGAATTTTGTGGGCTGTGGGACAGGTTTGGGGACTTTTGGGGGTGCTTGGGTAGGGTTTGTAGGTATTTGTGGCATCTTAGGGACACTCTCAGAGGACAATTTGGAGGTATTTGGAGGCTTTGAGGCAGGTTTTGGGAGTGTACTGTGGCAAGATTGGAACATACTGGGGATAACACTCAGGTAGGATGTGGAGAGAAATGGGTCCACCCTGAAGCAGGATTTGGAGGGTTTTGGCTGCTGGCACAGGGATGGGGGTGTTTGGGGGCACTTAAGAAGGGTGTGGAGAGGTGGGGAGAAGCCATTCAGGAAGGATTGTGGTGGGCCCAAAGCAGGGTTGGGGGTGTTTTGGGGCCATGGGGAAACTTGGGGGGCTTTAGGTTTAGTCAGGTACAGATTTGTGGCCCTGAAGCTTTTGCATTCAAGGGAGGCCCACGAAGATGGTGAAGGGCCTTGAGGAGAAGCCATGTGAGGAGCAGCTGAGGGCACTTGGTCTGTTCAGCTGGAGGAGAGGAGACTGAGGGGAAACCTAATTGCAGTTACAACCTCCTTGTGAGGGGAGGTGGCCATCTTAATGAACAAGTTACATTTATTTAGAAAAGGAGCCTGTGCAGCAGTGGGAGAAAATGTTAGGACTTTTAATCAATAAGAAAGGAGATTTAATCTGTTAAACAGATAGCAGATAACAAGCAACCTCTAAGTTATGTCCATGTGTTAGAAAAACAAATTAAAGTTCAGGGGTCTCAATCCTGGGGGAGGAAGTTAGCTTGGCTTGGGAAGAAGGATGTACCTTTGATAATGAACAGGAAAGAATGCAGAATTTATGGGCAATCAGGACATCTAACATCCTTATCTCGAGATAAGGAAGAAACTAATAAAATCAGCTCAGTAATAGCACTGAAATCAGCTCCAAGTGGGTAAAAGGTAGTTCTGGTAGTTCTTTGTTTGCTAAAATGTATGTCGGTCTAACATTCAGACATGTTCAGCTTTGTGGATTCTTGGTTACTGCTGTTGATAGCAGCAACTGTACTACTTACCCGTGGGCAAGGAGAAGAAGACATTCATGCTGGGAGCTGCATACAGGATGCATACATAATGTACAGCAACAAGCATGTGTGTAAAACAGAACCCTGCCAGATCTGCATCTGTGGCAGCAGAAAAACAAAGGAATTAGTGCTCACTGGTTACAAGTTACATAGTTCTCATTAATTAGTACTCTATCTTCTATGGGTTAATGATTCTTTCACTTCTCATGCTAATTATTCTGTATGCCCAGTTTTTCTCTTCTTTTGGGTCAGGGGGGTTTTTGGGTTGGTGGTCTGTGGGTCAGTGGTCACAGCTCACCCTACCAGAATTACCTTTTACCCACTTGGAGCTGATCTTGGCACAATTATTGAGCTGGTTTTATTAGTTTCTTCCTTATCTTGAGAGACCTGTCAGATGTCCTCGAAGCCCATAAATTCTGCATTCTTTCCTGTTCATTATCAAAGGTATGTCCTTCTTGCCAAGCCAAGCTAACTTCCTCCCCCAGGACTGAGATCCCTGAACTTTAATTTGTTTTTCTAACACGTGGACATATAACTTAGGGACTGCCTGTTATCTGCTATCTATTTAATGGCTTAAACCTCCTTGTTGATTTAATTCCTAACATTTTCTCCCACTGCTGCATAGGCTCCTTTTACAAAGAAATGTAACTTGTTTAACAAACGGGGAGGCACTGGTCTCTCTGGCAACCAGTGACAGGACCTGAGGGAACGGCATGAAGCTGTGTCAGAGGAGGTTTAGGCTGGATACTGGGAAAAGGTTCTTCACGCAGAGGGTGGATGGGCACTAGAACAGCCTCCCCAGGGAAATGGTCACAGCATCAAGCCTCAGAAAGTGTTTGGACAATGCTCTCAGGCACATGGTGTGACTCTTGGGGTGTCCTGTCCAGGGCTAAGAGTTGGACTCCATGATCCCTGTGTGTCCCTTTCAACTCAGAATATTCTCTGTGAAGCTGAATCTTCGGGGGTCTCAAGCAGGGCTCTGGGTATTTGAGGCGCTGAGGCCGGTTTGGACTTTTCTGGAGGCAGCAGGACGAGTTTGGGTGTGCCCAGGGAACCCAGGAGCCCGCCGAGCACCCCGAGCTAGTGCGGGGGAACCTTTTCAAACCGAGCGCTCAGGTGTGGTAGGGCTGGGCTGGTTCGCTGCTGCAGGTACATGCCTTGGGGCATAGCCTGTGCCGCTCCCCCAGCTATCCAGCCGGCAGAGCGCATCCCGGCACCTCCCTCGGCGCCTCAGGCCGCTCCCGCCCCATTCCTCAGCGCCTCAGGCCGCTCCCGCCCCATTCCCTCGGCGCCTCAGGCCGCTCCCGCCCCCGGCTCCCGCCGCGCCACGGGCGGACCCTCCGCTGCCGCCTCAGGCGGGTGCACCTCCCGCGGCCCCGCCCGGCCCCCCGCCCCGGCCCTCCTCGGCCCCGGTGCTGGTGGAGGGGCAGCGGTGGAGCGAGGGCGCCGCGGAGCGGCTCCGGGCGGCGCCGGCCTCGGGAGCGGCGCGCAGAGGCGGCCGCGGGCGGGCACTGCTGGTGCGGGGAGGCGGCGGGCAGAGGAGAGGGCGGCACCGCTGGGTCGCACGGAGCGCCGGGCTGGGGCCGCGGCTCGGCGGGGCCGGGCGGCCGCGAACACGCACCGGGCTCCCGGGGAGGGGGCGGCGCAGAGAGGGGAAGCAGGGCCCGGGCGGGCTGTGAGGGAGCAGGGAGGGCAGCGCGGGAAAGCGCGGCAGCGGGGACGCCGCGAGAGGGGAAAAAAAAAAAAAAAAAAAAAAAAAGATAGAGAAGCAAATCT
Organism: Myiozetetes cayanensis; assembly: GCF_022539395.1. Lineage (NCBI taxonomy): Eukaryota > Metazoa > Chordata > Aves > Passeriformes > Tyrannidae > Myiozetetes > Myiozetetes cayanensis. The sequence continues at coordinate 6,845,287 of NW_026087631.1, read as the reverse complement.
GAGGGACTGACGGAGAAAGGAATCGGGACGTGGCCAGAACAGAGAGGTTGAGTGAGAAAACCAGGAAGATAGAAACCGAATAGATAGAAACAGAAGAAAAGGGTTGGAGAGCAGGAGAGACAGAGGGAAGGAGGGAGATGGACACTGAGATGGAGAAAGAAATGAAGAGATGAGGGACAGGCACAGAGAAGGAGATTCCCAGTCTTTATGTCCCTCTAGAGCACCTGTTTCAGGGCTGTGTCCTCGGATTCACCAGCTATTTCACTCTCTGGAGTCTTACTCTCTGGAGACATTCAAAATCCACCTAGACATGTTCCTGTGTCACCTGCTCTAGGTGACCCTCCCTCAGCAGGGGATTTCGATTAGGTGATCTCCAGAGGTGCCTTCCAACCATAACAACTCTTTTATTCTGTGATCCTCCTTCAAACTAGGGGAAGGACTCGTTTGCCTCCTCACCACCCCACACAGGCATCAGGAGAAGCTGTCTCTCCAGCTGCCCTTGGCAGGCGAGGCCAGAAGGGAGGGTTGGAGTTTGGGGTCAGCATGGCCGTGACACGAAGTGATGCTGCATCTCAGACAGCATGTCAATCACTCACAGGTCAACAGAGAGCAGGGATGCTTTTTGAGCCTTCTCATGTGGCCAGGATGGCCAGAGCTGACTCCAGGAGCAATGCACATGAGTGAGCACAAATGCAGTCTTGGCTCGGCACTGCACAGACCTCTGTCCCCAGTGAACCTTGCCAGCAGGGGTGGGAGCTGGCAGTGCTCCCTCACCAGCTGAGCTTCCACTAGACCTCAGCACTGCAGCTTCCTGCTCCATCTGCTGTCTGCTGCAGTCCACAGGGCTTAGTTGAATGAGTACCTCCAACATTAGGGGGTCTCGCCACTGCCACCCACACTTCTCGGGCCCATAGAGATGAGCCAGAGACAGGGGTGAGTTCCAGCCACTGCCCTGGCCATTGTACATAGGCTGACACGGGGAAATCTCCCTTCCCACCTGAGCTCTGGTATGCTGCCCTGCACCTCTTGCTTCTTTTCCTCCTGTGTGGGGAAAGGACACGGGCTGAAGTGTCAGAGCCTCAGCCCTTGGGTACAAAGGACCACTGCATACCGGCCTGACACTGCTGTAGCTCCTCACACCTTGCTTTTTTTGTGCAGCTCTATTCCCTGTGCCATTGGAGCATTCAGAACTCAGGTGGCAGCTCCATTTTCACCTCACCCACCCACAGGGCCTCTGCTGCCTGCAGGAATGAGGAGCCATAAGATCCCTAGTTCACGCACACCCTCCTACCATAACCTGCCTCCCTTTGCACCAGAGTGGACCCCTCCATAGCTCACTTCCCCAGCTGCCCCATCCCAGCACCCACCAGCACTGGGATCACCCCATCTAGTTCTCTGCTTAGCCAGCCAGGTGTTCACATCCTGCAGTGCCTTCTTGTCCTCCAGCATCCCCAGCCCACTTGGCCTCTGGTGTATCTTAGCACAGCTCTGCCATCCACGTTCCTTGGAGAGGAGCTGAACCCAATGAGTGGTCTCTGCAGCTGGACATGCGTGGGGAAACCCTGCAGAGCATCTCCACTCCAGCACTTGACACCTTTGCCTGAGACTTCTCCAAAACACTCGTAACTCATCTAAAGCACTCATAGGGAAACACACCTTGGAGTGCCACTTCACCCTCCTTTCTCCTTGCTCAGCTGTAAAGTGCGACTGTGGCCAACTGTCCTTCATCTGTGTTGGCTCCCAGCCTGAGGTTCTGGAGTCTGGCTTGGAAGTCAAGCCAGTGCTGGAAGGGCTGACTGGGCAAACTCGGCAGCAAGCTTTGGGAGAGGTGGTGGAAAAAAGCAGAGATAGCCCACCTGCAGGCACACCCAGCCATAGAGGAGGGATGCCTAGCTCCAGACTTGCTGAGTTGTAGTGCAGTGACCAACAGAAGAAGGAATCTCAAGAAGAGGAGGGACAAGTCCTTCAATAACTGCCAATAACTTCACAAGGTCAGAGCCCTGCCTGAACTGGTAGGTAGAGCCTTGATATGGACCTTCTCTGTAAGCCTCAGCCTGCAGCAGTCCATCCCAGCTTTTCACAGTGGGAAATGGCAGCGAAAGAAAATATCTATCTCACAACTCTTTGGTGAAAAATCTTGGTTTCTATGTTGATATTCTCTGGTTCTGTTAGAGAGGGAGGCTGACCAATGAACCCAGAGCTGAGGGGCAGGTTATTCATCCTTCCTGCACAGTCTCAGCCAGAAGGGCCTGTTTTTATCACCTCTGAGAAAGCCTTTTGCAGTGGCAGCACCGTTCAGATGAACATGCAAGAGAGAGAGAGGAAGTTCAACACAGACTTGCACAATGATCTTGCTCTCGCTGTTTCCTTCCTTGTTAGGCCTGTGAGCAGGGAACCACACCTCCAGGCCCCTGCACTGGTGGCCAAGGCCATGTGAGCAGTGAGCCCAACAGCAAGCCTGGTTCCAGGTCAGGAGTGCACTTATGTGGTCTGCCTTGTAGTGCCAGTGCCTTCTCATGATTTTTGAAGGAGAAAACTTGTTTGTGGTGTATCCTCAGTCCCCATCACTGCTCACAGCCCAACTCCTTGGCACTAGAACTGGACCCCAGTTTCCCTCTCTCCAAGCTTGTGATACAGAAAGCACCCCTAGGTATGTGTCCACCACTGCCTCCCGGGACCAATGATTTTCCACTATGATTTCCTAGGCTCTGGGGTATATATCTGGTAGTAAAACATGCTCATATTTGCCAAATGGTTGTGGAACAAAGCAACACGGGCAGTTCCAAGAATTCACTTGTAGCCTAATTTTGGAACATGATTAAGAGCTGAGGAGTGCGGAAAAACAGCTGGACTGCAAAAACCCAGGAGGATGCCAGGAAGCAGCAGCAGAGCAGCAACTCGTCCCACGCAGCCTGCACTGCTTTGGGCTGGATGAGGAGTCTGTGTTCCAGCTGCTGTGGGACACACAAGCACACACAGAGCTTTGCCCAGCAGCTCAGTGACACTATCACACACGGGCTCAGGGGGGAGGCCCAGCATCAGGTGGGCCTTTGGGGGGACATCCACTCATGTGGGGTGTGGGAGGACAGCTCCACTACTGCCTCCAGTGCTTGTGTCTCCCACGGGGGTCTCCCAGGCCAGCCCTTCCTGGGACTCCCAGCACTCCCCATTCTGCCCCCCTTCCCATATGTGTGGAGCAAAAAGAGGCCCGGGAGAACCCAGGGGAGGCTGTGTCCAGGCCCTCCACATGGAACTGAGGCAGCAAATGCTCACCTGGAAGGCCCCAGGTAGCCCTGAAAAGGAGGGCCAGCAGCTCTGAGGACCCTTCCCACGCCCCCGGGAAGCCACCTTGCCATCGGTGACACTGGGAGGGTACATCAGGAGCCAGCTAAACCTGGGCTGGGCTGCAGCTGAGGCCCACACCAGCCCCTTGTGGTCCTGGGCTCCAGGTCTATTTAGTATTTAATAAAGGAAGAGCATGTAAACTGTAAAAAACATCATAGTATTACTAACAATGCCGGTTCAGTTGCTCTGCCCAGCTGTGCTGCTTTTCTGCGCTTTTCCTGTGCTTTGACCACCATTTCCTGGCTTGTCCCCTGGGCATTACAGCCCCTGGGATCACTGTTGGGAGAGGGGGGCCATCGATGCACACCCTGGCCAGAAGAGGTGGTGTGTCTTTTTTCTACCTCCAATAAAAAGAGCGTCCCTGCTCCAGCTTTGCATTTCTGCGACTGATCCCAGGGCAGATGTTTCCAGCCAGGGGTCTCCCCAGACCAGCCAGTGCCCCAGTGCTCATCCCTGCAGGCCTGTCCTCCTCCTCCTGTGCCTCTTATCGCAGGGCCCTACTCTCCTACCAGTCTGCACCGCCCAGTACGACCTTGCTACAGCAGCACCCAAATCCCTCCTTCTGGCTGGAGTCAGGACTTGGTGCTGCTCCCTGTCAAGGTAGGAGCTGCAGAAGTTTAACAAGGGAAGTGCATATCATGCCCGTTTGCAGGGAAAGAGAAGAGAGTTTGTGTGCAGAGCACTTAAAGTAGAAAAGAAAGCCCCAAATAATGAATATAATTTATTCAAGCCTTTGCCTTTCCTTGCATTTTCTTGGCTAGAGAATAAAATTGTGGGGATTGAGGATGAAGGGGAGCCAGGGTGTGTGGGAAATCCTACAGGGGGGAGCCAGTAGCAGTGGGCAGCTGAGGAAGAGGTCACTGAGAGTAGTTCCCTACAGCTGGTGGAAGTGATTGCAGGAAGAGGTGCATCAAAAAGGACAGGAGACTGGCTGTTTTCGTCTTTCCAACCTTTTGCAAGGTTGAATCTCCCCAGCCACCTCTGCTGGCAGAAAGGGCAGGTGTGTGGCAGAGGGTCCGTGCCACAGGTACTTGCTGCCAGTTGCCCTGGCAGCTGGGAGAGAGCAGAGAGGGACACAAACTCATTTCTCTGGGAAACAGCTCTAGAGGCACTCGAGTGCAAGCACTGGAAGCACTGCAGACGTGCTGTCTCGAGTTAGGTACAATCTGTGGGGATGTGAAAAGCATCTCCGAGGCAGCACACTCCCCCTTCTTGCAGTACATGCACAGCTGTGTGCAGGGATCAATAGCATTTGCTCCTGGCCAGGGAAAGAGTCCGTGTGTCTGGCAGTGTGAGTCCAAAGGAATGTAACCTTTTTGTGTGGATTTAGTGACCAAGCACTCAGCCGATCTGGCTCCTGGGGACTGGAGAAGCACATGAGCAAATGCACTTCTCTCCCCTGGTGGGAAACTGGTTTGATGCCTTATTACTGTAATTGCCAAATCCATCAGTCATTGCAGGCTGTCTCCAAGACCTCATCCTCTTTCACCCTCTGCTCAGGAAGGATAGCCAGCCTATTTTGACAATGCTGGCAGAAAAGTGCTTGGGATTTGTTTATTCTGCACTATATCTCTGGTCATCCTTGTTCCTCTCTTTCTTTAAAGGTAAGCTAATCTCTGGTTGTCCAGTGTTTTACTTCTTGTTGTTGTGGTTTGTTTTGTTTGCTGTTGTTGTTTATATTTTTTTCCTATATATTTTTTTTTTCCTACCTCAACTCTTGTTCTCAGAAGGATTTGTATCTGCTTGTATTTTGAACTTTGTTAGAGTTCTGTACTGGTCTAACTGAGTTTTATAATCATTTTGGGTAAGTTTGTGGACCTTACAGTGCTGGGCACATTTTTTAAGAAGGAGAAGGTGTGGGGTTTTGCTTAGGTCTTTTTGTGGTTTTGTTTGGTTGGTTGGTTTTTAAATTAAATATGAGTACTTTTAACCTTAAGAAACTGATTGAAATGTTTTAAAAGAAATATATTCTTTCTTTTTCAAAAAAAACCCACAAACCACCCATGTCTTTTTTGAGAACGGGAAATTATAACTTCATGTTGGGCAGGATGACTGTAATAACCCTGTAGGTGTGAGGGTGAAATGGTGTTCTACAAAGAAAAAATGACCAGAAGAAAATTTTTAAATGTTTACTTTGTGTGCATCATTTTGGAAGATTTATATTCCTATAAATACATAAATTTAGTATTTTGATTTGTTTTTATTAAGCACACTTTTAGTATGTTTAGTAAGAAACCTTTCACACAGTGATGGATATAAGAAGTTGGAAACATCTAATAAAAATAATAATGGACTTCTGTAGTCTAAGGTGTCACTTCTGACCGAGCTGTCTTTTGAAGTTTCAGCATGGTACAAACAAAAATAGGAACTGTATGATTATTCCAAAACATGGAGGATTGCAAGGCTAGCAATAAAGTGTTTTTTATGTGAGAAAGTTGAAATAACCACAGTCTTGAAAGGTGTTCAGTGTTCTACACAAAATGTGCTTTTATTGCTCCCTTACAGCTGAAACAACACAAGTCTGCAGCAACTGTAAGTCCCAAGACTGAGTATTCCAAGTGTGAAGGACCATGTCATGTTTCTCACAATTTATGCATAAAGCAGGATTGTCTTTTTAGAGCAGAGAAAGTGGTCCACCTATTTCAGAAGTGCAGGGGCACAGGAAACTTACATATGTGTGGTGTCGCACTGTCATGCCACACAGATAATTCCTCATTAGTTCAATCTGCAAAACATCTGTGCATTTCATTATTACAGATCCACATTTCAGCTGCCTAATGTAGCAATGATATTTCAGAAAAATATTACCTCACCTTGCTGAATTAAGAACCTTACTATCCTTAAGACACTTCTGGGCTACCTGAGAAGCTGAATTAACAGGCAGGTGATTGCAGCTAGTTATAATTGAGAAGTTATGTATCGTGTAAATACTGCCTTTTAAATATTTTGTAATCACTAATTCATCAGGGGGGATGCTTGGTTTCTCTGAGCAGCACATGAAGGCAAACTGCTTTTATAAATAATACAGAGGATTTTTTGTTAGATGCTTTTGCCAACAGTTTACAAGTATGCAATTTTACAGACAACTGCTAAAGCAGAATAAAATGAATTCCTGATTAAGCTGGCCTCTATTTTGACCTCTGCTTTGTGGATTTTTTTTCTTTTAACTTAAAAAAAAAAAAAAAGGAACGAAAAGGAAAAAAGAAAAGACCTGGGAACTGAGTAGTTGGGGCAGAAGAGAAAAAAGTCAAGATGATCTTAGCTTGTTATCAGTGTTTTAACACTAACTCCAAATGAGCTTCTGCAGGATTTCCTAGTACACTGACATGGAAGTCACAGCAAATATATCATAACTAACATCACTCTCATGTAGTGCTGAGTTGTTTCAAGAGAGTTCATAATAATTCATCAGCTACTGAAAACTCCTGTAAGGCTGTTCAATGGGAAAGTTGAGACAAGAAGTAGGTAAAAACCAACCAAAAACAACACATGAAGAACTCGACCATTTTTTTGCAGTTCTTTCTGCAACTTTCTGCTTCAACCTGACTTCAGCTTGCAGCACTGCTAGGAGCTCTGGTAGTCATGTCATTCATGTTGGGTCATTCAGCCCTCCTTCCTGAGGAGCTAGTGGTGCTCTCTTTGGACATGGGCCATATGGAAAATCAGGAAACTGGTTCTCCCTAGCCTCCCTAGATCCCAAATGATATCTCTCAGAGCCAGACATCCCTTTCAGGTCAGGGGGAATTCTTGAAGGAGCGCACAGAGGATAGAAGGACCCTGTGTGTCTCAGCAGCTACGTAACAACCTTGGGTGGAGGGACTTAAAAACCCTGAGGAAGATTGGAAGGGAGGGATCAGACCCACTCCTGCTCCTTTCTCTGAGCATGGTGCACTCTGAGAGGCAGGGTCCAGACAACCCTGCAAGGAAGTTCTCCAAGAACATGTCGCAGTGACCACAAGGGCACCTTTCCTCTCTGAGGAGTGCTACCTTCGGCTCTGGGCACAGACACATGCTGGGTTTGACCATCCAGGGAAGTTAAAACATGCACTTTGCTACTCCAGCCAACCCATGCATTCCAATTACTGTGCTTTTATATACTTCTTTACATTTTATTTTTTTATTTAAATGAGATCACTGCAGTGCCCATGTGCCACACGGAGCATAGTCAGACGTCTTAATTTCTTTGCTCTTTACAGCTTGGCATCAGGGTCATATTCTGGCCATATGGTTTTGGAAAGCCCAACAAAGGCAAAGGCAAACTGAGGACAGAGTCCTTCCTCTGCAGTCTGGTGGGAATGTAAGTGCTCAGCTGTATGGGACAAATCCACACATCCAGGGTGCACTGCAAGTGAGCTAACCAGATTAAAGATGTAAATGATGAAGTAACCCAGCCCGACTCAGTGTACCCAGCTGGTGCAAAGCAGCTCTTCTTTGGCTCACTCACAATACAGAGCTGCATTGCTATGCTACGCTCATTTCATGCTTTCTCACAGCTTTACTGATTTAGATGAGCTCTGGTGATCACATCAGAACACAACTGGTGATCTCTAAGAGCAAACCCTCACAAATTTCTTGGTTCACTTCCATGCAAGCAGGTGCCGCTTCTGCAACAACAGAAGCATTGGCAAGAAAGCCCCAAAAGGCCAGATTCTGCTGCCAAGCTACAATTTCTCTAATGTGTGCTAGTTGGACTGATGAGATCTGTGCAGCAGGAAGAAGCAAGGATGTTACTTAAATACCTGTGTACGGAGTCTAAACCTCAGGCCTCAGTTGTGTAGGACTGATGGAACTGTGGTGAGGTGTGTTATACAAACTGGTTGACTCCAAAGAGATACTACTGAACAGGTATGAGGATTCCTGTGCTTTAATAGAGTACAGTGTAATGTCTTTGATAATTTAGGTGGTTGGTGAAGGAGCTGCACTTTTACGTCTCATAAATGTCATTGGACTAGAACCAGGTGTTAAAGTGAAATAATTTAGAATCTTTCATTCTTTTAATTAGAGGTCTGAAGCTTGTATTCACCTCAGCTCTCCATGTTCTCAATGTTGATGCACTGAGTGATGCAGTTTAAATGATAACAATGCAGATGATGCAAGTTTAAAGAGAAGATATGAGAAAGACCTTTGTATGTACTAGTAGGTCCTTTCTTCCATATTGGCTAAAAAAAATGTCATTATGTGCAGCTTGCAGAGATGGGAAATGAGTGTCAGGTCCCTGCCATTACTATAATATTTAATAGCACGTGCACCAAGGTCTGCTCACTCTGAATGCTGAGGCCATGCTGAGGCCTTGCACACACGTGGAGTCAGACAGGATGGAATGCCCTTGTCGTGGCACAAGCGTGTTTATAGGTGACACTGCTCTGATCAAGAGCATTAATGCCATTGATATGGGTCAGTGCATTTAAGGGTGGCAGGCAGAGTCCTAGGTAAACCTGTATTTTCTGTGAGTTTCTGCCTGCTACAGTAACTTGCTGCACATGCTTGCCTCTTGAGGTTGACTTTTCAGTTCAGTGAACCAGACTTCATGTTCAGTCACTACTCTTCTGTGTGCGTTCCCTGGCACAGCTCTAAGGCTGATCTATATTGTTGTAGGAACAGCTGCAACTGTGGAGCCTGGCCCAAGCTTCTGAGAAGTCGCCAGGCTCCAGGAAAGTTGGAGGTATTTCTATGCACATTTGCTGATAGTGATCTGGGCTAAATCTTGGGGTGTTAACTTCTCTCAAATCTCACTGGAAAAAGTGGGAAAGTCCAGAAAAATAACCTGAGACCTGGCACAACCAGTACCTGCTGTTATATGCACCTATTGGTGTAGCACTGTGCATGTGGGGAGAGATACAGAGGCAGATACAGTGCATGAGAAAGTAGCACCCATCTGGTCTTTGAAATGACACCAGATAGCGCCTTGGGAGTCTTCAGCCTTGCTCCAGCTCAGAGTACTTTCTAGTGGTGTCAGAGCCAAAGTGCCAAAGTTTCCATTCCAGGCACAGGATTCATGCCCTAAAGATACTTTTTACTCTCTCTAGTTTGTTGACATGTGGAGGAGAACATGAGTTAGTGATCATGGTAGCATATACAATTTCATTTGTGTGTGACAAGCAAGGAGGGAGATATAAAGTCTCTCCAGCTTTAGGGTGTGACTAAAGTAGATCAAAATCCTTTGCATCACTCTTGGCATGGTTGTTTGAGGGTGTCTATTGCCTAGAGATCCTACATAATCTAATAAAGATCTGACTGAGACAGGTAGAGCTAGCACTGGCAGTCAGTATCATCCTAGGGAGTGAAAAAGGCAGACGGGAGTTTATTGCTGTTTTAGAACACACTGCTGAGAAAATACAACCTGAAGAAATAGTTTTGCTTATTAAGTACTTTCTGCATTAAGCAAAGCATCCGGTAGGAAGGCTGGGACTAGAACCAGACGATGTGTTTGGAGTAAGAGTCTTCCCACCGGGGGCTTGCAGTAACGTCAGTAAATTGCAATGGAAAGAGAACATCTAGTCAGCATGAGTACTTATACATGTCACCAGCGAGGTGCAAGTGCCTCTGTCCCGGCTTTGCTTTAGAGTGCTGAAAGACATGTCTGCAAACCTTATCACCATTCAGAAATGGATATTTTCAGCACTCATTGCATTCCAGAATGTTGCAGAGGAAGCCATATTCCTCATTTTATGTCCTTACAGCAACATAGATTTGGGCAGAAAAATGACTTGGAAGAAAGAGGCAGGCTTGAGGAGGTCTTGTTTCACCCTGAGAACTCAAACAGCCTAAAGTACACTAAAGATTGTACACTGTGTTCCCTGAAGCTCAGCTGTGGTTATGTGGAAAAGCTTCCCTAGTCACTTAGTTCTCCACCATGCCAAGAGAGAAAATTGAGTTGTAAGTTGGAGATGTGTCTGTGTCAGCTGAGGTGAGGGAGGGTCTGATCTCTACAGATTCAGGGACTGGCAGAATAATTTGTCTGGAAGGGACCTCCAGAGGTAACCACATCCAACCCTTCTTCTCAGAGCAGGAGCAGCTCTATCAGGTTACTGTCTGGGCAGTCTGTCTGGGAGCTGGTATCTGCTATAGTGAGTCTCTGAGGGAGAAAAAAAGGCTCCCCTAGTACTGTGCCAGTGCCCCAACGTGCAACTTTATCTTATCTGTGCTGTTCCTGTGCACCTTCCAGAGGAGCCTGGCTTCTTCATCCTGGTGCCCTTTCTCATGGAAGCTGGAGGCAGCCAAAAGAACTCCCCCTTGCTTTCTCATCTCCCAGCTGATCAAGGGCGTATCTCTTTGGCTCTCATTGTCCACACTGTGCTCCAGCACCCTGTTGGCCTCCACTCAGCTCACTCCACAGGGTCGGTGTATGTCTTGTGCCGCCCTGGGGAGGCTTTATGACACAGATCTAACTGTGTGTCATGCAGTGGGTCTCACTGATGTTCAGCACGGGCTGGCTGTAGAGGAGGATGGTGCTTGGTGTACTCATCACCTCTGAGTCAGTAGGTTTGGGGCAGTAACAAAAGTACGAGGTCATATAATGGTGCAGAAAGTACATTTCGTAGTTCTTAGCCATCTTGTGCTTTTTTTGAAGGGTCTACAAAAGCGACAGAGCAGGTCATGAAAAATTATGGAGTGCTTTCCCTTTAATATTGTGTCATTTCAGAAAGGCAACCGAAATCCAGACTGAACAGCTGTAACAATGGGAAGAGGAGATAAAAATTTAAATAAAAAGTTGTTAGATAAATTGCAGTTGTCACTGCTTCAAGTGGCAAATGGGCAGCAACATTAAATTGGACCCATTCTTTTTCAGGCTTCACATACAATTCATAAAAGGCAACTGGGCAGCTCCAAGAGCTCTAAGCAAAAGATTTACCTTTCTAATATAACCAAATATCTTTCTGATACAACCAAACAGCCATCTTGCAATACTCTCTGTAGTAGTGTTTTGTTCAAGGTCTAAGCCTTTTAATGTAGTTTGCAAAGATATTAAGGTCACCAGTTTCCATTTACTTTATAATTCAAATTTATTGTATCAGTATCTCAGCCCAATTAGTTCAGCACTCTTGACATCATCAGATCTTATGTGTTGCCTGATGTCAAAGAGAGGATGGGAGGGTAGAGAAAGGATAGATCTAATGGAAACACGTCTGTGGGTGAGGAGAGAACACATCCTTCTCCAAAGGAAGTCTCTGGGCAAATCATTTCAGTTTTGGGTCAAAATGCTCTAGCAAGCTCAGGAAGTCTGTGCTGGGAAATACAAGAGAGCAGACCAGTCAACACAGGGTCACCTTCTGACTTTCAGGGTAGTTGTGGTCTCACTCAGAAACAAGCCTCCCCCATCTGGGAGCACTGCTAATGTATCACAAGATGACAGTCGTGCTCCACCTGGACTCATGGGGCACCAGTTTTGTTTTAATTTTTAGTCTGCACCAACAGAATGCAGGAGCATTAGACTTAAGTTACCAAAGCCTTAAATCAACAAAGTAAAGAAAGACAAAATTATGATCCCCAGATCGTCATTGTCCGGAATTACCTCATTCTCACTGTAGTTAATTTCTGCTCTTAGTCAGCATGAGTGACTCAGCCAGTGCAGGTTTGCCTGGCAGAGCACAGCAGGGAGAGACAAATATTTCATATCTCCACTGATCCCAACAAAACCAGGACCTGAGCCCTACACCTGAGGAAAAGACAATAGCATCTAGTGTTCTAAAGTCAGATCGTGTTTAACCAACACTCAGCTGTCACTGAGATCTTATTACCTTTACAGTCTGGGGTAATAAAAAAAAACAAGCAACAACAAAACAGATGTAAACTTTATGATACAGACCATGCCTAAGCCACTTTATATGCACATAAGCAAATCTGGGCTGAATCAGACAAAGCATAGAACTTAAGATTTCAAGTGCCCAGTGTCAGATCTCCACAAACCTTGTTTGATTGCTCACAAGCCTAATTTGCTCAGAGCCAGTAATTTACTCATCAAGACAGTATTATAAGCAGCCTTTCTCTTAAATGTGAAATAAATTCAGACTTCTTGCTAAGAATTTTCATGCCCCTATTTACAGTTCCCTTTGTCTTTGAAGACTTCCACCATCAAAGCCTCGAACTTCCTTTTGTTGAAAAAAATCCCTTGATAGCAGCTAATTCTGCTGCCAAAACTTCCAGACTATCACCAGCCCATTGGCAGCACAACATCTTTCACATAGACAGGCAGCAAGTTTAGCCTGACCTAGTGAAAGCTTATTGATGCTGCTCAAAACAGGGCTAAGTCTTGTCTATGGGTGTCTTATGTAAGTTTTGCTTCCCAAGTGAGAAACTATTTCAGATTTAGGAAAGTGTATCTCCTCATTTCCCAGTTCATGTACTAAGCCCTGAACAATTTAGCAACCATTCACGGCGCAGTCAAAATTTTCATCAGGCTAACCCTGACCCCTTTCGCAGGGCTCTATCACCGTGTTTGAAGTCATCCAGGTTTTCTGATATTGTAAAGACAAACTTGGAACTCCCTTCTCATTCTGAGATCCACCTTCACTTTGGGCATTTGTGCCTTGCCTTTGCCTTGCGGCCAGCGAAGCTCACTGGGTTTGTTCGTGGCCAACAGCTGAGGCTTTAGTGATGAGGGAAAAAGGCAGGAAGAGACATCTCTAGCATTGTGTGCTGCATTCTCGGTGCCTTCACTGCTCTGCTGTGCAAGTACAGGTGGTAGACTGGCAAGGAAAAGGCCATTGTTCAGGATACTAGCAGTCTCTGGGATCATAACCAGCTGATGAGCACTGCAGAAGGAAAAAGGGAAAGAATCACTGCAACATCTTTAAGCACAACAGGGCCATTCATTTTCACAATATTACTGTCTGTATCATTCCCACTCCAGCCTGTCCTCTGCATCACCCAGAGAAGTTAAACAATATTACCACCATTAATGTTACAACACAGTGAGACAATGGCTTAGCAGCAAGACTCCCCCCTTAGCTTTGAACTATAAAAAAAAAGAACAAGCTTTTTTCGTCTAATAAAGACGTGGCTTTGACTAAGGAAAAGCTCTTGGAATCTTTGCTCGCTTCGTGTCTTGAGACAAAATGACTCCTCTCCCTCTTCCTCCCAGGTTAATGTATCTCAGTGTATAAACTGGTGGGAACTGACCAGAAGGAGCTGATTGCTGCTTGGGGACAGGCTGGGAACTGATCAGTGGGTGGCGAGCAATTGTATTGTGCGTCACTTCTCTTTCTGGTGTTTTATTTCTCTCTCTTTTTGTTGTCTCCCTTTTTCATTACTATTATTAATATTTTTCATTATTGTTATTATTACGATTTTGTTTTTTTTTTCTAATTCTCCTCTCCATCCCAATGGGGAAAGGGAGGCTGTGAGCAAGCAGCAGCATGGTACTCAGTCGCAGTCTGAGGTTAAACCACAACATCATTGCAGGCTCTATCACTGCTATTGTCTGCACTGGGTTTAGGCAAAAAAGAATTCTTCCTACCCGTTGTCTTCTCATCCTTAATCAGACTTGCCTACCAGTTTCCACAAAAGTCATTATTGCACCTGTCAATTCACTTATAGCTTTTCCAGATCTGAGCTTTCCACATGCCTAGAGTGGGGTTTTGATGGGGAGGTGCAGATTGACTTAACCCTTTCAGAGCCATCTGTGAGTGCTTTGCATATTGCCATAGCTGCCTCATTGATGGCAATGGGCTGTTGGACTTCGTAGTGCTTTCCCAAGAAGGCCTTTCCCTTGGTTTACTGGTTTAGGTGCTCAAACTTGTAGAGGAGAAGGGATGTGACACAATGCTCTGCGAGACAGTGGGAGCAGGGAATCCAGAAGCCCTCTCCAGTACACTGATGACCATATCACTGGTATCTCACTTTTGTCATATGGTTCTTTCATATGTCACATGTCTCTTTCTTTTGGTTTCCACTGTTGCTCCTCTCCACAAATTCCAGGATGGCTGACAAGAGTCACCTTTAGACAGCACTCTGCAAAGGGAGTTTCTCTCTTCATCACTGTTCCAGCTTCCTCCTCCCGTGCTCCCTCTGCATCTGTGATGTAGTAATTACAGTTATATTGCACAGAGCTAATGTAAACTACCATTACAATAAACCCACGTTTTTTTCTTTTTCTGGCTGTAGCAATTTGTGCTTCTGACCTGGAGTAATGAGGCAGTTTAGATAACTATAATACACTGGAGAGATATCCCACTGTTAACACCTTAGTTTGTGTCTCTCTATCTTATACACATATCTCAACCTTTAAAACATATACATCAAACCAGTAGGACCAAAAATATAATCCCATCCTTTCATTATATAGTGGTCTATATTCTCTATTTTAGCATGTTGTCAAGTAGCTGGAGTCTTTGAGATGAAACCTTTCCTAGCACACCTTTTTAATACCCATCGCTGCTGGGAGCTCTTTTTCTTCTATGAAAGAACAGAAATGACCAGTTTCAGGAATATTAGGTCCTTTTTTCCTAGGAAATCATGACTTTTCTCACATTCCTCTGGATATCTAATGAGTTTTGTGTTTAAGATGCAGAAACAATCTGCATAGCAAGAAACGAAGATTAGAGTCAAAGATTACCCAGAAGGGAAGTGGATTAAAAAGAGGTTTAAAATGAGAGAGATATTCAAATACACAACACGCAAACACACACACAGAGACACTGACACTCACAGGGTGGAGGTAGCTGATGTGATTCCATTGTTTCTTGTGTGAGCACTCTTCCCCCCAAGGCGTGATGGCATGCATTTTAAATCAAAGGG
The DNA here is from genome assembly GCF_022539395.1 of Myiozetetes cayanensis. NCBI lineage: Eukaryota > Metazoa > Chordata > Aves > Passeriformes > Tyrannidae > Myiozetetes > Myiozetetes cayanensis. Next base: position 6,830,206 of record NW_026087631.1, on the reverse strand, counting down.
CATTGAAAGGAATAATGCATTTGCAGCCACAGATAAAAGTAACAGTGCTGCACATGAGAACAAAAGCAGATGGGACACATCTGTGTCTCTGGGGATTAAATGACATGTGGCAGTGGCATGCTTTACTTTCTCAAAAATCTGCAAAATATTCAAAATAAGGTGTTTTTTATAGCTACCGAATCATTAGTACATGTCACATTTTGTAAGTGCTGTTGCCATTGCAATTCTTTATACCATCGAAGTTGTCTGTGAAACAACCTGGTTTTTTTCTGAAACTACTTCCCCCATAATTCATAAGTACGTGTGACGTCTGTATGTATGTCTTCCCGTGATCATTCTATTTGGATCCTGAAGGCAATAGCTAAAAATCCCTGTAACAGTACAGTGACAAACTAAAAAGAAAATAAATAACAGAAGAGGAGCTGTGGCAGAGAAGTCTGAAGGTTGTTAGGAAAATAGTTGGAAGTTCTGGGATTTAGCTCTGGTACCCATAGGTTTTAATGGATTTTTTTCTCTGTAAGTATTCAAATTATGACAGATTTATATACAATCATTACATAACAAAATATAACAGTACCTCACAGTATAATGACACTGGATTTTTTTAAGAAAGGCCAGAACTTCACTCAATTTCTTTTAGAAAACTGTAAAACAAACAAAGGAATTGTTTCAAAGTAACAATGCAGAGAGAAAAAAAGTGACATAGATGCAGTGAAATACCTCCAGAAGGTACAGGGGGAGTGAATAAATGCCACAACCACAGTATCACTGCAGTTTACACCTTTTATGAAGTACTGGGGGACAAAAGATTTAAAAGCAACAATGTGATGGACCAGGAATATGCTGTTGATTGTAACTTACTATGTTCTGGAAAAGGATTGCGTATGAAAATTATTGTAGAACTGTTTTTGAGAAGGGAAAAAAAAAAACAGAGTCAATTTTTAATTCAGAGGCATGTAATCCTGCATAAGTATTAATATAAACTGACAGAGGAAGAATATGATATTTCGCCTGAAAACCACAGGTCCTTTAGGTACCAATAAACTTGTATGATTAAAGTAATAACTTATGTGTAAGGCCCAGATCTCTGCCAAAAAAAAAAAAAAGAGCAACACCTAGAAAAACAACTAGCAGCTGCCCTCCATGAAAACGTTGAAAGATTATGAAAAGAGTAGCAGGGAACACTATGAAACAGAGGTGGAATTGTTGAGAAACAGAGGCACCATTGCTGAAAACCTAGTGAAAATCCGTGGTGTTCCACCTACCCTCTTTTTAGCATTTCACAATTTATTCTTTACTGTGCACAGCAAGCCAGAATGTGTCCGGCACCAGGCATTCTCAGTCAAGCAGATGACCACTTCGTGAACCGGCCTGGGGAACTGGAAGGGCTGGACTCTTGCCTTGCAGCTCAGGGACCTTGGCATGCAAAGCAAGGCAGGAGGATCGACCAGCCAAGACCAGGCGTGACAGCCCAGCTCCCAAGAAAGGAGAGCATCTGTACTTCCTGGGGGTGCCATATGGGTAGTCTGGCCAGAGCCTCGTGCAGGTTCCCTCGCTGTACAATTCCAAGCAACTGCATCCTAGCAAGAAAGATGAAATGCAACTGTAGCATGCATCCCCAAAAGACTGGTAACAGCTTATAGGTCATGTCATTCCGTCAGTGGGCTTCTTGCAGACTTCTTTGCACATGCAGAAGCACGGGAAGGAATTCAGAGAGGTATTTAAAAGCTTAATGTGCTCCATGAATAACTGTTTCCCATAGAGCTCTTCACAGAACCGTCAGGGGATTGGTTGCCTTGTGCCTCCCAGTTGCCTGCAAACTCCAGGAGCAGTTTAGGGAGCCATTTCAGGTTACAGAGAGAATAAATCTTGAGACACAATCCAGTCCTTTGCCTAGTAATTCTGTGTCTTGTTTGTACTGATGAGCCCAGCACTGAGCCCCGCACTCCAAGTGTTTCTCACCAGTGCTGAGCAGAGAGGAAGGATCGCTTCTCTTTACTTCCTTGTGTTGCTCTTCCTGTTGCAATTCAGGATGCGGGTGACCTTTGCTACAAGGATACATTGCTGGCTTATGGTCACCTTGGTATCTGTAAGGTTCCTCAGGGCTTTTCTGCTAACCTACTTGGCAACCACTGAGCCCCCATCATATTCTGGTATTGCTGGTTTTACTCCTCCTCAGGTGCAGGACTTTACACTTCATTTCATTGAAATTCTTGAGGTTCCTGTCAGCCATTTCTCCAGTTCTTAAAGATACTTCTGAGTGGCAGCAAAACAATGTGCTGTATCAGCCCCTCCTTCCAGTTTCGTGCCATCTGAAAAGTTGCTGAGGGTGCACTGTCCCTTTATTCATAACGATGTTAAACAGCATAGGCCCCAGTATCCACCTTTGGAGTACTCTACCACTGCCTGGCCTTCAGCTGAACTCTGTGCTGCTGCCTACAACCCTCTGACCCTTACAGTTCAACCACTTTTCTGTACCACTCACTCTTCGCACACTGAGCCTTGTGAGGCATAGACAAACATCTATGAGGATTTCTAGGACATGGTGTCAAAAGTCTTGCCAAACTTGAGGTGAACATCATACACTGCTTTTCCCTCATGTTTTAATGAGATTCTGTGTTTTCCTACTGCTTCAAAGGTATTTCATAAACGGGGGGGACACTGTCTAAGGCAGTGGGACTCAAAGGCTCTCTGTTGCTCAAAGATCCTTTATCTAGAAAGCATCATCCCCTTTGCCAGTTACTTACCAGTAACATACATAGGCAAGTAAGCCTGGCGTTGTTTTTGGGAGACTGATTTGGTAACCCTAAATATTGGCATCCATCTTCTAGCCTTAAAAAATAAAACAGTGCCACTGCTTTTGGTTAAATTCCTGTGACTAAGGGGTAGTCAGTGGTAAAGCTTATTCTACCACAACTCCTGAGAGATTCAGACTTCCCCATCACCAGCAAACACTCCATTTAGCACACAGAGATGTCGTGTCACAATGCATTAGCACAAGCATTATAGGGGGAAAAAAACAGAAATCTCTCTGGAGTATGAAACATTAAGTATTTGAGGATTGCAGTTTAAAGTCAAAGTCTATGAACATACAATAGACATCCACCTCAGTTCCTTCTCCAAAGCAGCTGTAGCACAGAGATGGCAGTGATTAGACAAGCCAGGTCTTTGTGGTACCAACAGCTGCTGTGGCTATTTGCCAGGACACCCCAGGGCTCCACTGCTTCTGAATCTATGTCATTTTGTAAGCAAAACCATACAGCACACAAATATGTGGTCACCAATGCCAATTCAGCAGGCTTAGAATAGATCAGCTAAGACAACGTTAACAATTCTGCATACAAGAGATTTAAAAGTATTAAGATCACATTAGAGAGGGGAGAGTTGAAGAAAGGATGGAAAACCAGGGTCAGTTCTGGGCTACTTCATCTCACAAAGTACAACAGGAAAAGGGGCCTGGCTTCAGCATGGGTGGAGCACACAGTGCTAAGACAGCTTTCCAAAGCATGCAGCAAAGGGTTATGCACAGATTTCTCCAAGTCAGACCTCCCTTGGCAGGCTGCTTCAATGCACCATGACAGCGACAGTACCAGGGCACTCCAGCAGCCCAGTTGAGTCCAGAGAGTGGTGAAGGGCACTTTTCCCTTGTAAAAGCTGAGACAGCTGGTTTAAAAGGAAGGTTAAATGCACATATTATGTAAGTACTGAAGATGAGAGCAATAGTTCAGGAAGACATTTCTTCCCTAAAGCATAGGAACATGGGTGGGTACGTGAGTGAAAGGACATCAAATTTGCTCCAAGCACAGAGTCTCTCTTCCGAGAACAATGTGTGGTGATTTTCACGGGTTTCTTTTCCCCAGACAGCTGTTATAAGGGAGTCCAGGCCTGCTGAGGCACTGGAAAAGTACTAAGGTAATAACAGAGTAATTAAGTCCCTATTTAAGTAAGGAGGGGGGCTTACTTAAGGGGCTGAAGGAGAGATACTGTGCCCAGAGCTTGTCTTTGCCATTGGTGAAAACAGCGTGCAATACTGATGTGCCAGCAAGTGCTCTTGAGACAGTGCTTACATCACCTGCTCCTCTGGATGCCCATGATCATGTAGTGAATTACAAAAGAGGAGAGAGGGCCCAGGAAGCTGATGTGTTGGTGTAACTTACCAAAGTAAACAAAAATCCTCTTCTTCCTTGTTTACGAAGCACTGCCATGCTAGACAGCCACAAAGCTCCCTTGAGTATCAGGAAAACTGAGGAGAACAGAAGTTAAACAGACTTATGAAGTGTTTTTTAAATTGAATTTATTATTAGCTTTAAAAGGCATGACTGCTGTGTTGGAGGGCAGCTTGTTTCAGTCTTGCAAGCTTTGGTGAGCACAGTAAGAGTCTGGGAATGGCAGAAGTGGTTGTTATGTTTTGTTTTCACCATCAAGAAGATAATCATTGTAACCTCTGTTAGACAAGTCCTGTTCTTAGTGTGTGAAGCTTTGCTCAAGAGTTAAAAAAAGTCACACACAGAGACTGGGAGCTGCAGTGAATAAAAAATGCTTCAGTCCAAAGTAATAATGATTTAGAGTGCAGATTCTCTGCCAGGGGTTGAGTTTGTACAGTTCAGGGAATAAGCATTCATGCTGACAGGACTGGTTTGACTGCAGGGAACCTGCAGTCCATGACCCTCATTCTGCTATTTGCAGCTCTTAGGTAGAGCTCAGGCTGCTACTAGCCATAGCACCAACACCTGCACAGTCTGGGGGGAACCTGGGTCCTGAGGAGTGTGTTGCAGCAATCTGCTTGCCTTCCTAAGGGAAGACATCCAAAACCTTCACCATCTATGGCTGCTGTGGAAGGAAACCTGGTCATGCAGATTAGATGGGTGCTCTCCACACCCACTCCAGAGCTGGAGAACAAGAGCATCTTGGAATTTAAGCATAGACTGAAATTCTGCTAGTCTTTAACATGCTCAGGTGTTTGTATCACAGCTTCTGTGTTGAGTCTGTTCCCAGTGGAAACTGAGTTAAGCATGTAGTACCAGAAATTCAATGTATACAGCCGTCAAATACTGTAGCCTTCATGCCCCCACCTCCTTAGGTGTTAACAAAGTGTGCTGCCATCAGAAGGAAAACATCCAAGGGAAAGACTGCTTTCCAAAGCTTGGAAAGACTGCTACACAAAACTGAAAGGGGTTTTAAGAAGGGTTGTTACTGTTTCTCGAGCATCCAAAAAGGCCTGATACAATCAGCCTCGTAAAATAAGAATACCTGTTACACCTGCTAGGTAAATGTCTAAGTTAATAACATTGCTGGTTTACAGCAGCCAGTCTCTAGGAAATAAGAACAAGCAAATAAAAGCACAGTGACTGCCTTCCAGGATATTCTCTGGTGGTTTTGGAGCCACAATTTTACTGACCATCAGCAAGAGGGACTCCAAGGAATGAGGACATTCAGGCACTGCCTCAAATTTTGTTCAGCAGTTTCTCAATGTTAGTGATGAGTTAGAGTATTAGTAGTTAATTTTTTTAAGAGTCCATCATTCACACATGCAGAAAAGCTGTGCAGATATTTTTAGGAACAGCTTTCAAACTACAAGGCTACTAAGAGAGGTTTTTCAATGAAAAAAGACAAACAGTTGTGACGGTGTGACCAGCCTGAATGACAGACCCCCTTCTTTGTTTTCCCCTAGTCTCTCAGCAGGGTGAAGGCCAGAGACGCTTGTACAGAGAACTGCTGAGGAACTACAATCGGCTGGAGCGGCCGGTAGTGAACGACTCGCAGCCGCTTGTGGTTGAGCTCCAGCTTTCTTTGCTGCAGATAATTGACGTGGTGAGTTACCTGCTGTCCTCTTCTCTTTTGTCACCCATTCAGCATAACAAATCTGACCTCTCATCCAGGAGACATGCTTTTCCTCTTAATCAGGCTATCAGAGATGAAAGCGGTCTGTCTTGGGCTAAGCATCCTCCTTACCGGAGTACAAGCTTTGACACTTTGGAGGAGTGAATATCCTCCTAAAAGCACAGCCATCTCTGACACAACATGTGTTGCAAGGAGATTAATTATGTATTTTTTTTTCCATTTGTTTTAAACAGAAAAAAGAATTCAATCAATTAGAAGCCATGTGTTACTACAAATTATTAATGATACATTCTTCTCAGAGCTATGTGGTTTGCGATAACTCAAGACCATGTGGAGCATTCAAAGCTACCACCACTGCACTTACAGTTTTTCATTAGACATTATAATGGCACTGGCCTCTTCTCCCATCGTATTTTTACCATGCACTGCAGTTGAAAGAGTCTGCCCTGAGATGAGCTTAGAAATACATAAAAGCAAAACCTGGAGGCACACACATCTAATTGTCTTCTCTGCAGCATGCTTTTACAGAATTGGAGATTTGACCCATGGAAAATTTTAACACAATAATCCAAATCCTTTTTTTCATCATGAAGAGGATTCTCTATGATAAACCATGATATATATAGACAGGATTTCTTTCATCTACATGGTGAAAACAAACCAGGAGAAAAATTTGACCACCTTTCCCCCCGTCAACACCGCAAACAGGTGAACACACACGTCCGCCTTTCTTCATTCTACCTTTTCCATAAACCATATTATGGGCTGGTTTCTGATATGCTGTCACTCTCATGCAGGGAATGACGAACAGAGAGAGAGAGAGATGTGGAAACATTTGTGCAGCTGCAAAGCAATTTGACAGAGGCCTCAAATGTTCAAAGCTTTTAAATCTCTCACAATCTTTCTGACAATGTGTAGTACAGCAGGTGGTCTCCCTGTTGAGGTAAGCAGGATCCTGAAAGTGTAACCCCTCAGCTCATGCCATACAAGTGGCAGGTCCAGTCAGTTGTGGTGCTCTTGGAGGCAGGCAGCAGCCACTCAGACAGGCTAAGCAGCTTTTTGTTTTGAAATGTTACCAACTTCATTGAGCTGGAAGAGAGAGGAGATCAATATTCTCAAAGTCCTCTGTATGAATGAAAGAGCAGAGATTTCCTGCAGCTAATTTCAAACAAATTTCAGCAAGCAATTCACCAAATTAGCTGAGGTGTCTCAGCTCCAAAGATCCTTCTTTTCCTGATGGTATTTTCTTTCAGCATTTTGAAGGTTGGGGGTTATTAAGGGGACTCTTTAGCCTTGTGGCTGTGACTGTACGTATTCAAAGTCAGTGAGTCATGAGGAGTTATATAAAATGATTTTTCAGTAGGGTTTTGTTTTTACATGTGAATGTGAAATTCAGAAAATTGGCATTTTTAAAGTACTTTATCTACATTATATCAATATATCAGTCCATTACAAGAAATTTAGTTCCAGTCTTCCCTTTTGGTTGTCCACAATAGAAAAGTAATATTCTAAATGTTCATTCCTACCAGAAACAAAGCTTTCCTTCCTTACATCTCTGCACATAGTACGGAAGCTAGATGTTAATCTGTTCAGAGAATTAATGACCTGTTCTAGGCTCATGGTTTAACAAGCTGCACTCATAGTGTTTTAAAAACATCCAGAGTCACCTGAAGTGTTTATTTGGGATGATGTAAAAAAGGTTCCTGTCTCCTCTGTGAAGGCACAGAATACCACTTGGCAGTGGAGTCCCTGTAGTAAAAAGGTGGCATCAACAAATGGCTAAACCAGCCAGCCTGAAAAAGCACAAAGTATTGATCCTATGTGTCCCTAAATCAGGAATCAATGCAGGAATATGCCAGCAACAAACATTGCACTGGTGAGCCCCTCATCCTCCATTGCTGGCTGGACAGGCTGCAGGATGTGACTGCCCCAGCTGCTAAAGTAAGTGTCTGTTTAAAAGGAGGCTCGTTATAGCCACAGTGATGTAAAGAGCAGCAGGCAAGCTACAAAGAAGAGATGACTTCTATTAGCTGTGACACCACAAGGCAAACCAAGTGGGCAACTCACTGTTCACTCGGATGGTAGGGAGGGGGTCAGTAGACTCTGCCTCCTCAGCTGCCCTGCCTGGCACAAGACAAAGCAGCTGGTGCACAGTTCTTCACGCAGGGGGCTAGGAATAGGATATAGGAATAGGATATAGGAATAGGATAAATGACATGGACATGAGACAGTGGACCCTGTTCTGGTTTCCCTGCAGGAGAAAACAATACAAAGAAGACAAAACTAAGTCTCCTGTTTTATTGTTGCCTGGAAATGAGAAGGAATCTGCCACTGAAACTCAGAGAAACTTATGCCTTACACATGCCAAGACCTGGCATCAAGTCTAATACACTTTGATCTGCGACAGGTTCCATGACATTCCTCTATAAGTCTGTTTCCTACACATACTGTATTACAATGTAATGAATCCTAAATCCGTTTTCTGCAACCAGCCTGCTGAGGACAGCATTGGTGACAATCTAGTTTCGCTTTTCTACACAGAGAGTAAAGACTGCTTGGAGGTTTTGACTGCTTGTCACTGAGGTTTTCCAAACAGTAGTGACAAGTGACTACTTAAAATCTCACCTCCTGTTCTTAACGCCCATTCAAAGAAAATTTCAGAGCATGACTACTTGGGATTAGGTTTTCTGCTTCTACCTGCCTGCATTTGCCTATGCAGGATATCTGTGGATTTTGGCAATCCAAACTAGACATCACACCCAAAGCTGTGAAGAACATGTTCTCTGCTTGTCACAGCTGTGGTAGACGAATGCAAATGAATCACTGTAGGGTTCGGACTTCTCCCCAGAATTACATTAACTCCCAGCTACGGCCATCACAGGCCTCTTGCACCCAGGAAACAAATGAGCAGAAAGGAGGGACAGTTACAACCCCTGTTTAGCAGCAGGGTTGAGTTCAGTTTGCCTTGTCGTCTGTGTGTGAGGACAGCTTCATGCTGTGCTGTCTCCTGAGCATGTGCTTTCCGAGGGTCACTCTTGCCTGGAGCCTGCCCTCCAGGCACTCCCTGTGCATCAGAAGGGCATTTGGCTGCTGATCTCTCCCACAGAGCACTGTCAGGCCCTGCCAACCCAAGCATGGGTAGACATCCAGGAGTACTTGGAACAAGAATTCTCTTCTTATTTTGTCTAAGAGCCCAGTCAGTTGGTCAGGCTAGAGCAATTAAGAAATGAGGCATGACATTTTCCACAGCAGAGGAAACACAAGCATTTTCCTTTGGCGCCATGTGAAAGGAACATGCTAAGTTGTCACTGTGAATGATGGTTTTCATTGCTCCTGTTGGCATTTGCAGGAGACCTTATCTGAAGGGGTGTGTACGTGTTGAGGCACTGTTGAGTTACTTAAAAAAAACCCCAACCAAACAAAAAGCTGCTTTTCAGCTCCCTGCATATGGTGAAGTCCTGTAGTACTTTTCTCCTCCTTGTTCACCCTTCCAGCTGCCACTGACGCAGAAAATCACCTCAGCAGATTACAGGTTGCCCAAGAACATAATGCCAAATGATTGTTCAGGTGCTTTTCTGGAAATTTCTTCCTGTTTCATAATGACCAGAAAAAGAGACTGTGAGTGACCAGTGGGAAGCCACAAAAATACTGAAAAAATCCCCAGCCATCTATGAGTAATTTTGCACTTTCAGAAGAAAAAAAATTGTTTTAATGTATTTTGGCTGAAAACCCAAAACAAATGCTCTATCTGGAAAAATTTATTATGCACTGTTCTGAATTAATGGAATAGTGTGTAAAATGATTGTACATCCTGGAAACTGCAGGTTCATCCCAAACCTGATCACGTGCTTACAAACAATCTCACTTTTAAACTTCAGATTTTGTTGCTGTGATGTGTCAAAGCTCCTGACATGTTCGGAAAGTAGGAAGAGAAGTCAACAGAAGAGTTTAGTAGGATAACAAAGAACAAATATACAATTTGTTTTGTTTTTTTTTCCTTGAAAACTGTGTCTGTGCCTTGCTGTGCAGGGAAAGCAAGAGAAAATATCCTCACACACTTTCCCTGAGCTCTCAGATGCATTCACTAAACTATAAGCAGCACACTAGCTTAGCAGCATACCTGTTTTTGTCTTCTCCACCAGGAACTTATCAAAATGTTGGATTCGAACTTCGCCTTGCACTTGGTTTCCCTCAAATCAGAGACTTCAGCCCTGAAGGAGTTGGGGGGTTTTGTTATTTTGGGTTGGTTTGCTTTTTGCGTTTTTTTTTCGGGAAATGATTGGTAAGAGAACAACTTTTAAGTATAAGCCAGTCTTGTCATTGGAGATGAGCCTGCTCAGTTCCCAGGTGATCTACCCCTCAAATGGAGGGTGGTGGAATTCAGTCCACAGGAGTTGTTGTGCAATGACCTCCTTGCTGGAGAATTCTCTATTTGAGCGAGAGTTGCCAAAGCTAGAGGCTACCTGTCAGTATATTGTGCCATAAAGTAAAGGTGAGAAGGCAGAAGCAAGGCAGTGCCTGGCCCTGTGTACCTCCTGTCTAACACAGCCCTAGTACTGTTGGCTTTTTCACAAAATCTCTGTCAGATCTGAAAGACTTTAACAGTTGATTTCCTTACTCTTAAATGATTTTGTTTCATAAGCTTCCCAGGCTAGCTCTGCAGGTGAATTGAAAGGCCAAAAAGTTCAAGGGTTTATTCTCTAGCTCTAATTCACCTCTTCCTTCTTAAACTGACCTTAGAGCAGCTAGGTCATCCCCTACCACCTTTCATCCTGGCACAAAATGTTCAAAAATCTATGCTGAGTGTTATGCAGCAAACCCAGATCAACAGACAAGTGATTTGAGGAAACAAATAAAAATATGCAGTGAACATAAGCACCTGTTCATATGTTATTCCCAATATAGTATCAGAATTCAGTAGATTAAACCATAAGCCTTATAGTACATCCCCTACAAATCTTTTACGGATAGATAACTTTAGCAATGTAAGCTTGACCGCTCAACTGACTCTTTCAGCCATTCTAGATTAAAGTATCTTTTTTTCTCTCTCTGTTAATAATGCCCTTACATTTATTTGGGAGCCTCCTGCATAGCCTTTGTGAGCTGTGTTTACTCTGTTTCTCCTTAAAAGACCTACTCTACCAAACCACGTTATCTTTCTGGGAAGTTTTTTTCCGCTCTCATCCTGCAAGGGCCAATTCAATGACACCAGAGCAGCGTGACCAATTTTCAACTCTGAGAAGAAAAATTAGAATTAAAACTCTTCATTAGATTGAAAATCTCGAAAAGTGGGAAATTCCAGGCTAGTTGAACCGTGTATTATTATTTTGGCTGTCTTCTGTGTGCCAGGCATTATCAAAATGTCAGTCTCAGTAAACCAGTTAAACAAGCAAGATGCGAATTCGCTAGCACGATGAAGTAAAGCACCATGGGTATTATGTCTCATACTACTCACACCTGCTTGCATGAAACCTTATGATGAAGACTTAATTACCTGAATTTTACAGGCAGCTATTTTTAATTTGTCTTCTGCCCATCTCGGCACAAAGAGTGGAGGAGGCTCACCTAGTGAGCAGCAATTCCAAAGTTTGTTTTCTTTCAGCGTGGTTCCCTAAGCCATGTCTAGTGGCAGTGGCTCCAACAAAAGAATGGCTGATTTCCTTCTGAGGTTTTCTGTGGTGATCATCCTGCCTTGGCATTTTGCAATAATTAAACAATTCTCTGTCTGCCTGGTGAAAAGGCTGCGCTTTGTAGATGTGGGAATAGAGATCCTGAGCCTGTGTGTATTCCTTAATCTTGGGTAACTAATTTGAGGCATCAAGTATTTGCAATAAAGCAGTTAAGCCAAAACTGTTGAAGTGGCCTTGAACCTAGTATTTCTTAATTTCTCTGTGTTCTCTGACAGTAAGTCCTGAGAGACTGTGACTTTAGCTCCTCAGTAAAAACCTTTCTCCCCTTTTCTATCCCTGATCACAAGCTTTAAGAGCTCATTTGAGTTTTGGAATGCTCCTACATCCCCTTATTTCTTGCTGTGCTGTGACAGCAGCATGCAAGTATAGGAAGAAAAAGCAAAGGCATTCTTGCAGATAGCCTGAGAATGAGTCTCTGATAAGCACTCAGGGTTGGCCTGTTTGAGACCTTTCTCAACCATCCTCCCACTGTTTAACTTGTGATCTCAAATGCTGAAAAAGACAATGAATAATTAATAGCTTGGAATGATGATTTGTGTCTAGTCCTGTTTATTGAAACACCTGCCAACTGTGCACAAAACACATGGAGAGCTATTTCAGGATAAGGTATCTACCCTGGGGAATATAAAAACCACCTACATGTTATGTGTGGATGATTAAGGATTTTAATGGAGAACTGAACTGCTTTTGGGTGGTGACATAACATCCTTTCCCCCAGGAACTCATCATGTATGTCAGTTTATCCAAGCAGTCAGAAAGCAGCACTGTGCTGGAAAGCCATGTGAGAAGGCTGGAAAGCCTGACCCAGATTCTGGGGTTTCCATGAGAAGCATCTTTGAAACAGTGGGACAAAACTGGTGGCTTCACTCTCCCCAGGATCCCACAGAAGCGTGGGGACAGGGAGTCCCTGCAATTTGCAAGTATTTGTGCAAACAATCTCAAGACCACTGCTGGAGTCTATGTTGTGTCACACTTCATTGGAGTCCTGATCTTCAGGCACTGGTGCAAAAGCTACAACTTAGAAAACCAAAATTCGTTTCCTAAGGCAAGCACCTAGAGCCCCTGGCAATAGTTAGAAGTCATGTCACATGTGCAGGGCAAGAACAAGTCTGCCTTTTCCATCACAATGGCAGTGTAAATTGGAAAGTGTGGGGGGGAAAAGGCAAGTAAGGCACAAATCATGCAGGCTTGGGAGACTGTCAGTCACCAATTGTGTGAGTGAGTGGGAGGGCTGCCTACTCTGATGCCCTGACTGACAACAGAAACTGGCCTTTTTTCCCTTGTTTCTTCCTCTGACTCTCACCTTAGAGGAAATCATGGGGTTCAGTACCTGCTGCAGCAGCTTTTGCATCCTGGCCTTCGCATTTAACATCTATATCAAAGCAACTGTTCAGTCTCTGACATATGAGAGACAAGGTTTTCACAAGGAATACCTTTTGGCCATGGATTATGTAGTGTGAGAAATACAGCTGGCATCCCTGCACTTGCGGGCTGTTGTGGCCCAGTCCCTCTTTGAATGCTGTGCTCGTCCCAGTACAAGGTTCTCTTAAACTCTCCACTCTCATGACTAGTGATTGCTCCTGGCTCAGGGGCTTGCAAGGGGAAGAGTGTGATCTGGCAGAGGCCTAAACCTCCAATATGCAAAGTTCCTGTCTTGAAACCATGTATGCACAGGACTGCTGTAAGCAGCAGATACAGATGCAATGGTATTCCTCCCAGACTGCCATTTTGGGGAGAGAGAGGTGCAGGTGGTTAAAGGCAGTGTGACCACGTAGCCTACACAGGCTACTGCACTGCCTGTGTAGTAGCTGCTACACAGTGGAAAGACCAAAAGCAGGTTGCAGTGCTTACCCACAGTGAAAGAACACACCTCTCCAAGACAGGCAGGGGATCAAGAAAGGCATAGCCTCAAGAAGAAGCCAGTGGCATTAGATGAAAATGTGGTTCAGCCTCCGATGAAAAACACCTCCAGCTATTCATAGCAGAAGAAGCCCATGCAACAAAGGTATTCAGCTATGAGTTCTTAGCTATATCCTCTTTGGCTTGACAGCACTGGCCTAGACACATCTTCATCCTGATGGGCAACAAAATACTCAGCAGGTGTTTGTGGATGTCTGTTCAACTTTTGCTATTCCTTTGTATTTCTGTGTCTCTCCTCAGACTTTCCCCCTAACTCTGGGCCCTCCCCTCTGATTCCCGTCTTCCTCCTGAGGGTATTCTCTTAAAGGGATTGAGATGAAATACTCAAACTTCAGCTATCCCTACAAAGTTGATGTTACCATGGCAACATTTATTCCAGCTTTTTAATGAAACCACTTAAATATAAAGGCTGTCTAGCGGATATTGACTGGAATGTTGCCAAGGCAACCTTGGCGTTCCTCAAAATGACGGAGTTTGTGGGCCTCCAACCACTCGGTGCATCTAAGCTGAGTTTTAGTTAATCAGCTGAAGACTGTGGGCAGATGGGTAGTTCACGAATGGAAAGGAGTGCTTGTTGCAGTCGTAGAGTGAGCATACAAGCCACTGAAAGCTTAATCAATTCCTTTGGATATTTTTAATAAAAACCCCTGCAAAGACCAATGCCTCTGCTAACTGAATTTTCCAGGTCTCACTGTCAGTGTCTCCATGCCACTTGACCATTTGTCTCTTTGTCTTCAGGTCTTCAGGCACAAAAACAGTGGGGAAAAAAACAAAAAAAAAAAGACAAAAAACAACCGCAACAAAAAAAACCCCCAACCTTTAAAAAATAACCAAAGTAGTACCAAAGTAGTCACACATGACCTCTGAGACTCACCTGTTCAGTTTGGGATTTTTCTGTCTTGCAATAAATCAATGGCTGATTCAACTCCCACTTCTGCATCTCTGTGAGAGGGCAAGGACCAATGGCTCCTACCAGTCACCTGGTAACAAATGCCTTGCTACAGAGATAACATGTTACCATATGATGTGATTACTGAAAGGCTTTGCCTTTTTCTGTCCGTATGATATGATTCAGGTAATTACGTCGCTGAGGGCAGCTACATTTCATTTAGACGCTGACCTGATAAGGGAGAACCTGCTGACAGGCAGTGGTGCACAACGCAGGCAGATGTACACACATTATAAGCTTCGGATTGAGAGCAGGGAAAAGAAAACCAAACTAAAACATTCACATGCTGCAGCATGTGCACCAGAACGAACCAAACTAATTCTGTCACTCTCCGTGGGTCAAAGGTGGCTGTAGGAATAAGCAGATATCCAGGGCAGAGGATTAACTGGAGTCCGGCTGGAGATATAAAGGGGAGAAAGTGACCCAGATAATGACAGGAAGGATTTAGAGAACAACTGTTGCACTAGCTAGTGACCACAGCTTTTCCAGCATTTCTGAATACCAGAAGCAAAGTGATTTGTCTAAGCTGAATATTTCAAACCAGGAGAACTGCCAGGGGAATGATGGAGAAGCACCTCTAGGGTCTAGTCATCTCCAAACTCATCTGGGATCTTTGCAGGGCTGCTTTGGATGCTTTGCTGCAGCGAGAGATGGGAGCTCAGAGCTTGCCCAATGCAGAGGGAAAGTCATCCCCAAGGTTGCCAGTACCAAGTGAGACAGAAATCTTGCACAGGAAAAGCAGTATGATGGATTCTGCAAGTTTTTTTCCCGGGAGGGAAGGCATCCTCTCAACTAATCTTCAACCCCTCTGCACAAACTAATGACACACAGTGAAGCAAGTGCATCCAGCACTCCCCAGCCTCAATAATTATCTTTTACTTAGGCAAATCTAGGTGACTAGTGATCTCTTGAGACAGAGTAAAGTACACACACTCTCATGGTTGGCCGTGAGTATCTCTGTAACAGAAAAATACAGTCCCTCCTGTGTCAATGTATCTTAGAGATACATACAGTAAACAGGTCATGATAAAGACGGCAGGAGCTGTAATTCTTCTGCAGCTCTAGAAAGGCAAGGCAACCAGCCCACTCTAAAGGCCAAATGATTTCTTTGGAGGATGCAAAGCTATGTGGCTCAGTAAACCACCACATTTGCAAAGATGGAAAGTTCCATAAACACCTCAGCTCTTAAATGCCTCTTGCTCTAACAGGGGATGGATTCAGACTCCAGGATTTCCACCATCCTTGTCTCCTGGGTAGCCCCAGCAGACACTTCTTCTTCGGTCAGGTTTCTCAGGGTCTAGAAGGGGCTTAGCAAGAGAGCTACACATGGATGAATGCCTGCCCAGTGTAAAATAAGCTTTGCTGCTTCTGCAAATGAGGCACTTTTGGCAAACTCTCATCCTTTTTTTGAAAATACTCTCTTCTGTCCTGCAAGGAGAAGGACCCATCGGACTGCATCTGTTGATCAGGGCTGAATGCTGAAACAACTGTTTCTGTCTTTTGCTGTTCATAAAGCCAAACAAACATCATTTGAAAGCTCAGCAGCCTGAAGGCAAGGACAAAAACAGACTCTGAATGGCCATGAAAACTTCCTGAAATTACTTTTTTTCTTTCACTCAAGCTGAGAGAGACATAAGCAGCCCAAAGCTCTGGTTAGACTTCATGCTTTTGCAGACTGGTGCTACCAAAACACAAGACAGGGAAGACCATGGTTACTCTGTAGGTAAAGCTGTGAGAACTCTAAAATAAAAGTTTTTCTTTGACTAAAAAGCAAATCTAAGGAGGAGGACAAACATGGTGAGCACACTGACCCTGTGAAAAGAAGGCAAATCATGCCCAAGACAATAAATTTAATGCTAAATGAAAAAGTATGAACTTAGTATACCAGGCAAAATGGATTTCCTTGTAAATCCAGAGACACATATGAAAGGCTCCTGGTGGCAGGCAGCTTCACATGTTGGAAACACATAGCCTCACAGATCTACACTGGACTTCAATGCATCTCCCTGTGACTTACTCAGGTAGCAAAATAAAGAAGATTCCCCTCCTCCCCTTCCCTATAGGGTGCAATGGAGATGGGGGCAACACTTAATTTTGCACAGGAAAGGCATTGGCTGATTCTTGACTGACCATCATTTTAGTCATGGTGTTCAGGCTTCTTTAACAGTACACAAAAAGTCTTTGTAAGAAGAACACATGCAGCTTGTAAGTATAAAGTATTTATGGATTGCATAGCAACACAAAATATTGCTAGGATTTGATGTGCTGTTCAGACAAGCATCATGCTTGCCATCCCCAGAAGAGACCTTAGGAGTCACTGGTGGCTAGGAATGCATCAGTCAGATGGGCTGCTGGCTGGCCTTTGAGGATCCTTGGGACACAGGGATCTGTGTTGCCTTCACTTCCCACACGAGAGGACACAGTTAGCTCTGATGACCCCTGTCAATCACCAACTCTGCTTGGTTTATTTTTCACTTATGGATTTATGTTTTTCCAGGTTAGTGTTTATTCCTTTGAATGCTTCAGCATCTAAAAGATGTGTCTTAACAAGCTCAGTCCTGTGTGTGGTTTTTCTTTTCTTATTTTTCTGTGGACTTACTTACAGTTGCTTCAGCCACAGCAACCAAGGGAACAAAAGGAGCAGCAGATGGACAGGGCCTCTGGAGGCAGGTTGTGGTTTGCACAGAGAGAGGCACACATTTACTGTCACAATTTTGGGAGCAGAAGAGAGGAGAAAGGGAAATACATGAACGGTATAATGATATAAAATCACTTCTGATTTTTGAGTGCCATCTCACAGCAGCAGAAGCAGTTTAGGCAGGTCACAAGGGGACTCAAGAGGAGGTAGTGTGATAGATGGTTTTGTGTGGATCACTATGGCAAAGACCTGTTTCATGCCTGGAATTTACTTTCTGTGGGGACAGGAACTTGACTGCAGCATGTAACTCTGGCCACAAACTGTGGCCGAAACAACGAGGAGATCAATGATGTCTCCCTTTCTAGGTTGTGGTGCTTCCACAGCTTCAACAACCCAAATGAGTGAAGAGAGCAGATCATGACACGGACAGGGTTCATGCTAAGGAATTCAGCAGTACCAGGGGTACAGTGTCCTATGTGCTGGGGAATCAATAACAAGGAGGCTTCTCTGGCCAGTTTTCCTCCATGCATTAGCTTGGGAGTCTGCAATTCCTGCATGGGACACTGTGGCAGCAGCAGTGCAGGGTCCTGCATCTGCAGGCTAACTGCAGCAAGCTGGACACCTTGAGAGTCTCGAAGCATTTGGGCACCAACTTGGTGGTGAGGGCACCTTTGTTTCTGTCGTGAGTCACAAATGCTTCCCCATGGCCTCTGCACGCAGGTCTCCGAATTTACAGACTCCTGCTCTGAGCAGGTGCCATGACAGCTCCTTCTCAGGCACCACTTGTGTCCTTTTTGCCATGTGCTAGCTTCTTCCCAGGGCCAGCCCTTCCTTTCCTTTCAGCCTGAGCTAAGCTACACAGTGCTGACTCTCCAAAAGGACAGCCCTTCCAGCACTATTTCACCATTGTTTTGCAGCAAATACAACATAAAATCTCTTCAACTACTTACTTTCATGCTGTGTGGTACTGGAAATCATCTTGTTTTGACAAAGTAGCTAAAAGGTAAAACTGATGCTTTTGGTAAGGAGTTTGCTTGTCCCCAGCAAAATAGGAAAAATTATCTATTATTTTCTCTTCTGTTGTTGATTAGTTCTGATAAACACAGGAGGTCTGTAGGTTTAAAGGATAGCAAAGAGTCACTATTGTCTGAACCAAATAGTGCAGTTCAGTGGTTTTGAACTGAGCTCACAATCTACTCCATAAAATTTGGTTTATGTACCCCAGGAGTCTGGAGTTTCTCAAATAAACAGAAACTCTTCCACCTGCAGTTAAACTGTACGTTGAGTGTCATCCTTTTTTTTTCTTCTCTTTCCTTCCCCCTTTTGTTCAAAGGACGAGA
Organism: Myiozetetes cayanensis; assembly: GCF_022539395.1. NCBI lineage: Eukaryota > Metazoa > Chordata > Aves > Passeriformes > Tyrannidae > Myiozetetes > Myiozetetes cayanensis. The sequence goes on along the minus strand of NW_026087631.1, from coordinate 6,811,828 downwards.
AGAATCAGGTGTTGATCACAAATGCTTGGCTGCAGATGGTGAGTAACCTCTGTCAATAAAGAAAAGAAACTGTCTAATTGAAAACTACTGAATGTGCTTTCTTAATTGAAAAGCAAGATTACTATCTTTTAACTTGTCTATAATGTGATATAAGCAGGCGCTTTAAGTCCTTTAAAATTTTCCTGGGGCTCCTTTTAGCATTGAAGATTATATTCTGGAGTCTGTACTAATCCTTTGGGGACACCTCTTAACCTTTGGAGGATGAAACCAACTGCATTGTTAGGCCAGTGGGTGTAGGGATATAAAGAACCCAGAGTTAGGGTCCCATCATGGCCAAGAAGAAATCCTTCAAGGGGCTGAAGGCCCTCTCCATAACCAGTGATGGGGACTTGGGAAGGAGCCAGACACCCAGTATGACCCAGGTTCCCTGTCCTTGATGCTCCTGGGAAAATCCCCACCTCTGTCTGAAACAGGGAGCCAAATTACAAAATTCCCAACACTTTCCCCTGAACAGACCCAGCCACACTGGACCAGGTGGAGAATGCTCAGACTGGGTGGTGGGGTGGCCAGGGACCACAGACAGCTCCCTGCTGCACTGCTGGCAGTGCCCTGACACATCACTGGGCACGTTGCTTTCCCTCGTGCTTTACAAACCTCATCCACGAACATTCCTTCTCCCCCTTCTGCAACCTCCTCCAGCTGAGGAGTGACCTGCACAGGTCATAAGCAAAACTGATCTTCACTAAGGGCTTTGGGGAAGGGAGTTTCCCATCTGAGCTGCCCACGGCTGCCTATGGTGAGGGATACAGTGTTTTCTTATGGTGCGTAAACAGATCTCCTTAACAGCTTGTGCTCAATAAAGTCGCAGTTCTTGAGGAAAAAAGCAATGGGAGACTTGAATGATTGAACTAATTCAGTTTTGATTTTTACAGCCAAACGCTATCTCATATTAATGTGTTCAACTGAACGGGCTGTTTCTTCCTCAGCTACCTGCTGGGATTTGCAGCAGGAATGAGTGGTTTTCTACTGCAAAAACTAACTCAGACAAGTCTATGCCACTACAGGATTACTAGGACAGACCCCTGGGTGTCCTGTCCCTGCAACAGTATATCTATATCTAATATATCTATATCTATATCTAATCTATATCTATATCTATATAGATTTGTGGATATGTAGATACAAAGATATCAGCACCGATAAGGGTTTCCCTTGCAGCCCCACCACTGAGCTTTGCTGCAAGTCACAACGTTCAGCCCAAAAGTTCTTCCTTTCTCAAATTAACTGTTTGTGTTGAGGTGGAAGTCAGAAACAACCCCTTGGCATATGAAATTCACTTGCCTACCTCTCATAGTAAGTTGATTATTAAAAGAGTCACCCAACCTTGGTCCACCTACCAGTGACAGTAATTTAAACCACCTCGCCTCAGAACCAGTGTGCCTGCCAGCCCACGGGGAAAGGTTTGGGATGCCTGGCTTCAGGCCACAGAGTGGAGAGCTAAACACTAATGTATAGTTCACAGCTTTACTAGTCACGCTGTTATTTCCTCGGTGTATACGCCAACCTTTCTTAATAATTAAAGCCGAGCATTAAAATATTGTCATACCACTGCTATTGCTACTGGCATTCTGTTACCATAATATTCCAGACAACTTAGCAGAGTTTTACAAGCTCATGTAATCTGATGTATGTGTTTGCCAACAGTACTGGGTTGATGTTTACCTGTCTTGGGATCAATATGAATACCCAGGGGTGCAGAACTTGCGATTTCCCGCTGACCAGATTTGGGTACCAGACATTCTGCTGTATAACAGGTAAGCAAGATGTGCAATGGCTGGTGGGAGACTAGAACTATATTCTGCCATATATGGATTTGGTTCTTACACTTGAGAGAATAACAGAATCAAGCAAGCACCAGCTAGTAGATTTTTCTATCTAAGTCTTCCTTGCTGTGGTTTTTCAGATGTCTTCTTTAACTTTTTCTCAGTGAGTTCAAAGAAAAAACTATCCACTTTCCCTTCATAATTACCATGTCTCTCCTCTTTTTTTAATCATGTATCTGTAATAGTATTCCTGATCAAAGTAAACAAATAGATTTTTTTTCTCACTTTACTCATCATGTATTATATAAATCTCTCCGTCATTCCGCTTCCACTCTGAACACTCTCTAGTTTGTTTTTGCTCCTCCAGAGCTGAATCTAGCTCTATAGCCAGTACCTCTTCAGTGCTGAATGTAGTGGAAGTTCTCTAGACAGCTATTTCCTTAATGCTTTCCAGGGGGAGAGGATTTTGGGTTTACATCTTAGTTTTGGACTTATTTTTCCATCTGCTGCAAACCCCAGATGTTATACTTCAGCCCTGCTGTCTCACTAGATTTTCACTGATATGTCTTTCTCTGACAGTTTTCAGGATAATACTTCCTAATTATCCAGATTAAATTAATTCTGCTATTTTCCCTGGTTCACCAAGATCCATCTTCCATTCCAAGCCCTCACTACAAAATATCCAAAGGAGGCTTAGGATACCTGTTTTAGTGTTCTTCTTTACTTCAGCTTTCCTCCTTGTTGTCTGTTTAATCCTTTTCAGTCTCTAAAAAGGAGGCATACAGCCTGGTCCATATTACTGTACTTTATAAGAACAGATATATCACCCACCTCCTTTTAGTCAGTAAGAAAATTAGATTGATTTGGTGCAGTTGGCCCTTCACAAATCTGTGCCAGCTGTTTTCACCTCATTTTCTTTGAAGTTAGGATGCTGTGTCTATGATTTCACCTTTAAAAGAAGTCAGAATTTTCTTTGATCTTCCTAATTCACTATGCCATTCCCTGTTCTCCACAAGTCCTCACAGATAATTGTTAATGCTTCAGAGGGTATTTTGGCCAGTCCTTTCAGTTCTCAAGAGTAAATTTCATCAGCTCTGCTGAGTAGAATCTGTCTTATCTACATTTCTTTAACCTGTTCTTCCCACATTCTGCCCTGAACTCCTGCCACTGTGCAAGAATTAACTGTGAACAGTGAAGCTCAGAGGATGCAGGATACTGTAGCTCTCTGCATCCTGTTGTTTTGTTTCCTTACAGAGCAAGTGATGAATCCATCTTTGTCTTCTCCTTGTTTTCTTGTATTTTTAAAGCTCTTTCTTCTTGCCTTTTATGTCTTTGATAATTATCACTCATTCTGCAGCTAGCCTTTTCAGTTTTATCCACTTTGTTTGGTTCTGGGGACAATAATGAGGATTGACAACTCAAGACATGGGTAAAGAGCAGATCAGAAGAGGAATGGAGGGTCTAAATTTCATACATCTAGTTGAGAGACAGGGTATGTAAGGTGGTGCAGCCATGTTATATAGACCTGCACATAGCAACCACAGGCAAGGCTCCATAAACCAGGGGAATCCTTTGTGGTTAATCTGTTCCCAAGAGATCTCCTGAAAGCAGCCGCCAGACCTTGCCCCCTTGTAGAGTTCTTGTCATACTCTAGCTCATTACTCCCTTAGTTTTCTCAGAATTGCTTGGAGTAGTAAATAAATTCTGCTTTCTTGATCCTTTTCACCTGGTTTTTGCTCAGTGAATCTCCTCATACAAGACCCCTAAAGCAACTTCTCCCCAGTGCCTTCCTCCAATACTGGAAGCAAACCCTCAGCCCTCTGCATCCCAAGAGACTGCAGAACTGTTAAGTCAAGGCCACCACTGCTGTTACAACAGATATCTGGGTAGCAGATAACTCGATTTATGCGGTGAGCTGCCTCATTCTGACAGCTGCCCTAGAAAAGCCTCATTGCACCAACTGTCCAGTTTTTGGATACAGCTAATATGGCACTTTTGATCCTTTCCCTTCTGCCTGTGCTCTGAGACATCCACTGCTCTGCCTTTCACTTCTTGGATGCCATGGCAGCATACAACCAACCTGCCCAGGTGCAGGCCAATGCTGTCTATGAGAAACTGAGACGCTGGTCAAGGGTAGACTCTTCACCCAGGTGTAGGAACTTAATTCAGACATTCTGTGTGTTAAATAAAGACAAAATATTATTTCCATGTTGACAGTTGCTACACTGTTCTCAAACATAAGCTTGCTTTTTCTTTGTTCTCTCATGTTTTGTTTATTTTGTGTTACAGTGCAGATGAAAGGTTTGACGCGACATTTCACACAAATGTGCTGGTGAATTACTCTGGCTCCTGCCAATATATTCCTCCAGGTAGGGTACAGAGAACATTTGTTTGCTTTTAATGAAATTAATAGAAGCGGGTTTCCTTCATGAATGAAACTAAGGTGTTTTAAAACAAGCTGGGTAATTGTGGGACCGAGATAATTTACGTCCATTATCAGTGGTGTATTTCCACTTCACAAACCAATAAAACATTCCCCTGAGCAGTTTGCTTAGAACTTCCAGAGGCCCACCTGAGATGTCATCCAAAGCATGGTCGTGTGCACCATCGCATCACATTTCACGTGCAGTCCAGTTAGGTCTTTGTTGAGTGGGGAGGTGTGTGACCAGAGGAGACCCTGAGAGCAGCACTCACTCTGCACTGAAGTCATCCTGCCAGGCTGAGGCTACAGCTCCTGATGAAAAGACAAACTGGGACTGGTCTCAGCCAGCCATGCCCAAGCCTCAGCCTCTTTTCCATCTGTACTACTGATTCCACGCCTGCAGGGTCCAGCAGCCAGAACCCACCAGAAAATGCACAGGCTGCTCCACAACTGCTCACTGTGCTGGACAAAAAAATGCCCAAAATTTGTGTCAGAGTACAGTATAGCCCTCAGGTACTTCCACATGGCCCAGCTGCTCCTGGGCAAACTACCTCAAGGATGCAGTGAGAGATGGGTCTTCCCTGGCAGAAGAAGAGAGGTTATTCCCCTCGTGGCAGCATCTTCCACCCACAATACTTGTTTGGCCACTCCATGACTATATCACATAGACTTTTTGGAGAGGAAACTTGCTCACAATTAATCAGATTAGGGTAAGATGAAATGCATCCTTGCACATGCTTGATTGTGACTGGTTTCTGTCCACAGGCATTTTGAAGAGCACCTGTTATATCGATGTCCGCTGGTTCCCCTTTGATGTGCAGAAGTGTGATTTGAAGTTTGGCTCCTGGACTCACAGTGGCTGGTTGATTGACCTGCAGATGCTCGAGGCTGATATGTCCAACTACATCTCAAATGGAGAATGGGATTTAGTGGGTAAATTGGCCAACCTGAAAGTTTTCAATAGTCTAATTTTCAAAGGCTAACCCCAAATATATAGAGATGATCAATCACACGGGGGCATGAAATACAGATATTAAAAATTTATATGTAAGAAGAAGCAAAAAGAGAGAAAAAAAAGAATCAGATCAGAGGCAGCCTTTCAGCCACATTAATTGAACTGTGTCTGAAAACACTGTGTTCTGATGCAAGTGCCTGCCACTGAGTACAAAAATGAAAGCCACTAGTCTTGATGCATCTGAGCAGTTCGTCAGTGCTAAACTTGGATCTGTCTCATGTAGGTGCACGGAACACTACTGTCACATTTATTCTAACACATCAGCAAAATTGATTAGTGTAAAAAAATACTTCAGCAAAAAACACTTCAGCAAAACTTTTACGTAAATGAATCTCTCTCACCCAGAAAACCATCCAAGTGTGTATCAGTGTACAGAAGTGTTCCTAACAACTGCAGATTAGTATGTCTCTCCTCTCTTCTGTGCTTTGGAAGACACCTGCATTTGCAAAATAAGAAACTATACCCAAAACTGGGTATTCAGAGTGAGTTTCCAGTGAGTTACTTTGAACTCACTTATGCAGTGAATACTCAGAATCAATGCTACAGAAATTGATGGAACTCAGGCAAGTCTAAAGAGAGGCTGCAAAGCAGACATTTTATCTTCCAGTCTGGATATGTAGATGAGGAAATAACTGCCCTGACCAAATGCATGCAGTAGTTTTACCGTTCAGGGAATCTGAAAAATTATGTTCAGTTTGATGAGAAGCCAGAGGACCCCATAGTGAAGTCCTCCTAAAGTGCAGCTTAGTGCTTTAGTCCTTATTTCAGAGCACTCCTGACAATCCAGTGCTCCTTTATAGTGCTTATTTCTGACCGATAACTTTGCTCATACAGCAAAAGCAATAAATAACACCTCAGGCAAGCCACAACCATATCCTTTATGAAGACTTTGCTAGGCCAAAATATGCACATCATCACATCTTCTGTGTTGTCCACAGAAATGAAAAAGAAGTGAGCAATTTTTGGCATGAAAGATACAAGGTGCTGAGGTCTTCCAGCTCTCCTAACATTTTCTGTGCTGCTATAGTGCCTATCATGCAGCATATCAGGCAATCTACTGCAGCAGGGTCACCATGGCCAACCCTACAGCACAGCTATGTTGGAAAACTGTGTCTCTTAACCCTCAGGTATGAGAGGTTTTAAGCTGTAAATTTTGAAAATTAACCCATATCCTGTGTGTTTTTCTTGACCAAAAAAAGCAAATGTGTATCAAAGAATGACAGGAAAATAAGAAGCAGTGACACTTGTCACAGAGAAAATCTGCTGCGTGTGCTAGTGAATATGACATCAGGAGTGTGTCAACACTCACAGAATCTAGGAAGGCAGAATGCACATGTTTCATGCTGAGTTTGGGATGCTCAGCGCTGTTTTGCTCTGGCTCAGATGAGCCTTCTTGGCTAAGCTAGGTTCAAGTGACTCAGAAGGCATGAAAGTAAACCCTGGGAAAACACAAAAGGTGGACTAGGAACAGCAGATGGAGGTGACACACATTGGCTCTTAAACCATCAGTTCTTGACCCAGTCCAAGCGGATAACTCTTGCACCTCTCCCCACTGCTCTTATCTCCCTCTCTGTAGGTGTCCCAGGGAAGAGGAATGAGATGTACTATGAATGCTGCAAAGAACCATACCCAGATGTGACGTACACAATCACCATGCGTCGACGCACCCTCTACTATGGCTTGAATCTGCTCATTCCCTGTGTTCTCATATCTGGCTTGGCACTGCTTGTATTCCTTTTGCCAGCTGATTCGGGGGAGAAGATTTCTTTAGGTAAGTGCTAAAGTATTCATTTATTTCATAAGCATCCTGGGAAACAGAAAATAAATGCCTCATGGTGCTGCGGTGCTTGATGGATAGATAAAGTTTTCACTTAGGAGAGCAATGGAAGTACCTGTTTGGCTACAGAAAAAGAATAACAACTTTCTGTATGGTGTTCACACATCCTGTTCTAAACACTTCTAAAATCTTTTGGACTTTAACATGGGAGAAGGCTGAAAAAAAAGCTGTTGGCAACATGGGCAGCAGTGATAATATTCTGTCATGCTCGTGGTTATGTTCTTTAGTACATCTCAGTGCGTTTCATAGCTGATTGACTTTGTTTTTCAGACAGGACATACTAAGGTACAAAGAGTGAAAGGTTTTGAGCAGCAGCAGGTGGGCACTGGATTTTTACCTTTAAAGATCAGCTCCCAAACTACTTAGCCAAGAATCCCCTATGAATGCAAAACAGTGACAGCCAAGAAAGGGATAAATTATATTTACTGTTGTGTTTGTGTTGATAAAAACAGGAAGGGTTCTTCCAAGAGAAGATGGAGGAGAGCTGGGAATACAACAGGTTGGCCCAGATGAGACCTTAAGAGTTAATTTTTCATGATTCTGTTTCAGGACAGAGCTTTTTAAATCATATGAAGTATCCTTAGTGTTAGTAAGAGTATCTGAGAAGCCTGTCTTACAAGAGGTAAAACACAGGCTATAGAGGTTGCAGTTGCTATCTATGAAATACAGCATGCAGACAAAGAAAAGAGTAATTTGAGCTGAAGTAGAGGGTTGACACAAAAATAGGAGCTAATGTTCATGCACTGACCTTGTGATTTCTCAGTACCAGGACAGTTAGTTTTAGCAACAGCCTTTCCAGATAAAATAAAGTTCTTCTTTTAAAACAGGCTGCATCTCTTTGAGGGATATTACATAATACGCAATAGCAAAACCTAGACTTCTGTCTGTGCAAGCCTCTCCTAGCCCTTAACAACCGTCTGGGCTTTGTTTGTGCTATATTTTCGAAAATAAATGTAGTTCAGCAGTCCTGCAAACTTTGTTTCACTCAGCAGGAAAGATTTCTCCATTACTTTAAGAGGAGTAAGTGTTTGTGTGTATTAGAGAGAAGTGAGAAGACAATGGATAGAGTTGCATCCGAAAATGCCCTCACTTTGTGGAAGTTCTCATCTGCATTGACAGATGTGAAGTCGTGGGTTTGGCTTTTCTGTAGATCAGGACAAAGCTATATTTAACAGCAAAGACCTCAGAGGAGCAGCTGCAGAGTTCATGTGCCTCATTCTTCCCGAACATGTTCATTCCCTGCAGGTATCACTGTCCTTCTTTCCTTGACTGTATTCATGCTGCTTGTGGCTGAGATCATGCCTGCAACTTCTGACTCAGTCCCACTAATAGGTAAGTCGATTTTCCCTGCTTGGTGCACAGTGTATGATGCCTCTCAAGAGCTGTTCAAAGCTGATTTGAGGGCTGACTCTTTCTGTTACCCTGGCTTTGCATTCAGCAATGTCAGGACTGAACGTCAGTCTGGACTTTATCATTTTGCATGTATGAAAAGAACCTACACGAGGGATATAAAAAGGCACTGGAACTATCACATGAACTGGTAACTGCAAGGGTTGAGAGGACACGGAAACAACATTGGGGAAAATACATCTTTCTTCTTCTGCAATGCCCTCCCTCCCTGCTGTTATGCAACTCTTCCCCGCCTTCCCTCTTTTCCTCCTCTCCTCACTCTCCGAAGAGCAACTCAGGATACAATAGGCAAAATTCAAATATATTGCTGGAGCATTTTTAATACATAGTGAAAACTATGGGACAGATCATCATCTTGGGAACATGGGCCAGACAGGCATCATTACATCCTCTGTTTTTATAGGACTATCCCTTTACCTTGATCTCATGGGATCTCAGTTTCTCAGCTGCGAACCTGAGGCATCATTGCAGGGTAGAGAAAATAAGCATGTTATATTTTACAAAATAAAGAAGAATGAACACCACAGGAAAACCTGTGAGTACAAATCATGACTAAAGTACACATTCCAGACAGCAGAATTTAACACAATATTCAACAATACATCCAGGTGCTGATGGAAGATGCACCTCACCATTGTACAATGAAAGCCTCACAGAAGTTATATCATGAATAGTATGAACGAGAACTTACTAGCCAACCTCATTATTTCTCTTCAAGGACTTGACTTAAATCTAGACCTAACTTTGGGGAGGGAGGATGAGCATGCCACAGTTAGGACAATGGCACCCAGAGGCAAGGGTTTCTGAAAACCTCCCAAAAACTTAGTGTTTCATCTTAGTGAAAATCAGCAGGACTCTTGACTCTGAGTCATACAGGAGCTTCCAAAAAACTAACAAAGCACCTTTCTGAACATATACCTGTGACACAATGGAGACAGATACAATTCTGAGACAAACTCTGTGTGTAGGGGGGAAACACAAGGCACCTTGAACACTGTTCACGTATTTTTGTTTTTTGTAATACCTAGCAAAAACCATTTAGAATGAATAAAGGAGTACACTTACCTATGCCCAGTCCACTATCTATAGCCAGAAGAGTTTCTACTAATAAAGTCTGCTATCACAGAGGGTAAGATTTAAACCAAAAAAAGGTACAAATAGTTATATTACAGACTTTGATGCTGTAATAATAGACCAATTTCTATTTATTAGAGCATTGCTGAAGTTGATGTAAATGACATCTACTGCTCTTTCATATCTGCAAATATTGTAATATATTATAGAGGCAATCATGTTGGTTAGATGTGATTTATCCTTATTAAACACTGGATGGCTGTTCTCAGACCTCACCCTTTTCTTCAAATGCCCAGAAATGTTCCTTAAGGACTTGCTCCCTGATTTTCCTAGGGACAGAACTCACAATGATAGAGTCGTAGTTCTTTGGATTGTCTTTTTGGGCTTTTTGGAGGTGAATGTAACATCTGTCCTTCTCCAGTTGTCAGGGATCTTACCCCATCTCCACAGCCTTGCAGTGATACCGTTAGGACTCTTGGTGACACCCGTGTGATCCCATGGATTTGGGCATGTTCAGATCTTACAATCAGTCCCTGAACTCCCTCATCCACTGCACCCAAACAGCCATTATTCAGCAAATGCTCCAAGCTGGGCTGTGTGGTTTTACATGATCTCGAGTTCTGAAAACCTTATCCTTACTCTAACAGGATGACGTCGCATAATCTCTCCATAGTGATCTTACAGGTATTCCCAAATGGGATATTTTAGCTGCTGAAGTGAATACATCAGGTCGTGATTACTGTTTTTCAGTGTCACCTCTAGTCCTGTTAAAATCCTCAGAAACTAATGTGAGGAAAAGGAGTAAATTTGGACAGCTCATTCAATTTTTGGAGAATCAGTATGGCTAGCATGAGGTTACAGGAATAAAAAAATCTTCTAAAGCATGTGGCTAGTGAAGAATGCAAGTAATTTGGTCTTGAAGTAGAAAGATTCATTGCTGATGACCAAAAAATCCACTGTTGCTGGTCTTCGTGCCTGTGGGAACAGAGATACTTCAAAAACAGGTCTCCACACACTTTAAAAATCTGCATTATATTCTTAGGGTCTGAATTTTTAAAAATAAATATGTATCCACACCTACCTGGACCTGGATGAACTCCTGCAGCCTTTGCTGTTTCAAAAACACTAACACCTAACAGGCTGTACTTCTTATTTTCTCCTTTTTCTGACCCCAGCTTTAAATAGTGAACTGTAGTAGCACAGGAAATTCTCACAGCTGCTATTTGGAGTGTCTTTGAGGGAGCAAAGGAGAGCTGGTCTAATCTGATACTAAGAAAAGTACTAGCTTCTTCACTCTGGAACATTTTTACAAAGAAATGTGGAAATCACACCTCAGTTCATCTTAGTCAAGGCCACTCTCCCCTGGCCTCAAATTATATTAACAATAAAAGAAGCACCTCTCATAGTAAATAATCAGAAGGATGTAAGGGGGGAAAGACAGTTGTTTTTTTCTACTTTTGCAGAGTGGGTCCCCCCTTTCTTGGTGCAACCTCTGCATTCTCTCTGTTTGTAAAGCTTCTCAAAGCAGAGACTCTCTTACTCCACACATCCAACTTCCCTGGATGATAGACTCCCATTTCTCAGTAGCTCACCAACTGCTGTGTTAATACATGTTAAAAGCAAGTCTTTTCTGTAAAGAGAAAGCGACCAGCTTGCTAAAATCTTGATAAATCTGGGAATCAGTAGCAGGCTTCTCAACATCTTTGAGCGTCAGGACCCTGCTGTGCCTCCACACTGAAGGGTTGTGCATAGAGCTTTCCTTTCCTCAGTAAGCAATCCACTCTCTGTGCCAAGAAAATGTTCCCCTTGGACAGGCTGGCCCCCTGCTCCCACTCAGCTTTTTGGGGTTTGCATCTGCATCAGCAGGTAGCTGCTCCTTGCCCAGCAGCATGTCTGCTGCCATCCTTCTTCAGCACATCCTCTCTCTTTGGGAAACTGGATATTTTGAGAGGCGTTTTCAACAGCACACATCTGTGTGAAGCAGGGCACCACAATATTTCAAAAGTCAAATCCTGCCCTTTTGCAGAGATGCCAAAGAAAGGAGAAGGCTAAACCAGAAAAAGATGCTTCTTTTTCTTTTTAAAACATTAACCACCCATAGCACAGCAATCAGCTCAACAATTTAAATAAAAAACATTGAAGTTCCATGGCATCTACAAACAGAACATTTTAGTCAGAATCCAACACAGAATTCAGAAGTCAATTTTATGAATAAGGCTTCTTTCCCTAAAACGGCCTGGAAGTCCCTCCTGGTACTTAAAACCTCTAGAGTGCAGCTCCTAAAAGACTTTCAGAACATGGCTACACAGCAGCAGCTGTGTCCTGAGCTTACCCTTTCTACTATAGCTTAATCATGCCTCACGGGAAGGCACTCGTGGTTTTACTCACTTCTAATTTTTCTCTTTAAAATTACTTTTCCCAAGAGTCTATGCAAGTAGGCAGATGGAGTTCGTTACCTGAGGAAAGTGTACACAGAAATGCAGAGAACTCCAGATGTGTTACACACCTTAATTGCTAGTCTGAGTGCACAAATCACTGGGTAAAATCATAAAGTCTGTGTGATACAGCTCAGGTATATGGCAAATTTTTTTTTCTGTTTCTGAAAACCTATACAATTATGCACAATTTTTTCTTGTACTATACATACCACTAATTTCATGGTAATTTCATGCACCTGCCCACCCCTATGATCGCACCCAGTCCAGTGCATTACGTAGGAAAGGATATCCATGTCCCACTGTGTTGATTTCCTGGCTCAATGGCCGAACCAAAATTAAACAAATACTGTTACTGACAAATACTGTTATTTCTATTAGAGTTTTTGTGCAAACTCAGTCCCTGCCCCTTCAGGCTAAAGGGTAAGGTAATTCATCTGAGAAATATACTCGAGGCATTTAGATCTGAACTGGAAAGACTGTTTTATTTCTATGAAGACAATGTGATCCATGTTAGACAAACGATTGAACTCAATGATATTAGAGGTATTTTCAAACCTAAATGATTCTATGATTCTATGTAAATAGCTGTGGATAATCAGATCTGGGTTTCATAATGGTTATATGACCATCTCTGAAGAAAGGATGAGTTCCTTCCTTAGGCAAAAGACATACGCCTGAATTCCTTTAAAGTCTTCATATCCCTGATCTTTTTCATTAAACATTGTTTTCCATTGGAAAGCAACCTTGTAGTTAAGACTAAGAAATCATGCATTAAGAAGTTACTAAGAGATCCTACCTATAACTTTTCCCATTCATGACTGTCCTTTGACTGGAGCCTGCTTAAGACTACACAGTTGTTGATCATGTGGTCACACATTCAGTGGCACCAAATAGAGCAGTGACCAGAATCAAATTTTTCACAGACTGCTGAGGGAATGTCTTAAAAAATATCTCAGGATAAGCTGCTAGTTTGGGCTCATAAACTTAAAAAAATTCATCTCCTAATGTCATGTTTAGTTCCCACCAAAACCATGCAGTTTTTCAGAAAGACAGAACAATCCACAGCCCATGTTAAAGTCAGACATGGCCAGAAACCATTGCTTCAGAAAATTGAGATCAACCCAGTTAGGAGCCTAACCAGCACATCTTCTTTCTACCTGCTTGCAGTATCACTTCCAGAAGGTGAAAACCTTTGGTGCCACATGGCACTGAGAAGTTTTCATCTGTCCATACTTCCCCATCCTGCTGTGATCCTGTCTTCTTCCAGCACCAGGTGTTTTGTTTTTAAGAAAGTATCGGTCCCCACTAGTAAGCCACAGGTTCACCTCTTATTCCACTCTACAGTGAGACACAGGCTGTGGGGAACCTCCTTCACCCACCCATGTCCACCTTTTCTAAAGGCTTTGAGTTCAGGCCCCAGACAGCACAAAGTTCACTCACACAGAGAAACACCCAGGAGCACCTACAGCAGGACTCCTTCAGCTTGAGACTGAAGCTGCCAACAAACTCTGAACTGGTTGCTCTTTATCCATCCTAGCCAGTGCTCTGAAGAAGTATCACTTTCAAAGTACTTTGTCAAAGCAGATAAGGCATGCTTCTGCTCAAAAGTCAAATCTCAAAATTAAATGCTCAGACCTCCCAGGCCAGCCAGATGATTTCTTTCTTTCATTAACACTTTTTATACGTGTCAGTTCCTTCCACAGGAAGTCCCCTTCCACAGGAGAATTGCTTAATAATTTCTGATTAGTTTCCATGCCAAAATAACTTCAAAGTGCTGAAAATCCTTATTTCCTACCAGCTCTTTCCAAAATAACACTGCTGATTTGGGATCAAAAATCTGTATTTTGCTTTAAAAGGAGTTCATGGCAGAAAGTGTGGAACACCTGGAAGCTGGTCATGGACCGTGTTTGACAGGGGAACATGAGGCTCATGAATATGAGGAGCTGTCACTTCCTGTGATTAACATCCACATGATGTTTGACATTTTGCCTGGACATATCAAATAATGCACAGTAAGAATAAAGTTATCCTCATCTCCAGTTAACGGAACTGCATTCCTCTCTGTCTTATTTTGCTGAGCTTATCTGCTTGCTTCTATAAGAAAATACAACATTTACTTGCCGCCTGGGGCTTTGTTATGATGACATTTTTTAGCTGTGTCCCCCCCTTGCCATCCCTCATCATGCCTACCCTGCTTCAATTAGCTTGAAGGTTTTACACTGTGAATAACTGAGTTTGCAGCAGATGCTTCGGGTGATTTCTCGCATTTAGTCATACAGCAAATGAGACTCAGAATTACTAAGACAGGGAAACAATGGGGTGCTTTGCCACCTCCAGGAGTCACAGATTGTTTTAAGTTACAAACATAAGGCATTAGCGGTTCTAACTAGAGAGAGAAAATTAGATTAATCTCTTGTTACATTTTCTGTCATCTTCCTAAATGTTCTCAGCTGATGCCATTTCACTGTTTCTTTTTGAGTTTTTAGAGTATTCCCCCCTTCCCCCCCACCCTTACATGGTTCTGCCTGGTACCTTGCTGGTGTCATGACCCTGCTCAGTCTCTTCCACAAAACACAAATTCTCATTCACAGCAGCTCTTACAGTTTCATGCCCCATGATCAGTGGTGCTTTTCCCAAAGCCAAGAATCTTGGATGCCTTTTTATTCGGGGGGAGGAGGGGGAAAGAAAGAAAAGAAGAACAGTTTTACTTTTCAAATACCCAGTTCTATTCTTCAAAAACACATGGGAGGAGAAGAGTTTGAAAACACTGCGAGAACACTGCCTCTGTTCCCTCTACAAGTACTATAATCAACAGTCAGACACAGAGCCCAATCCTGAAATCTCTCACTCTTTTAAGACATCTCATGAGGGACCATCTGGACTGAAATGATGCTCTTGACTTTCTGCTGTCCTTGGGAGCTAATGGAGCACAGGGTGTGTCTGCCACAACTAATCTTTACAGCGCAGGAAGTTGTTTTTCCACCTGTGTCCTCCTCCATGGTTCTTTGCTGTCTGTGCACAACAGTAACTCCACAGGAGAATTTCTCCTCTGTCTTTTGGCTTTCTTGATCTCTGAGTAACTCTCACATTGCCCATTGTAGACTGCCACAGCATCTGCTCAGCACTAGGCCTGGTCCCTGCCATAGGAGCAAAGAAGAGGGGTAGGAAGCCCCCTGGCTTCTGAGGTTTCCAGTATCCTCCACAGGCTTCAGTTCATTAACCTGGACCATTTCCAGAAGGAAGAGCAATGAATATCTCATTCTGAGGTCACAAGAAAAACAAAGCACTCAGAAAGACTGAAATTACCTGACTTAGTGCAGGTCTAAAGCAGTCCATCATTTCACATGCAAAAACTGACATTTCCTGCAAAGACGGAACAGAAACAGGAACACCAGTGGGAGGTATCCAACTTGATCAATGTCTGTAACTGAGAACAACACTCTCCTCCTTCCCCCACTGTTTCCCAGGAACAAGACTATAACTGGTCACAGTGGAGATGCTCTGCCTTTCCTGTAACTGACAATGTTAACAAATCTGGATATGATAACTGCTGTCTCAGTTAGTGTTCAGTGATAAAATCAACAAGGCATGGCATCCATCTGGAATCATCTTGCTCCTCTTCAGGATTCTGTTTTATTTACCCTTGTTCCTAATCAGTCCTTGAAGTTAATCCAGTTCCACTTCAGCAGTGTGTCTTCAAAAACATCTCTAAAATAATCCTAAGGTGCTTCTCTAGCATCAGATAATACCACAAAATATCCAAAAGCAGTACTGAATGCCCTTCAAGTTATAAATTGCAAGTCATTGCTATCCCTTTGATATAGATGACGTCAGAATATACCTGCAAGAAAAAATATCTGTTTTTGCTGACTTTTTAGAAGACCTTACTGACTATCTGTGCTTTTATTAAATCTGTATTTGCTGTGAAAACAGTATCATCTTATCATAGTCATGAAGCAGAGGCTGACAACTCCCAGATGTTAAACAGATGTCCAGATATTATATCATTCCTCCTTTGGTAAACAAAGGGAAGAAAAACAATTGTAGAAGAGCAAGCATTTCATGCTGTTTTAAGGAGATGGATCAAGCATCCAAAACACCTTTTCTGTTCACACACAACTGCTGAAGAAAGCATCACACAGGTTTTAAAACATATGAAGAGCACTTAGAAGTGACCAGTACAGACTTCAGTATCCCTGGGGAATGGTGCTGTGTAAGTCAGGGGTAGCAAGGGGCTCCAAGTACAGGTCTTCTTGTCCATTTTCCTGTTCTGTGGCAAATGAGAGTGCAAATGAGCTAATTCCCCTCCAGAATGTGTCAATCACTTACCAGCTGTGCCACAGAGCATGTGACTTAACAGCAGCCAGGTCCCTGGTCTTTCAAATACACCCCAGTCCAGGATGGCTGTTCCTGACACACTTCCCAGAGTGAAGGAATTTGTTAAAGGCTCCAAGTTGACCTAGTAACCAGGAGTAACAAGTAGGACACAGAGAGATTGTTAGTGAGAGTTGCTGAACATTTCCCTCCCACAGTTTGAATGAAAGGGCTTCTTTGCAAAATCAGATTTGCATTTATCCCTGCCAACAGACACACAGGGGGATAGGATTTTTTGGGAACAACTGCTTCAAAGCCCCAGATGGATAAGTCCTATAGGATTTGAGATGGACCCTAAAATACTGTCAAAAAAAGTCTGGTGACTAGGCAAGAGCTGCTGCTTGGGAAACCTAAGCACAGTTCTTACTCTATTACTTATCTAACAAGAGAGTATCCTATTTCTGTGCTCAGCAACATCAATGGGGATGCAGAAATAGAGTTCACTAATTCATGGCAGTGTGGGGCTAGGGCAGAGTGAGTGAAGACTGCAGTCCTTTGGCTCCAAAGGAAGTGTTATCCATGAACATTGTAGCTTCATCCCTTCAGCAGCAAGGCTTTTCTGCTCACAGACTTGCTGGAGAAGGTTGAGTCATGGTCATATCAGAGGGGGTGCTAGAGGAGAGTCATGAAACGGGTCCAGAGAAGAGCAACCAGGCTGGTGAAGGGACTTTAACACAAGCCCAATGAGGAGAGGCTGAGGGAGCTGGGGTTGTTTAGCCTGGAGAAGAGGAGGCTCAGGGGAGACCCCATCACTCTCTGCAACTCCCTGAAAGGAGGTTGTAGCCAGGTGGGACTTGATCTCTTCTCCCAAGCAGCTTTCAGTAACACAAGAGGGCATGGTCTCAAGATCTGCCAGGGGAGATTCAGGTTAGATATTATGAAAAAATTCTTTACAGAGAGGGTAATCAGGCATTGGAATGGGCTGCCCAGGGAGGTGGTGGAGATATTTAAGAAGAGACTGGATGTGGCACTTGGTGCCATAGTCTAATAACTGTGGTGGTAGTGGATCAAGAGATGGACTTTATGATCTCAGAAGTCCTTTCCAACCCATCTGATTCTATGATTCTATGAATTCCTTTGTGACCAAAGGCTATTAGGTTACATTCTCTTGTCACAGAAATGGAGGTAACAGCCTTCATCATATCTCCAGCTAGAGATATGACAGACTAACAACCGTGCTACCTTCTTCCTCCCCTTTCACTGCTGGTTTTTCAGGGCTGGCAAAATCCTACCTTAGAGTAGGTCTGGGCATTTCCAGGACTTTATGATTTCTCTCCTTGAAATGAATACAGCACCTGCACCTATCTGGGGACCATAAATCTGTCTGCTGGATTTCACAGATATCTTGTGACATTTGGTTGCCTGACAGTAATATAGAGGGCTGAAGTACCATGCCCTATGTCCTCCACCCTTGCTTTCCAACTGAAAACTTCACTGGACCTTGAACAGAAGCACCCCACCTGCTCAACATACAGCTAATGCACACCCAGACTCTTTCTTGCTTATTACCAGGCAAAACCATAACACATCTTTCTTTATGGGTCCACAGCTCCCCTGTGGTTCCCAGTCTATTCCTCAAAGAACTGTTTTCCACTTGCTAGCAGGTCTACACAGCAGTTCACTGAGCTCTCTTCCTGGGTTTACTCCATAAAAAACCCCCCAGGAGTGTCAATTCCTCTGCTAGTCATTGGCTGGGATCTTGAGTCAGACAATAAGAGGTTGTTTCCAAGTTCAACCAGGTGACTAATTTTCCAGGGACATGTGAAAAATCTTAGCCAAAGCCATTTTAAATGGACCACTTCAGGCCACTGAAGTCTGGTGGCATCAAAATGCATAGAGTTTAAGGAAGTTATTTAGTGACTCACAGCAGTAATTAAACCAACAATATCAACACTGTTGTATTTCTGTTACCTGGGGCACATAACAGCTTCCCTGAAACCTGAGTTCCTGGTTTGCTCTGCTTCTGACTACTTGTTGACTCTCTTCTCTCATGAATAAGTGCAACAGAGACCTTTAAATTCAACTCACCCTGGGGACTATTCTTCTAATCTAGCTACATATTCATTTGGCCATGGAAAAGCCATATCTGCTCTTGAAGCAATTGCAGCACTGATTTCAGGAAGGCCCGAGAACCTCATTATTATGAACAAGCTTTTTGCTGCTGAGGCAGTGGGATTTGGTATTCAGAAACACAGACAGAACAAAACTTGCCTGGGAGCTTGTATTGAATTTTTGACTTTTCCTGCAAGCTGCGGGAGGGAGGGCCGGGAGTGGGAAGAGGCTGTAGTGTGGGGCAGTGTGACATTCTCTCCCACAGTGTACCATCCTATCAGCCAAAAGTAATGCTCCTTGGTATTTTGACACTGAAACCTTCAAATGTCATTACCCCTGTGGGTAATTCTTCTTTACACTCCAGTGCATCAACCTCACTCCTGGCATGACGAAGCCTTACTGCCACTTAGGAGATATGGCTTCAAGTCTCAGTTCTGACATTCAAGATCTTGATTTCTTTCCTGCACAGCAGATTTAAATTTGTCACTCAGGAAGGGTGTGGTGTGCCCTCATAGGAAGCAGAAGTGGTGGTCTTGATGGCAAAGAGGAGTAATGAAAAATATGCCTAAACATTTGTGAGTAGTAGTGGGACAAAGGTGGGGAGCTGGTGACACTTTCTGAAGGGATCCAGTGGCACCATGAGGACAGCATCACCCTCCAGCACCTCTGCTTGTTGCACAGGAGGTCTAGAACTGGGTGTGCTGGTGTTCAGTAGGTGTTGTCAGCTCAACTTCTTGCTGCCCTGGCAGCTGGCATAGAGCCCTCCTTACCCTGAGGCTCTACATTCCTCTCTGGGATGAAAACTAAGCACTTTTCACTCTTCCCTCATTGGAGAGGAGGGAGCTGAGCAGATGCACTGAAAACCTCAAAGGCTGCAAATTCTCCAGTGAAGCAGTTCAGAGAGGGGGGTGTTCAGACGTGACGCGGTGCTTCTCAAATGTAGATCTCAAGGCATGGCCAAGGAATATTATTTGCTCTTTGTTTGGATTTCCTCCTCCTTAACCAAGTCCTCCTTTTCCTTGCAGCTCAGTATTTCGCTAGCATCATGGTCATCGTTGGTCTGTCTGTGGTGGTGACAGTGCTGGTTCTGCAGTTTCACCACCATGACCCCCAGGCGGGGAAGATGCCC
This sequence comes from Myiozetetes cayanensis, assembly GCF_022539395.1. Classification (NCBI taxonomy): domain Eukaryota; kingdom Metazoa; phylum Chordata; class Aves; order Passeriformes; family Tyrannidae; genus Myiozetetes; species Myiozetetes cayanensis. The sequence continues at coordinate 6,792,254 of NW_026087631.1, read as the reverse complement.
AAATGGGTAAGCAGCTTTGGTGGTAAATATTCAACAGGCTCCTACTGAAGGAAAAAAAAATAATCTAAAAACTATAGTAAATTTTTTTATAGATGAGGCACAGAAGTTGCTCCCTACTAATATGAACAGTAAGCTACAGACAGCATATTTGATACTTAAATTTGCTAATGGAGGTAAAGAACAAAAACATACTAAATTTACTTTTCCATTGAAACAGTCTTTCTTATTTGGGTTTTGTATTTGCACTTACAATGGGGTGGTTGAGTCATGACAAAGTAATCTCTCTCAGCGCCCACTTTGCAAGTGCTAATCCTGTGGGCATCACCTTTGATTTCTTATCCAGCAGGCACCAGTACTGACAAAATGTGACATTTCAAAGTGCTTAACAAACACCATTCTCTACTGGGCAGTTTGTCTGCTGCCATCTGATCCATTCTCAGTGCGTTAGCATGTGGATCCTCTTTTCTCTACAGACTTTTCTACAGACAGCAGCAGACTTTGTCAGCCCAGTGAGGTCTGGCACCAATGCCAGCTGGCTTTCAAAAGAAATGTTCCTTCAGATTTTCAAGTTAAAGGAAAATGATGCTCTTTTCCCCCTCTCCTTTCCCTAATTGATTTTAATAGGCAAGGTGTGCTTTGTAATTATAAAATGAAAAAGGATGAAAGCAGGAGCAGATACAAATAGTCACAGTCTAGCCTCTCTTTAAACTGCTGCTTCAATGCTTTTTTTTTTTTTTTTCAAGTCCAATAACAATTAAGCATAATCACAATTATTTCTCAAAGTGCTGTATTATTTTAAATCCTCTTTACTTTCAAGACATCAGAGTGGGTGAATTTTTCTGGAAGAACCTACCTGTAAGCAAAACTCGAGGGCACAAATCTGGGGAAACACGCTTCAGATGCCAACATGTTCAGGCTATGCAGCAGTGTAAGAGCCCCCACAGAAAATTTTATTGTTTCGTCTGCCTTTTGAAGAACGTGGACACAATGGCTCATGTGTCTCACAGGCCCTGAAAGTCAGCTCTTTCTCTCTACCAGTCTCTTGCTTTCTCTTCTGGAAACACAGCACACAACAAACTCCCTCTCTGGAGAAACCCTGTGCAGTGGCCTCACAGCTGAACTGGCACACATTACAAAACAAGCCATCAGGAAGCAAAGACTGTGGAAAGCATTACTGGGAAGCAGAGATGATAGAACTGTAAAAGCTGTAGACCACACAAGCTGATAGGACTGAGGGATCTCAAGAGGGAAAAGATGAATTCCAAGTGTTTAGAGAAGAGGATGACCCCACAACAGTAGGTATTTGTCCTCTGTAAGACATGGACAAGGCTCAGTCATTAGGATTCATGGCAAAGTCTCCTTTTTTGGTTTTTAGTTTCCCCTATTCATCTATGTCAGGTGTTTCTTACAGAGACACCTTGAATGATGTTTGCTCCATAAAAACCAGGAATCTAAGATAGCCAACTTCAGAAAGAAGGAAATTTTTTGCATAAAAGAGTTAGTGTTTAGCCTCTCTCTAGGTGTTACTTCTTCCCTTATTATGCAACTGAGAATTGTGCCTTTCTTTTATATTAATCTTTGATGACTTACTAAAGCCAGCTTTTTCCAAGATGGGAGTTTAAATCCAAGGTATTCAGTTAAGGCATTTGTTGGCTTCTCAGTTGAGAAATGAGAGCTACTGGCTAATTGACACTTGTGTCAATTAGCTGAAATAGCACTGAAAAGAACACTGAAGAAGGCCCAGCTACTGAGTTGTTTGGGAGTGATAACATTAGGCATGGGCTACAGCTCAATTCACCCTTCTCTACTGACAACCAAGATTGTTGCACAGGAGAGAGGGCTGGAGAGACCAAGCACTGAGAGAAGAAAGAGTTCTGGGGGAAAAGGCAAGAGCACTCTGGCTCTTTTCTGTGCCTAAGTCAGGTTCACTTGCTTTTAGACTTTCTTTTCATGTGCTTCAAACCTGGACATGCACAGGTGCTGATGCCTCATATCAAAGAGCTTTAATCCCACCTAGTGGATGAGGGGAAGGCTGTGGATGTGTCTATCTGGACTTTAGCAAAGCCTTTGACACTGTCTCCCACAGCACACTCCTGGAAAAGCTGCAGCCCAGGACTTGGACAGGGCACTCTGTGCTGGGTTAGGAACTCAGGCCCAGAGAGTGCTGGTGAATGGGGCTGCATCCAGCTGGGATCCAGTCACCAGTGGTGTCCCCAGGGATCAGTGCTGGGCCCAGTCCTGTTTAACATCTTTATTGATGATTTAGGTGAGGGGGTTGAGTCCATCATTAGTAAATTTGCAGATGACACAAAGCTGGGAGGGACTGTCGACCTGCTGGAAGGCAGGAGGGCTCTGCAGAGGGACCTGGACAGGCTGGAGAGCTGGGCTGATTCCAATGGGATGAGGTTCAACAAGGCCAAGTTTTGGGTCCTGCACTTTGGCCACAACAACCCCCTGAGAGCTACAGGCTGGGCACAGAGTGGCTGGAGAGCACCCAGGCAGGAAGGGACCTGGGAGTCTGGATTGACAGGAGGCTGAACATGAGCCAGAGTGTGCCCAGGTGGCCAAGAAGGCCAAGGACATCCTGGCCTGGATCAGGAACAGTGTGGCAGCAGGAGCAGGGCAGTGATCCTTCCCCTGGACTCAGCACTGGTGAGGCCACACCTGGAGTGCTGTGTCCAGCTCTGGGCCCCTCAGTTCAGGAAGGACATTGAGATACTGGAGCAGGTCCAGAGAAGAACAACAAGGTTGGTGAGGGGACTTAAACATAAGTCCTACGAGGAGAGGCTGTTCTTCAGCCTGGAGAAGGCTCAGGGGAGACCTCGTCACTCTCTACAACTCCCTGAAAGGAGGTTGTAGCCAGGTGGGGGTCGGTCTCTTTTCCCAGGCAGCTATCAGTAAGACAAGAGGGCATAGTCTCAAGCTGTGCCAGGGGAGGTTTAAGTTGGATATTAAGAAGAAATTCTTTACAGAGAGGGTAATCAGGCATTGGAATGGGCTGCCCAGAGAGGTGGTGGATTCTCCCTCCCTGGAGGTATTTAAAAAGAGACTGGATGTGGCACTGAGTTCCATAGTCTAGTAACTGTGGTGGTAGTGGATCAAGGGTTGGACTTGATGATCTCAGAGGTCCTTTCCAACCCGTCTGATTCTATGATTCTATGAACTGGAGACTCTTTCCTCTGGGCTAGTCCAGGAAGGTGACTGTGATGGGAGCCACCAGTGCAACTATATTGGTTAGGAGACGACCACAGTGGAGAAGCTCACAGCAGGGTTAGGCTGCGGACCTCTGAAGGCAGCTGAGTCTGTGTCCTTCCTTCATAGAAACCCAGATATGACAATGCAGGTGCGAGTATAGGTTCACGTCATCATACCCAATCTGTTCTCCAGCAACCCGTATGCTGCAGATGTCCCCTCAGTTAATTGGTATGACAAGAACAGATTGCACCTAAATGTCTGTTTTCAAGGAAATAGAGCATTTGAAAATCCAAGCATATTAAAAGATGTGTTGCTGTCTTTGGAGTATTTATTTTTCTGTGGAAAATGTGTTTGACTGTAGTTTATAAATGTAATTTCCCTAAGGAGTAAAAACTCTGCCTCAAAAGAAAAAGCAGTATTCCTGTATTAGAGGAATTTTTTTTTTTTTTCAACTCATATCTCCTTCCAGAGCTGAGGCACACATATTCACATTTTCTAATAAGAAAGTTGTTTGACTTAGTATTTTGGAATTACACAGTTCCAGAGAATTAATTAGTCTCTTCCCTTTGGCACTGGCACTACTGACATATTGCTAGCAATTAAGACCTTTGTCTTGTTCCATTTTGTCCCATTTTGTTTCCATGAGGAATCAGAGTACATTGTAATTAAGTAAGTGCAATTAAATGCAGGGTCGTTTTTTTCAGGCTGCCACACTGTAGGTTTCTATTTGTCTGTGGTGACTATGGAGAAAATAATAAAATATTTAGAGACCCCAATGAAAGCAAAATAATATGAATAACAGGAAAACAGTCTTTCATTACTGCGTAGTTTGAACCCAGCTGGCAACTAAGTATCACAAAGCCACTTGCTCACACTTCACCTCCCCTCCCTGGTGGGGAGGAGAATTAGGAGAAAAACCACTTCATGGGTTGAGATAACAGCAGTTTAATAATTGAAACAGAATAAGATGAAATAATATTGCTAGTATTAATTATAATAATTATTAATAACAAAAATAATAATGAAAACATCAAGGAAAGGTGAAAAAGAGAGGAATTAAATGCAAGAGAAATAAGTGATGCATAATACAATTGCTCAACAGCTGCTGACTGATGTCTAACCTGTCTCTGAGCAGCAATCAACAGTTCACAAACAACTCGCCACAGCTCATATCCCTTTGGAATATCCCTCGGCTGGTTCAGGTCAGCAGTCCTGACCATTACTCCCTCATGGCATCGTGTGCATCTCTTCACTGGTAGAGAACAGGAAACTGAAAAATCCTTGACTCAGGCTAAGCACTTACAACAACTAAAATATCGGTGTGTTTTTGACATTATTCTCATATTGAATTCGAAACACAGCGTTGTACCAGTTACTAGGAAGAAAATTAATTCTATTCCAGCCAAAACCAGGGTAACAATGAAGAATAAAAGATTCATTAGTGGGAGAGAAGCAGAATGGCTCACAGAGAATGGCACAGGGCTATGACCCCAAACAGCTCACAATGCAGAATTAAAAAAAAAAAAACATGTAACTGCCTTCCACTGGTCATTGGTTTTGGGTTTTGCTATTATTATTTTTCCCATCTGCACTGTGAAAACATAGGAGTCAACTTAACCTGCATCTAAAATGATTCTGAAGGCAAACTGTGGTCCTAGGTCAAACATTACCTCAGTAACTGGAGCAGGATTACACAGGGAGCCCTGGGCCAAAGCTTTGAAGTTAAACCTGAGGCCATGTCTGTTCTCTCCTGGACATCAGATTATTTGTCTTGCAACCAGGATGATAAAGTTGTTAAAGTGTCCTGGCTGCATGGAGGGTCTTTCACAAGCACATTGCAAATGTCCATTTTGAACACATAACACCAGGAGGACTTTCTAACCACAAGATTTTACTGGTTATTTTGCTTCTCTTCACATAAGATGTTACTGATTCCACAGCCGTTTTACTGCCTTTCAAGGTTAACAATGTTACCAATGGGAATTCTATCAGGCTCAGATTTCAGACAAAACACCTGAAGATCAATTCACTGGGAAAAAAAATCTGGATGCACTCTCCAGAGTTAGCTCGTTTGCTGACCTCAACAAGAAACATATGAGGCACAGTCTGACATGTGCAGGTTAGAGCACTCTTGTGATGCACCAGTGCACAGGGAGATGACAGAAATTAGCAGCACCATTCAGATTTTGAGCTGCTAAATTTAATCGATTTACTCTTACTCTTTTGAAAAAAGGCCTGCTGTATTATGTGGTTGAACTCTTCAAAGGGGTAAAATGGCTTTCAAAAAAAAAAAAAAAGTGAAGCAACCAAAACCACCAAAAGCCAATCAAAACTTTTTATTTAGAATAAATAACAGAAATGGGGGAGGGAAATGTGCTAGAATTAGCTGTTACTCTGCTGTAAAGGGATTTTTTTCAGCAGAATCTAAATATTGAACCCACAAAATATTTAGGTCTATCTCTTTGCTTACAGTCTGAGAAATGTTTCAAAACTATACAGCCAATTTTGTACTCTCTGCTCAGTTGCATAGATCTGGGATTGTTTGGTAAAGATGGGACCTCAAGAACCACTTTGTGTAGTAAGATTTTACATCACTTTTGCTCTATAAGCTAATTGGGTGTTGAACACCTCTGTGTTCAAAACAGATCCAGAAAAAGACCATCCTTGGTAAGAAGCTAGACCTCAAAAACCCACAGAAATCCATCAGTATTTCTAAAAGACAACACATGATAGTCACAAAACGTTAAAAAAAAAATCTCCTGTATTTCTACCCTGGTAACTCTCTTTCAGGTCCGTGTCATCCTGCTGAACTGGTGTGCTTGGTTCCTGCGAATGAAGAAACCTGGGGAAAACATAAAGCCCCTGTCCTGCAAATACAGCTACTCCAAGCACCACCTGAGCGTAAACAGCATGGAGGTGAACGTCCTACCCGGGCACCAGTCCAGCAATGGCAACTCCATCTACAGCTACCACGCCATGGACAGCCCCTGCTGCCCCCAGAAGAACGATCTTGGCAGCAAGGCCGGGAAGATGACCTGCCCCTTGGCAGAAGACATTGAGCTTGCTCAAAAGAAAGCTTTAATGGACACTCTCCCAGTGATTGTGAAGATCCTGGAGGAAGTTCAGTTCATAGCGATGCGGTTCAGGAAACAGGACGAGGGTGAGGAGATCTGCAGCGAGTGGAAGTTTGCAGCTGCTGTGATAGACAGACTATGCCTGGTTGCATTTACCCTTTTTGCCATCATTTGCACATTTACAATACTCATGTCTGCTCCAAATTTTATAGAAGCCGTCTCGAAGGATTTTGCGTAAGGTTTTCAAAGATGAGCATGATAAATTGAAAGGGAATATTGCCAGTAATTTTGCTAGATAATTTAAATCAAATAGAGAAGTGTACTTATATATGCTAACATACACTGAAGGGGATGAAAATAATTTCAGGACATAATTATTCCTGATGTTAGTGATTGTAGTTTCTGAATAGGAATCATATTGAACTCTGTTACTTATTTCATAGATTAGTGCCACATGTAATTATGTCATGACCTGTGACAAGTGGTAGACAAGAATTCAAATCTACAATATATTTGTTACAAGTTAACACTCGTATCAATGTGTTACTATGAATTTTCGAACTTTTAGATATTGTTAAATTAACTTAAATGTTCATTGATGACTGTAAATTTTGCAGAATTTTGTTGTTTACAGTATATTCGTGTTTTATCATTTTTGTTTAGTGTGGTTGTGACATGCACTTACCAGATCTCCACAGTCTCATGATGCTGTATATTGTATATGAAAATAAACCATCATCATATTAGCTCATCGTAGCAGAGTGACTGGAATGTTTTCCTAGTAAAAACATTAACAGAATGTATCTTTCCCCAAAAAAATAACTTTTTCTTTTTTTTTTTTCTTTTTCAATTAGGAAATATTGTTTGTGACGTTGGAAAGAAAATTCATTCTTCATGATGACAATAACATATATCATTAACAGTGGCTTCTTAGCTGTCTCACCACTTAACTGTTTCTGTCACCTTGAAAATCTGCTTAATTTAAAATATCTCTGATCTCTTGGAAGACAGTTGGCAACCTAATATCGACTACCTCTGCGCAATTAGGGCAAAAACCTGGGTCTGCATAATATGTAGGAAATTGTCCACTGATTTAATTGGGCTCAGATTTCATATCTAGTCTATACTACCGAAGTAGTATTTTTTGAAAATTCTATTAGTACAGCCTCCTTTCCAATTTGGTTGGCAGCCTTTGTTAAAAGGAGTGTATAAAAGGCTGATTTTATTTTCCTAAAATTTAGTGTATCTATTTTTATTATCTATTTGCTGTCCCTGGGTACACTCTAATAATAATATATCTATTAATAAAACATAATTGAATCATGCCACTTCCTGGAATACAAGGGGAAAAGAAGCACTATTCTGAGCAGCAGCTTCTTTCCACTCACTGCTGTGGGTGGCAATGACACCTCTGTTGGAGTGATTTTATTTTCCCTACTGATCACAGCAGAGCTACGAAAGGACATGATCTGATGCAGACACCTTTCCCCTTGGGGTAACACAACACTTCTCTGAATGTTCATGGAAAGAAAATAACAGCCTATTATCTTCTCTGTCTGCCTTTCAGCTTCCTGTTCTCCCAGTGTCACAGTAAAAAACTAACTCTTCCCCTCTCTGCATGATGGGGTCCCTCCCACCACCACTGGCGGAGGGAAGGAAGAAGATGATGGTGCTATTAGTCAACAGGGAGTGCTTCCATCTGAAAGGTGATGGTGAAGGTGATAGTTCTACAGATTGAAGCAATATGCTACTCTTTCTTTAAGGATAAAGTGCCTGAATTTTTCCTCTGTGGCCTTCCTTAGGTAGCGATAGCTCCCTTTAAACAGAGGGTTCACTGTAATGGTTGTTACCTCTGTAGCTGTAAGATTAGATCATCACACCAGTGGATTTACTGCACTGCTTGGAGTTATGCTCAGAAAAGCACCTAAGGATGTTGACCTGGAAAGGTCCTGACTGCAGTGACCTGTTTTATATTTCATTTGACTTTTGTGGTTACTTCATTTCTAGATGCAGCTCCAAGTGGTAACAATGGCTTATAATAAAAGCCTCTACTGAAAATTCTATCCATATTTCAGAGAGATCTTCTTTTTTATTCATAGAATCTCAGAGAGATTCTTCTTTTTTATTCATAGCTGCTCTAAGCAGCTCTTTTCAAGCCTGCAGGAGAAAACTCCCATGATATGTGATTGTTTCTCCTGCCCATTTTGTTGCTTCTGCTGACAAAATTGTGCTTGCTGAGGTACCAAATGTAATTCAAGAGGGCTTTGCCTAATAGAAACATCTCAATGAACACCAGAATTAGTCTGGGGGTTAGCTGTACCAGGCTGCTCTCTTGGACAGCAGCTGAAATGCTCATTTCGTTTATTCCTTTAGTTACGTGGACAAGCAATAGACAAAAAGCCTAAATATCTAATTACTTCTGCAACTTGTGTGGCAGGATGCTAAATGAACTTGTTCAAGGACCACTAATATTTTTACTTGAAAAGCATTTTTGAAAATAATCTCCAGTGACAGGATAAAAAGGTAAAAGCTAATGTTAAAGCACAGAGTCACAATAACTTAGCCTCCTAATGCAAAGCATGCTTCCTTACATGAAACAAGAAGTTCTTGTATAAGAGTATTTTAAACTGGATTCGTATATCTTAGGATCAGATGGAGGATGGAAAGTATTTGAAAAAGATAATGGAAAATTAATTGAAATCAGTTTTTTAATTTAGAAAAGTTGGTGTAAATAAAAAAATTCCATGTATAGATTCCTACCTCATAGTGTTAGATTGCCAAGGATGGATTTTCTCTAATAGAAATGTCCTAAAACTCAAATTATATGAGTGGTATGCAGTTTACAGCTCTTTACACTGGACTGAAACTACTTGCTGATTACTTTTGCAGATAACATATAAGGCAGACACTTTTGATATCCACTTATCACTTGGCCTTTTGAAAGGAAACAAACCACAAAATCTTTAGAATGACCTAGTGTAAAATAGCACAGAAAAACAGTTACTGAGCATAGAGAATATTGTAGAATAAAATGTGAGTGAATGTAACATTTTCCTGAAAGACGTAGTACACTTTTAAAGATTGGTGCATCCTGACCCACAGCTCTTCATGGCATCACCTGTTAGTGTCATGGTGTACTTAATTCCAAAGGAAGGAAAAATTCCCAAAATTATTACAAAGATTAAATGGCAGCAAGGAACTAATCCATAATATCCTTTACAAAATCCAAGCACTTAAAGAAATGTTACAGAAGAAGTGTTTATCTTACGGTCCACTGGCAACAGAGGAAAATGATAGTGAAGGTCCTTGTGCACTTTTTCTTGCTGAGGAGAGCCTTTTTCCCAGAAGGCTTGGTAGATTTCTGCTACGAAGGTATTCAGATGAGAATCTACTCTGATTTAATAGTTGAACATAAAGAATTGTAGATATAATCAAACATAATCTTAACTTTTACTTGTGAGTTACCTTGACTTTGGTATCTGGATATTCCCAAGACCATGTGGGTTCTTTGTTTTTGTTAGAATATTTTTGTCTTGAAAGTTTGCTATTTTATCTGCCACCGTGAGAAATACAGCTGTATAACTTCTAACAGTGAATATAAAATATTGACATACTACAGTGAAGCTACATAGTTCTTTTATTCAACATTAACTTTTCAATGTTGACTGTAATAAAGCAGTAGAGGATCATGATCTAAACCCATTATTCTAAATTACCATGTGCCTAGGGAAAGAGGATGGTATAAATCAGAAGAATGTTAATGAAGAACAGGACTAATCTTCAATTTTAGACAAAAGAGTGTCAAATACTGTGAAATCCCCAAATACTGTGAAATGCCCACAGAAATAAATAGATGCAAAATCAGCTGAAATCCCTTTTCTTTTGTGAGGCTCCTCTTGGCAGTATTTGGAAGAAAAATTTGAAACTCTGTAAAACACTTGGTGAGGTTACCTCTGGGTTAAGGGATTGGGCTGAGTGATGATCATTTGACTGAAAGCCTTCCTCCTTCTTCTTCCCAGAACTGTACATCCACTTTGAAATTATATGCAAAACAGTGGTTTATTGGTTTTGGTTTTTTTTCCTTGATGACAAACAGGCTAAGGCAGAAAGGACATTCCAAGTTTCAATGTAGGGAAGAAAGCATGTGCTCAGAAAGCTGGTTTCTTTATTTTTCCCTTTTGAATAAGCTAGAATATACTTAGGGCCTACTTATACGGGCTTTACACAGGTGAGAGTAGAAGTGCATCTAGGGTTTATATCTGATATCACAGTTGTTAAAACTAGACTCTTCATCACAACTGTTCTCTGACACCATTTCAGATGGTCTTCAGATCTCCAGCTCCTTGTCAGGTCTGTGGGATCATGGAAATAATTCACATCATTTTTCTCCTCTCCCAGTATGGGAGCAAGAACAGTTGTGTCTCAAGTGCTTTTGACATAAAATACTGAAGTTTGTGAAGGAAAAGACGAAGTCAAAGTCACAGGAGCTCTAAAGATAGATTCACCAAAATTATTCTGAATTTCATTTTAGTTAGAAACAACTCTGATTAAAAACTGTCACTAGTTTTTATGAGCTATTAAGGAGGCATGTGAACTGTAGTTTAGAATTCATTTTTAATTGAGTTGCACTGTCAGTCTCATTGTATTAAGAATAATTACTCCTTGAAAACTCTACTAACAAATGCGAAAAGTAAGTCCAAAACCTTCAGATGCCTATTTTTCCTGAGAAAAAGATCTTCGAATTTCCATCCAACAGCCAAGATTTTTTGGTTTATAATCGATAGAAGAGTGGTGCATAAGAACCTTTACATCTCTAAAGAGTCTGTCAGGCCATGAGGACTATCCAAAATTGCAGATGCTAGCTCCCTTTTTTTCCCCTCTTATCTAGGGGCAATGGAAAGGAGACATCCTGATAGAAGAACAACAAGTATCCATAATTCTGTGGCAAAAAAAAACTCTGTGGCAAAAAAAATGTATTTACACATAGGGCTTTGGTATTTTGTTTGTTGGTTTGCTTCTGTTGTTGTTGTTGGGGGGGCAGTGTTTGTTTTTGTTTTGAGTTGTTGCTGTTGTCAGGTTCTTTTACCTGTCAAAAATCCTTGTGGAAAAAACATGGAACAGGGAGACTTTGGAAATAATTTTTTTGACCAAGACACTACAAACCCTGAGTATTTTAGTTAGTGTTATTTGCAAAGTTTAAGTCTGGATACTTAAATTGTAGTTGCTGAACTTAGACCTCCATGGCTAAGTTCAGCCCATCTGAAGCACATTTAAAATATCCATAGTGTGGTGATGGGAGATCCTTCTATTCCAGTATCCAGCTTCTAAGAGGACCAACAATTTCTGTGATCTGACTATGCCTTTCTAGACTGAAAGTTGTTTCCACAGCTCTGCAGCTAACAGTACTCAATAAATTAACAGGTCACGTGGTATGTGTGGAAAAGAACTGAGAATATAAAACATGTTTATCATTAATGTGAACGTCTCTGCATATGACCGGAGTATTTTAACAATGCACTTTCTCAACACTGTGAATTATAAGATGCTTCGACTTCACAAGGAATTCAGAGCTGAAGGACCGAGTTTTTTGCCTGTTCTGAAAGCTTCCAATTTTATAATTACATGCAACCAAATGTCAAACTCCCATTGCAAAAGTGTGTGAATCTTATACAGCACAGGCTATGAATGAGCAGAAGCAACTGAAAGACAAAAGGGAAGTTTCTGCATTAGTTATTGGGTGGATAACTAATGAACAGGAGAAGCTGAGGGTTTAGGACTATTCAGCATACACACACAATCTCAAGCACCAGCCCAACTGCAAACACAGCATTTGACATGCCTTGTTTGTCAAAGTCCCATAGGTGTTCTTTGAAGATGTGTCCACTGCGTGCTACCAGTCTAGCAAATCTCTCCACTAAATTCTGCTGCTGCTGAATTCAAAATGAATGTGCCCTGAGACTAAGTGTCCTGGCATACTCCTCCCACAAAACAGACCTAACATCAGCAGAAAAGACTGCCAGAGTTTCAGGTTGTGAGCAGGGGATTTTTGAAAGGCAAGCAGTGTTTGTGGTAATGAGGAGGACACCTAGAGACTTAGTTCTCTCTAATTATCTTTAAATGTCCTCAGTGTAAATTGAATACTGCTGCCAGAAACCTTCTAGACCATACACTCTGGGAAAGTGGCCTTAAGCACAGGATATTCAAAGTGGAGTGGGAAGCAATAGCTCCAGAGAGATCAGACAGATGAATGGAATGACCCTATCTCAGAGACTCATGCAGTGCAATGACCTGGAAGGCTCAAGCTGAGGAGGTGCTGACTACCACAAGATCCATAAGGGCTGTGCTTCAGCACATTCTTCCCACTGCCCAGAAGTCTTTGCCTTGAAGAAACACCACAGATTGCAACCAGGTGTCCAGAAACAGGCTTGACTAACAGACTTTTCAGTCATCTGTGTGAATTTTAGATTTTAATTCCAGATTACCTCTGGAGAAAAGGCTACACATAAAATTTGGGCCAGCCCAAATTATATGTAATATGATTATTTATTTCATGTCTCTGCGCAGGTCTTATAGTTAGAGCTGAGAAAGGTCAAGTTCAGTGTGACATTCCTATTCCATCTACAGTGGCTATCTTGAGGACAAGATCTTGCACTAAGCTTCCTAAGGGCTTCAGAGGATTTGTTGCGCTAGCCTACAGAGCAGGAACCTGATTGTTTAGAAATCTACCATAGGTGTTCTCCATCTCTTCTGACATAACCAAAAAAACAGCGATAGGTGTTTTTTGGGGTTCCCATAGGGCTCTAAAAAAGAGATTTAATAGCATTGTCATAAAACCAGGATTGGATCAGTTACCTCTCGTTCACAGCTGTGTTTTGGTAATGGTTTCTTCTTCTATAGCATAAAAATAACATGCTTTTTATTAAAAGACAGACAAACAAACAAACAGAAAAACCTCAGCTTTTGATATTTTTTTTATTTGTGAGAGCTTGTCAATAACAAAAAAGCAGTCAAATCTACACCATGGGCAAGAGTGCCAAGTGAAAAGGGCTTTTGGAAAACTAAGGGTTTATGATAAGCGTCTCCAAAGCCCTGAAGATTCCTATGAACTTGGCAATTCAATAGTGAGAGTGGGGGAGACCTGTTTATAGGGAAAAATGTATTTTAGACAGTTCCTGGGGATGCATGTCAGGCATAAAGACTGAGAAATCTTCCAGAACTTGTTAAGACAAAAAATCAACCATACACGTGTACATGCTTTTTTCCATTGCTGTTAAAAAATGGAAACAGAGGCACTGCTGATGATTAGACAGCAATAACTTTGTCAGTTTAGGCAGGTTTTGATGTAAAAATAATATATAGAGGCTTTTATAATTGCTTTTTATTATTAATTTTGGATGTGGGTGTCTCCCATGGACACATTGAAAGAACCTGGTTTTTATCTCCATTACAAAATAGTTCTAGACTTTGTAGCTTGGACCACATGTCTTCCACCACATCCTAGTAGAGTCTTCTTGGCAAGATGACAAGTGCTTTTGCTCTCAGAAAGGCTGTGTTGCTCTTCTCAACTGAGATATGGTTTGTTTTCCAGGTGGCACAGCTGAAGTCTGTCTGATGGAATTCCCTAACAGAAAAATGTGACAAGTAAATAGGGAATTTGACCAGTGGCAGAAACAGCTGTTCAGGGTTCAGTCTTCATCACAGGCAGAATTTTGCTGTAATAGTCACCACTTTTGACTGAGTGCAAGTAACCCGTTACACCTTCCTAGAAGTGCAACATATTAGCAGCCTTACAGTAGAAACCTGGGTTCCTCTGCATCAGGAGGAAATCCCAATGAGAGCTCTGTATTATCTTGAGCCCAGATCTGAAAGTACAGCAGATACTTGACACAGGAGTGTCAAGTAAGGAGTACTTATGGATTGCACAGTGAACATTAAGCACAGGGCACATTATATTTATCAATTAGTATTTAACAGGTGTTCACTGTGCTCACAAAACACTGCACCTATCAAGACAATAACAAGCCTGCTTGTCTAACATTGAAGTTTGTACATAACCAAGCTCAACACCAATATAACCAAGTATCTGTAAACCTTCTAAGGAGTAACGGTGAAAGTTTCCTGACATGAAAATTCATTTAAAAAATTAATGTATCTGAAAAGGATGATCTGTAGTTACATCTGTTTTTTCCATTCAGCCAACATTTCTAGATATTCTCTGAGTTTATGAAATAGTCTCAGAAGTAAGGCAGGTGAATACCAGTCATGGCTGTAATTTTAGTATTTTTTAAAATCTGGTAAGGGAATTCTTCTCCTCCCAGCATACCCAGGTGTAGAATACATACCTTCCTCTCTGACTGCACTGTGGGACTCGGTGCTGGCTTTTGTGCTGCTCTGTTTGTACTTAGCATGTGTCAGAGTACGCATTTGTTCCCTTACTATAGCAATGCTTGCTAGTTTCAGTAATCCCTTCTAATGCTTTTGGAAAGTTGCACATTATTTCTGTAAAACCTTTTTTGCCAAAGCCTCCATTTTCTCACCAATTTAAAAGAAATCTCTTAAAGAAAAAAAAAATCTGTATTTTTTGTCAGGATGTGAACTCAGGGTGTCAAAGAATCAAAGACTTTGCAAGGGTTCGTGTGGGTGTAATCCCTTGGAGTATAAAATTTACAACCAGTAAAAACATGGAGCTTCTGGACCGGGGTGTAACAGCATGGAGAAGGTGACTCAGAAAGACTCTGCCGTGGTAATCCATGGTAAAGTTCTAAAGGAGATGAATCCCTTCTGATGGATGTGGAAAAAAGGCTCTCCTGTCTATACTCGAGGCAGAATTAGGTAGATCTTACTTTGGTAAAATGACTACAAGTGTCAAATTACTTTTGTTTACTGATTGAAGGAACAATTAGGTTCTCAATACCAGGAAATTTACTCCTGAACTCTTCTATTCCAAGAAACATTAATGGCACATCTTCCCTGTGATTCTTACCAATAGCATGGATATAATAAAATACTACTGGTTTTGTTGCTTACCAGCAGCTCTGCTAAGAAGCTTTGAGATGAGGAGGTCCAGATACCAAAGCACAAACATATCTTGAGTGAAAGTTGGATCCTTGCTTTCCCTTCTCCAAGGCACCAGAAGGGTGATTTCAAACCGAGAGCTTTGAGTCAGGTGTCTATATTTACAGTCCAGTGTCTAAACTCATATTGTCCTTGTTTTGAACCATCTTCAGAACCTTTGCTTTCCACAGCAATAAACTAATGGTTCAAGGGCTTTGTTGTCCATAACACGTGCTGCAACTTACTTATAGTTTTGTGCAGAAATAGTTGTTTTGCATTTTCAGCAACAGCTTAAGGATCTCATGCAAGCTCACCTTATAAAATTAACTTGGAACATTCTGTGAGTCATTACAAAGCACAAATTAAAAGATTTGTGTAATATAAAAGCATAGACTGAAATCTTCCTGTACTTGCTGTGCAGACTGGCTGAAAAAACTCTTGATGTATGATGGACGTTTAAGTTGCTAAGACAATTATTTCTAATGACTACAAGTAGCAGAAAGATTTATGTAAGAGCAGAATAATACAAAAGTAATTTCCACTTTCTGTTTTGCTTTTCAGCTATTTCAGAGCTATTGTAAAAGTAAAAGATGTCCTAAAGGTTCAGAGACTTTTCTTAAAGAAAAAATAGTATAATACACTTGAGGGGAATTCAGATTTTTGCTATAATTCAGTAAACATTTCTAAAATAAGGATTTAATGAAAATTATTAACTGTGTGATGAAGGGTAGCATGGAAAAATCCAATCTGATAATCATTATTTGCAATTCAAACCCAGAATTTACAGATTTATCCCCAGGGTATGACACCTATAGCAGCTGTCACCCAGCACAGAGTAATCTACTTGATTTCCACACTTTTAACAGTTCATGCAGGCTGGTGACTCTGTCCACCTCGTGCCCAAGCACAGTGACTAGGAGCTCTCAGGAGGATCCTCCTTTCCATCATACATGGAGAGCAGCTGATGGGACAACAAGCTATCCACCTCCCAGCCTCGCTCTGCCTCTGAATGTCTGCTCAGAATCTGTGTGCAGAACCCCAGCATGCGGCAGGGACGTGTTTCTGATGTGCTTGTCAAAAGCTATCTTGTTGCAGGGATGAACAATCTCTGCTGAGAGATATCGATCTCCCTCGCATCATGTACAGTGAGACAAAAAAAACCCCACTCAAACTAGATCTCTCATGCTGTATCTGGCTAAACAGAAACTCATGGAGTCATACCAGTTTATTTATATGCGCTCTTGAATTGCATTTAACACTTTACAAGTTACACAGTGAGCAGAGAACAGGCTTTAAAAATTTATTCTCTGAATAAAAGATAAGCCTGAAGGAGGTTTCCTCAAGGCCTTCTAAAAGCAATGCTTTTCCTCATGTTCTAAGAAGAAAACACGGAACTGTTTAGATTACATTCTTTCTAACATATTACAAAACAGAAATGAATTAAATGCCTTCAAAATTATCGTAAATTCAATAACAGTATTCCTATAGGCAAACAGGGGCAAGTGTTCTTGAGAAAAATACATCATGATAGTGACTGTGTCAGTTTTGTTTATATATCAACTGCACAATATTGACTGCAATGCCCGTCTGGAAACATAAAGCAGTATTTCTAAATGGATTTGGAAGTTTTAAGTGATTAGAAAAATCGTCTGTATTGCTCAAATAAATTTTCATGATGAGGTATCATAGCAACAATATGAAACTTTTGTTCCACTAGAGAAAATATCACTTTTCTGGCAAACAGCCTGTATTGCACATTCCTTCGAGGTTATTGTAATTCATTTTCTAAAAGAAAATTTTAACACTCATGCCACCAAAAATGCATAAATCTCACACAATGTGATCTGTGTGATCACCCGTAGAAGACAACTGTGCTGGTGAAATGTTTTGCCGGCTTTGATTTACACTGACGTGTAGAAAAGGCTTGGTGTTTGCCAGCACCCAGTCTCACTGGATTGGTGAGAATTGTTCTACTGGCTTGCCTCAATCCAGCACTGAGGTTTTCACTAGTTCATCATAAAATATTTAGTGCCATAAAATGGCCCCAGGAGTCTGTTCCCCCTTCCCTCTCCCCACACAGTTGATGAGCCCATCAAAGAGCAGTTTCTGGAAGAGATGGGAACAGCTCTGCTGAAGAAAGAGTTGAGCCCAAGTTAATCTAATTTTTTCACACACTGCATTTTTCTACAGAAACATTTTCTCAAATGCAAGATGGTTGTGGTTTTTTCTGATTAGGGAAACTGATGAGACCCTAAAAGTAGGTTGTTAACCAGCTGAATTTACCATGCAATGAAATCCTCTCCCACTACGTTTCCAAATCGTGGTCATTGCATTCCCTGTCGTGCCTGCAGGGGCAGCAGGAGCCACTGCCATGGTTTATCCCACCCACATATTTTGATGTCTAGCCAGCTGCACAGTTTGCAGCACGGGCCATAGTGGGGCACCTTGAAAGAGGCTGTAAACACTGTAATTGTCCCAGTAGTATGTTTTTAAGCATCATTTTTAACAATGATTCCTGCTTAGGGGTCTTACTTTAAGTACTTGAGTTATTACTCCGAAACACTCATGCCATGTAGTACTAGTTTATACTTAGCAAAAGAACACTTTACTTACAAATAAAAAAAAAATTAAAAAAAAAGTGTTTTGATTAATCTTAGGTGTTTTATATTCACTGGTCAAAATGCCCTTGTGAAGATGTTCAAAGCACAAGTGAGAATAATTGCTCAATAATACCTATACAACAACTTCCCTGGGTTAACCATGAGTTATGGTCAGGGTTTTTCTCCCCCTTTTTAACATTTAAAGTACAAAAAAATTTCATGCATATTAGAAGCTTTGGCTTTTTATGTTATATATGTATACTTACTATTTCATTGGGTAGGACTGGATTCACCAAAAGTGCAGCTTCATTAGAAGCGAGGTTTTTTTAAAGAGAGAAACAATTTTCATTCTTTTTAACCAATAATCTTCACAATACAGACCTGCAGCAAAAAGAAAGATGAAAGTGAACCTGTCATACCAGGAAGTCTGAACAAGGTGGAGCTGTGAACAATCTCATCACTGCGTTTTCCTGATCCTTGTGCTGTTTTCACAGTTGCAACTTCAAGCATTATTATAATTATGATGTTTATCACTTTACACTGCATAGAGGGGAGAAAATAAAAAATATGCATCCCTCAGACTACTCTTCATAAGCCTCATCCTGTATTTCTTCTTTTTTTCTTTGTTCAGAGGAAATATTTCCATGAAATATTTGGGATTATCAACCTATTTATGAGGCTCACTCCAAAATCTAGTTCTCCTATTCTTCACCAACTTTCTAGTAGCTCTCGGCTACTCAGTAAAAGAATAACTACACAGGGAAAATATATTTCCTAAATTTCATTCCCAGGAATATATGGTATTTTTTTTTAATTCTGTGTTGTGGCTATTCCATTGAATTGCAGACTATGAATACTATTTAAATTCAAAATAGATGCTTAAAATTAGATTAAAGTGTTAATACTTCATGCTGATCGTTCTAAAGACAATTTTCACTGATTTCTACATAAAGAAACTTATTCTTCTTAATGTGTTTCTAATTTTGCCATTAAACTCCCTGTGTATATTACTGAATGAGACCTTAAAAATGAGGAAATGAGTTAAAATTTTAATGATTTTTCTTCACTGCCTTAGTACTAGATGTTATTAAATCCTTGTTGCAAGCCCAAAGGAAAAAAGTTTATTAAATATTGTGTTATTTATCTTCCCTATTTTCTACGGGAAGGGATTGCCTTTATTTTGCTAGTACTTTTGCTTTTTGCTATAGCTTATTTCTAGATTTATAATTAATATTGTTATGGACACGCAGTGGGACGCCTTTCCCCCCCCAAATAGAGAGCTATGAGACAAGTAAATTGATTTGATTCAAAAACTGTTTCTAAAAGCTGAAGTTGATACCATCTTTGCAAAAGGACTGGTATGTGTTTGGTTGCCTAATGGATTTAGAATAGAGGTTTAAATAATTAGAAATCCTGTAGGGGCCAGCAGATACATGATAGAACTATGGTTTGCAGGTCAGGTTACTCTCAGTGATACAGGGAGAACAAAACAGTGCTTCTGAACTCAGGGGTGGTCATTACCAAGACACAGGTGCACTCCAAAAAAACCAGTAAAAATTAAGTTTGTTATGTGCTTGACTCTCTATCATCTATCTGAAGAGCTTTCAGATTAAATACAACAGGTATAGGAAGAAAGTATATCTCCTAATCTATTCTGATTAGCAGAGGGAAAGATAAAAAGACATGGAAATACTTACCCAGGGAATCTGTGGCACAATCAAGAACTGCACAAAATCACTGCAGTTCTACCCAGAAACCTTAAGCACAAACTCATATTTTTTTTCTTCTTGTTTATGCATCCATTAGTTTGTACATAAAATCTCAAAATTCTTATCCTGAGTGTTTCTAAGCATATAATATTACTTTGATTCAGCTGCTATAAATGTCCTGCTTAAGCAGATTTTAGAGGATTACTAGGGTCCCCGTAGGAAAAATGAATAAGATTTAACAAATATAATATTGAGAATTTGGATCTGAACAGCTTCTTAGTATTCCTTTAAAATGTTCCTTCATAAAATCAGAAAGCATAAAACCACTAGCACGTGAAAAGTGATTGATTTGTGCAAAGTCACAGATAACATATATGTTAGTGTAGAACATAAAATGTATAAATAATAAGAAACAATTTATTAAAATCTGAGTTGATAGGAAATGGGTTGAAGAGAATATCCAAAAATCCTGTTATGTAAGAGAAACAAGATCTAACAAGTAGTACAGCCATTCCTCATTATTTCTGCTTAACAAACTGTGATGGTTAAATCAAATTTTCTCTTTATCTACAAAGTATAATTCATTTAACATAATTAGTTTAGAAATGTATTTAAGAAAAACCTACAAACCTGAAACATTAAATTGGCGTTCCTACGCATTCCAAGGGATTCTGCATCAACAGTCAGAAGGTTTCAGTGTATTACTTAAAGTCTTGGAAACTGCCATCCACATGAGCAAAATACACTCTTGTTGCAGAAATGCAAAGTTACATAAATATATATACAATAAATATATATATATATATGTGACATTCATAATAAAATATTATCTTGTGACTTATATAAGTAAAATTAAGTGTCAGGCTGTACATACCACATATTATCAAAATAAACCTAGGATTGACTTTCAAGTATCTGAAGATATATATAATTTAGCATAAGAAAATATCTGTAACAAGGCACTTGCAACTGCACATGGATGGCAAATATTTTCATAGGCAGCAATTGATTATGGAGGACAATATGAAGTTTGACACTCCGTCATGCACACACCCCAGCTGTTCTGCAGACAACACACAGATAACCTAAAAGATTTAGAAATCCCAAGTCTGTTTCAAGTCTGAGCACCAAAAAATAAATCCCACAGTGCAACCGAGCTAAATGAACCACCTGAAAAGTGGTCACTGAAAGGGAAAGGGCTTATTTTTTGCTCTTCTTCTCCCTGTCATGAAAAAATAATTAAGTAAAACAGTAAAAAAAGTTTATCTATTTGCAGATAATGCATCATGAGGCAACGCTCAAAGAATCTACAAGCAAGGTTCCTGATAGAAGACTACCAGATAGTGCCAAGCTTGAGTGCCTCAGCTGCAACCCTGCCTGCTGATCATAAAGCTTTGTGTGTGGGTGAGGGGGGACAGCATCAATCTCATTCACCATAGGAAATAACATCTTCTATACAAATGTTTGTAGAGACCAGAACTGAATTTTAGCATATTGCTTACATGCATGGAGTGGTCTTGATCCTAGTTGAAGGCTATCCCTTCTCCGTATCACATAAAACAGACACGAAAATACACAACCACTTACATTCACGGAGTGCAAACACAATGCCTGGGGCTGAAGGTATTATTCTACTCAGATTTTCAGACAACTGAAAAAATTTTCACCCTTTCTTTTAGATGTATGCACCCTAGTCTGGATGTTTGTCATCATCTTTCAACGTGTCAGAAAAAAAATAAATAGCTTTACAAAGACTTTTTCCACAGACTTTGCAAAGGCATCTCTCAACCTAGCTGCCAGTAACTTGCCCTACTGAGGTCATTTCAGATGCAGTATTGACAGATTTCTATCAAACACTAAAATGCACAAAGAGATACTATTTAATATATTCAAATATTCTGAATATTCTGTTTTATTGAATCAGGGAGAGATTTTTTTTTTTAATGTCATGGACACGGAAGTGGAAGTGCTTTTATAGGATAATCGGTTTCTTTCAGTTGTTGCAGTGTAAACCAGTACTAGCACTACTAGAAAAATATCTATGTCAAGCAGTAAAAATGATGTAAATATTGAATATTTGACATCATACAGAAGGAATTGCATACATGGTTTGAATATGGTCATTGCTGCAGCTGCATATGTATGCTTTATAACTTCTGTTTGTCTCACTACCCACATGAGCAAACAACTAATTTTGGTAATCTGGCTGTATATGTGCCTGGTTTTCCATATAAACAGAATCAGAGCATGTGCAAAACAAATGCTTGTTTTCACTTTTTTCATCTGAAACTTCAGGTTATGGTCTTTAATGTGATCATCAACATCCCTGAACTCCTTTTGTCTTAACTTCAGATAATGATAGCAAGGGTTTCAAATTCTATATGGAAATACCAGTTTCTTAGTAAGAGATAAATAAAACTTCCTAGACATGCAAATCTTCTAAAACTAGTTTATATCAGCAGTGTTCAATTACATATGTGTACACAAAGTGACTGTCTCAAAGGTATCAAAAAGTATTTTCATTTAGCTTGTCAAATTAAAAGTGAGATTAAAGGAACATGGAAAATGAAGAAGGTATTATTATGTGCTTTCACTTTTATCTCAGAGGGCAAATATCTCTGATATAATAAACAAGAAGTAAAGATTTATAAAGAAGTGAATATGAGAAGGCAAAAGAAATGTTTTATCTCCTAAATTCGATAGAATTAAACTGTGTTCAAGATGAGTCATAGAAGCAGAAAGAAAATAGAAATCTTTATGTGGTTTGTAGTGAATGACCACACAGATGTTTTGCAGAGTTTATCTCAAGGGCTGACACATCTGCTTCTAAGAATTTAATTCTGTGTTACCTGGTGGTTTTACTTTTCCACACTTTCTCTTTTCCACCATCATTTTCCATTTTTAAGGTCTGGCAGTTAATGAAAAACCACATTAACAGGGTTGATATTCTCATGGGTGTCCCATTTCTTTAAAATCCTTGGGTAAAACCTAAGAATAAAATCTATCTTCTTTCTCTAAACTATTTTAGGAACCAGGACTACAGAATACCAAAATAATCCTCTTGGATTGTCATATTTCAAAAGGGGAAGGAACAAAATAAAAGGAAACAGAACAAAATAACCCCCAACAATATTTTAAGATTTGAACCAAGGAGACAATTCACCCTGCACAAAAAAATATAACTAGAAGAATAAAATAATCATATATATGCTACCTGTAACATAGTAAAAACATTTTCAAAGACAATGTGGCCTTTAGCAAATGATGCCACCCGGAGGAACCTTGACAGGCTCAAAAGGTGGGCCTGTGCAAACCTCATGAAGCTCAGCAAATCCAAGAGTAAGGTTCTACACCTGCGCTGGGGAAATCCCAAGCACAAAATCAGGTTGGGCGGAGAATGCATTGAAAGCAACCACGAGGAGAAGGACTTGGGAGTTTTGGTGGACAAGGAGCTTGACATCACCTGGTAATGTGCACCACTTGCAACCCAGAAAGCCAACTGCACCCTGGGCTGCATCCAAAGCAGTGTAGCCAGCAGGTGGAGGGAGGTGATTCTGCTCCTCTGCTCGGCTCTTGTGAGACCCCATTTGGAGAGCTGTGTCCAGCTCTGAGGCACCCCTCGCAGGAAGGATGTGGACCTGCTGGAGCAAATCCATAGGAGATCTACTAAGATGATCAGAGGGTTGGAGCACACCTCTTACGGTGTTCCAGCCTTAGAGAGTTGGGGTTGTTCAGTCTGGAGAAGAGAAGGCTCTGGGAAGACATTAGAACACCTCCCACCACCTGGAGGGGGCCTACGAGACACAGATGATCTTTATGATCCCTTTGAACCCAAACTTTTCTGTGATTATAAGACTGCAGTGTTGACGTCCAAACAAAACCAGTCACCTGTAAACAAATATTTACTATGTGCTTTTTAAGAACAAATCTTTTGCAAGTCATATTTGGCTACGGTTGGCAGATCAAAAAGGATTGGGAGGGATGCTTGAAAACACTCTCATTTCAACAGATATGCAAGGGTCTTTCTCTTCAGCTTTGCAGAAGAGTTCAGAACAGTATGCCCAGTTTTGGTTTGTATGTCTTAGTATATGAGGAAAGTAACTGTACAAAACATGTAAAACTGGACAGAAATAGAAATTTAGGTGTCATATTTATGTATCTATGTTTTGAAATATTTGCTGTTTGAAAAATGGTATTTTGGTGTAATAATCACAGACTTCTGATAAATATGAGATCATCTAAAAAAAAAGTATAAAACACAACAAGAGAGTTCTAGAGAAAGTACTTTCATATTTAATAGAAGTACAGGAGACATTCTAATAGAAACTGTGCCTCATCTTTGCAGCCATTTTTACCTGTTATAGTACACACAGTTATCTTGGTTCCCTTACCAGTAGTGTCATAGGTGGAAGCTATGACTCCAGTGGAATTTTGGGCGGTAACGATGCAGTCTTGAGCACCCTGAATTTAGCATCACCGTTGACAGGTACAAAGTCTGTGGTTATTGATGTAAGTAATACAACACCAGTTTTAGAGGAGAATGTAAGAGAGGTGTTTGTGAGAGTGAAAAACTATAATAACCCTGCAGAAGTGACTGCAGTATTGTCAGTGCCTTCTTCAGTAACCTGTGTGCCAGAAATAAATTTTTGAAATCTGTTCATTTACTCTCTTAATATATGGAACAGAGGCTTGGTCAGCCATGGGGGGAGGGTGTGAAAATTCAGGCATACAAATAAGAAGACAGTATTTCTTTGCAAATGCAATGAAGTCGAGCAACTGTGGGTTGCTCCGGCTGCAGAGGGTAAGAGTATACAGCTGCTATCTGCTCTGCAGGGACAAGAAGTTTCTCCACATAGTGGCCCTTCCTGAAAAAGCAAGAAGGAGATAATCAGCTGGGTAATGGGTAACACACTCAATAGACAAGATAATTGTAGAGTTCAAAGAGAACAGTAGTATGGACTGTGACTGTGAAAGCTCCTTACTGTGAGGAATAAAAAACATTGCATTTTGTCTCAGAAGATAAAAACTGGAAATTTGTTTTTCATCTTGGAAAAGGGGTGTATGGAATAAAATATGAAGAAATGCTCTCTGCTAATATGAGAAATTTGACTTTTTTAAAATATACTTATTTTTGGGTAGGAGACTTCAAGAAGATTACCTATGAGTTGATAAGCAGCATGTAAGAGTCTTTAACTGCTCTTTGTATGGGGACTATATGTCTACATTCAGTCGAGTTTTTAACTTAAAAAGTTCTTCATCTTTCTGAGAAAAAGAGGTTTAAAAAATCAAAAACTTTCTGTGATATTAAGAACATTTTAAAGCCTCCCAGTCTATGTTCAATAATCTATGAGTCTGAGATCAGTAGTAGTCATAGACCCTAGACTTCACTTACTACATCCTTTGTTTCACTGAGTACTTCAGTTTTAGGGTGTATGTGGAATTCAGCTTACCTAATTTTAGCCTTCAGAAAGTGTGGTGCCTTTCTGCTAGCCTGCCATCTTTAATCTTCCTCAGTTAATAGAGTGAGAAGGACACTTCACTAAGGTCATAACAAAACAGGAAGAATATCTAAAACAGATGGAGCAAACATGTTAAACAGATGGGATATGCTGTGTCTACACAATACCTTTTCTCCCCCCTTCAGCTCCCTCTCTCCTTGCTTTTATCACAGATACTTGAGGCACAGCTCAGAGAATTGGTCTCTCAGCTTTCTCCCACATTTAAGTGAAACACTCCTCCCTGTCAGGAACTAAGATTTACACTACCTTTAGTTCGCCACGACGAGCCATGTTTAGAAGACAATAAAATAAAAAAAAAAAGGTCTTTGGCTCCTGCAACTGCTTTACAGCTTCAGCTGGCAGCCAGTTGGTCGTGCAGATTCTGGGTCAGGTTACATAACTTGCCTTCTGCGGAGCTCTTCTTTTCCGAGAAATGCCAGAAGCAGACAGCCAGGACACTGCAGTGCAAGTGCTGGGCTTGTTATCTAAGTGAGGGCATCCCGTGGCATCTTCCCCGCCTCGACAACTGAGGTTTCACTTAAGTATCACCACCATTAGATTCACACCAGATGTTCCAAACAAGAGGTGCAAATGTTTTCCTCTCCTTCCACACTTAAAGTAAAATGTAGTAAATCATTCCGTGGAAGAGTTTTCATGCAATTCCAAAAACGTGTAATGGCCAAGGGTCACACCTCTTCCCCTAAGCCAGAAAGAGGTGTATCTGATGATCTCTTTATGAGCTTCGACTGAAAACATTAGTGTTCAGAAAAACCCCTTTGAACTGCAACTGCATTTATTCTTGAAAAAGCTGAAGCTATCGGTTCAGCACTAGAAAATTTGCTTAAATGGCCCGTTGAACCCTGGAACCCCTCAGTCCTTACCAGAATAATGCGCACTTGGATGGCATCCTGAAATAAGTTTTCATGAGTTTTAAATTTTTTTTTTTCCTCACAATTTGTAAATCTCTTTGTCGGAAATTTTCTTTACATATATATATATAAAATATTAAAAATAAATAGATTCTTCAAGATTTTTTTTTTCCTGGGTAGAGTGAATAAAAATGATCATGCAAGCATTCATTATGTTACAGCAGCAATGTTCTCCAGAAAATATTTTAAAAATCCAAAAAGAAAATGGGCTTTCTGAAACCTTTCTGAAACCTTCTGAAAGCTTCCAAAACCTTTAGTGCACAGTGAAATAAGCAATGGGAAATGTTTTGAAAACATGATTTAAGCTGAAACCAAGGGCTCTTTAGTATATATTTGCTGTCTTAGATAATTTGGTAAGTTTTCATTGCATCACTGACAAAATATGATTTTGTAACTATGAGAATTAATAAGAGAGAAAGTCATGTTTGGGATGAAACTTAATAGAATTACACCGGATATTTCACAAGTAAATTCCTGCTGGCTTTAGTGGAAAATGATATAAATAGTGACATACTGCAAAATCAGTAAAGGAAAATTATAATATTCTTGTTTAAAAACACTTTCAACAATTAGGATGAAAAGAGATCATCTATGGGAGCAAATATATCCATGACTGCACTCACAGTCTGTGATCTTATACTTCAAATGTGTGGTTATTATTCCAACTGCTTGGAAATGCAGACATGACTTATTCTTTATGCATTTTCTTCCTTCATGTTGTACTTTTATAAGTTAGTTGTAAGTAGTAACAAGCTTTGTGTGGACCTTTCTACTCAATCAAAATTAATACAATTGATGAGAGGCTCTTCATGGTAGCAAAATAAATTCTTTTAGACTAGTTACTATCTAAAATCTGCAGACAATGCTATTACAATTGCAAAACACTCATTAAAATATATTCTAAATATGTAAGACAGGTAGAATAACTGTTTTAATGACTGCCTCTTCCTACATGCTTCAGTACCTTCAGACATACCTGGCTAACAGCATGAAAAAAACCCAAATGCCAAAAACTATTTTTCTCTCTGTTTCACCAATGACATTTTCTTCAAAACATGTAGCTGTCATTTCTGTGAATGTTGAGCTTATGTCTGCATGAAGTCCTTTTGCAGGTTCATTGGCTATCTGAATTAAAAGAAAAAAAACATGAACTACATTTTTAAATTTTCTTTCTGTTTTTTTACAGCACTGTTGTGAAGTTAACAGACGGGCTCTGGCAATATGGAAACTGAACTTCCACTTTCTGAATGGAATAGATTTATCTACAATAGGTTTTAGTTTTAGTCAGATGAACACGCTTCTTATATAACAAGTGGGACTAAAATTTTGTGAAATTTAAATGCGGAAGAGATTTAGAGCAGAAGAAGATGTAAAATAAATGGTCTCGCAGAAATGGGTATAACAGTACAATAAATCAGCTGAAAGTTGAGTGGGTACATCCTATTATAATTTAATGGTCTTGTTTAGCCATTATATTATCCCATTTTCAAGCAGCAGTTTCCTATCCTACCTGGCAAAAAGAATGGCCAGGCAGGAGAGCCAGCATCTTGATTCAAAAGTTAAGGATTGCAAAAGGTAAGCAAGTTCAGTGAGTATGAAGAGAGAGCATAAAATCACAGAGATCACAATATTTGTTCCTTATAACCTCTACTAGGCACCCTTGATTTTTGGTGTGTGTTTTCCTAAGCTAGGGTTGTTTTCTTTATTTTCAGTTTTCATATAGTAGTTATAAATGGACATTTTTCTCTGGAAACATGTCCAATTGCTTTTTGAAACCATGTAATCTTTCAACCTTTGCATTGTTTTCAGCTAGAGTATCACTGAACTTTTTGGGGTTTTTTGTCTGTTTGTTTGTTTCAATTGGCTAACTAATGGTTTAATTTGATGCCCTCTGTACAGAGGCATGGTATAAATCTATACTCCTCTTCACAATTTTCCATTGTCTTTTTTTTCCTTTTCCTGACTGCTGCTCTTAGGTCTTCACAGAACTGTGTGTCACAAGTTCTCAGCTTGCTCTGTAGGCAGAGTTAGGGTTTTTCACCACATGCATTAAGTTTATCTATACATCTGCTACTTTATTGGTCGTTTTACTGCAGGAGATTCTTCAATAGCTCTTCAGTTTGCTTTTGTTTTTACTTCTCTGTATGTGTTCAATAATGACACCTCACTGATCATCCCCTTTTACAGGGCAGTGACAAATGGAATGAACAGAAGTGATCTCAGCAGAGAGATTAATGGGGTTTCACCAACTACTTGCATCCCTATGAATAATATTTATTTCTGTGCTTGGTTTCTGTTTTTTTTTTTTTTTTTAACCAATTACAGACTCTTTCTTATTCAGTGGTAGATTATTTGCTTTACCACTCTTTCGCTGGAGGCTTTGCTGAATATTCTGAATGTCAAGAGTACTAAAATCCAACTGGTTTTCGCCTTTAACCCTTTGAAAGACCTGTAATTGATTTGTGAGGCCTGATTTCATTTACAAAAGGGAATTCCTGCACACCATGCATAAATCATGATGTCTTCAAGCCATGGCACATCCAGTGTAACAGAGGCATTGTTCTTGGGTAGAGAGAAGAGTCGGTGTAATATAATACAGGAAATGAAGAAAAAGTTAGGAATTGTATGACTTTCAATAGGCAAAATACAAGCCTATAAAACAAACAGCATTATGAATAACATTCTGTTTCCAAAAGGGATTTAAATACATTCTTAAATTAACTGCAAAACTGAAGATACCATTTTAGCATGTCTACAGATAATAGGTTCCACTCACATGCTGAAGTACTACTCTGAGTACACTTTCCCAGACTCAGATCAGACAATGGCAAGTAGCTTAAAGTCATGTATGGCTTAGAGGATACCTTATCTTGGAAAAATATTAATTGTGGTCCTACACATCAATATTTTTAAGGCTAAACTCTTGAAAACTATCTTCCTCCCTTGTTTAAAAATACCACTGTACACCTCAGACACGTACACTCCGACAATTGCCTTTAACCCAAGCCTGTTGCAGTGTATCTTAACCCAAGCCAGCAGGTCCCTGGAGGCAGAATTCCATTCCCTACATCTAACTTCTTCTCTTTGCCGTAGGCCTTCAAGGCACTGCACAAAGCTAGACAGAACTTTACCAAGAAGCTCAGAAGACCTCAAGAAACTTTGGTGTAAGTTGTGTGGAGTGTCTGACTAAGCTGTGTTAGAAAAAGCTGCTCCAGGTTATTGTTTTTCTCAAAAGTCTTAGCAGGTTTACTAAATGGTTGAAAGAAGAACAGATTGGTTTTAGATAACTTGAGTTATCTAAACAGTAACTTAATTATAGCCAAATGCTAGAGTAATTCACTAGTCTATCTGAAACCATTATTCTTACTTGCTTTCATGTGCTAGATCACAGTTTAAACTAAAGATATCATACATCCTCAGTTCTCACTAATGAATCCATTATTTTTTTCCCTAAAGGATGCCAAATTCATACAAACTCACTAGAGAGGCAAGATAAGAAAATAAGCTTGTTTTAAAATGGAGACAGCTGCAAGTTTACTTATTCTTATTTTTGTTTTGATGGTGAGAAATCACTACTCCAGAGGGAAAAAAGTGAAATATTAAGGAAAAAAGGAGCAGAAGAACCTGATCCCTTCTAGAGAGTTCTTTGTGACCTTGAAGAAAGTTGTTTTAGTCAAATGTTGCTTGATACTTAGCTTAAGTTCATCCATCTGACAGTAAAAATGACCTGGATTCAAAAGGTGATGAATAATAATCAAGCATGGCAAGAGATGGCGTGAGGAACTTGGAGAATTTCTGTCAGTGAAGTTTGCTAATAACAGCTTAAGCAAATGCCTGTAGGGAGAGATCTAGGCATCTCAAGCCCAGCTTTGGAACAGGAAGGGATGGGCACTCAAGCTCCAAGAGCATTTCCTAAGATTGCTTTAAGCATCTTAACCTTAAAAAGTAATTTACAGATAGATAGACAGACAGATAGACAGCTAGGTAGATAGATGTGCTTTGAAAAGGAAGGAATTTTCATCTGTCACCCTAAGTAAGACTCAATACAGATTCTGCACTTGGAATAAAGAATGAATGTTTTTATAACTTAGATGAGTTTATTAGTTTCTCATTATGTACTTACAAAGGGAATGAATGCTCACATGAGGTATAGAACAAAGAAGCTTGGCCTACATTTTAGTGTAAATTCCTATGATCCATACTAATCCCATCTTATGGGAAATACTGTTAACTATTTTTTCTGCAAATGTTCTAGTTTGCAAGTGTGTAAATTTTGGTGCAATTTAATAATGCTATGTTCTTAAAAGATACATTAAACCAACCTGCTAAAAATACTTCAAAGGAGAACTGATACCATAATGTCTCTGGTAGACTTGCAATTATAAAATGCATGACAGATCTTGAGCAGTGACAACTCAATATTTTTCACTAGCAGCACTTATTTTCTCTTACATTCCTTCCACCTCTTGCAGCCCTGTAGTAATGGCCCCTGGTGTACTGCATTTTTTCACAGTGTTTTTGCAGTTTTTCTGTAACTAGGAACTGAATGCTGGAGAAAAATGTCTCCTCTTGAGGTTAGTCACAGGGACAGCTCGCCAGAGCATACCTGGTCTGTAAATATTAACTCATGCTGAAGGACACCTGACTCCACTTAATTCTCTCTCCCTCCTCTGTCCATAGGCAGAAGCTAAATATGCAGGGATATTTCTATCTTGGCGGACTTCTATTACAAAATAACAAAGTAAACTTAAACTCAAGAAGACTCTGTAGCATTTTGTGGCTTCAGAGCTGCAGAGGTTAATACCAAGAAAAGGGAGCAGTTAGTATTTATTCCACAGGTGCTATGCCAGCAGATCACAAAAACTGACTTTCTGATCAAAAATTCTGATGAGAAGACAAAAGTATATAATATGTTCAGAAGGTTTTAAAAGTAATCAGTTGGTGACTCTTTGACCCAAGCAAAGTAACTTCTTAGCTCTGTTTTCTCAGGGGCATGGAGATCTCAAAAGTTCTTTTTAACTACAGAGGGACAGCCTAAATTCTCAAAATGTCCATTATATTGTGCCAGATCATAGAAGCTGAGGAATGCCTTCTATGGAAAAATCTACACAGAGCCATGTGCAAGTGTAAGTGATTTTCTGAGTAAGAGAAGCATTCCTTAAGACACCTTTATTTATAGAATCACAGGATGGCCTGGGTTGTAAGGGACTGTTAGATCATCTAGTTCCAACCACCTGCCATGGCCAGGAATACCTTCCACTAGACCAGGCTGATCAAAGCCCAATCCAACCTGGCCTTGCGAGGGCAACTTCCAGGGATGGGACATCCAGAGCTTCTCTGGGCAACCTGTGCCAGTGCCTCACCACTTTCATGGTAAAGAATTTCTTCCTAATATCTAATCTAAATCTACGCTCTTTCAGTTTCAAGTCATCACCCCTTGTCCTCCTGTACAACATGGCCTTGTAAAAAATCCCTCTCCAGCTCTCCTGTAGGGTCCATTCAGGTATTGGAAGGTGCTTTAAGCTCTCCCCTTCTCCAGGCTGAACAAACTCAGCCCTTTCAGCCTCTCTCCATAGGAGAGGTGCTGCAGCCCTCTGATCATCTTCACGGCCTTGCTCCAGCAGGTCCACATCCTTCTTATGTTTGGGGGCAGATCTGGATACAGAACTCCAGGTAGGGTCTCACAAGAGCTGAGCAGAGAAGCAGAATCACCTCTCTCCACCTGCTGGCTACACTTCTTTGGATGCAGCCCAGGATGCAGTTGGCTTTCTGGGTTGCAAGTGCACACTGCCAGGTCATGTCAAGCTCCTCGTCCACCAGAACTCCCCAATCCTTCTCCTTATGGTTGCTTTCAATGCATTCCCCACCCAACCTGATTTTGTGCTTGGGATTGCCCCAGTGCAGGTGTAAGACTTCATGGGATTGTCACAGACCCACCTTTTAAGCCTGTTCAGGTCCCTCTGGATGGCATCCCCTCCCTCCAGCACATCAACTGCACCACACAGCTTGATGTTGTCAGAGGACTTGCTAAGGGTGCCCTTGATCCCACTGCCTGTGTCACTGGCAGAGATGTTGAATAGTGCTGGTCCCAGTACCAGCCCCGAGGAATGCCACTTGTCACTCATCTTCACTTGGAATGTCAATCACAGCTCTTTGAATGTCACCATCCAGCCAATTCCTTATCCACCGAGCACTTTCCAGGAGCATCTGATCCATGATCTGTCCAGAAAGAGAGGTGAGACTGCCTGACCTGTGGTTCCCCATTTCTTCCTTACGTACCTTTACTAAAATGAGGGTTATTTTTTCCCTTTTCCAGTCCATTGGAGCTTCACCAGGCTGACACAACTTCTCAAATATGACGGATAGGGACTTAGTTACTTCCACCGCCAGTTCCTTCAGGACCCATGGATGTAACTCCTCATGTCTCCTGGACTTGTGCACCTTCATGTGCCTTAGAACAAAACCAGTCTTCTTCTGCAGCAGGTTGTTTTTCATTCTCCCTGCCTTTGCCATCTGCAACTTCTTCAGCTTGGGCAGTGTGGCTGGAGCACTCGATGGTGAAGACTGGGGGAAAAAAGGCACTCAGTAGCTCAGTCTTCTCCATGTAATATCCTGGTAATCAGGTGTCCTGTTTTCCTTCCAGAGAGGGCCCATATTTTCCCAAGTCTTCCTGTAATCACCAATGTACCTATAGAAGATTTTCTTGTTGCCTTTGATGCCCTTGGCCAGAACCAATTCTATCAGGGCTTTAGCTTTCCTAGCTTGATCTCTGGCTGCTCGGACAATATCTTTGTATGCCTCCCAGGCTACCGGTCCTTCCTTCCACCCTCTGTGTGCACCCTTGTTGTGTTTGAGTTTGTCCAGGTGTTCCATGTCCATTCATGAAGGCCTCCTGGCATTTTTGCCTGACTTCCTCTTTGCTGGGATGTATCACTCCTGAGTGTGGAGAAGGTTGTTCTTGAGTATCAACCAGCTTTCTCTGGCCCCTCTTCCCTTCAGGGATTTATCCCATGGTACTCAAATAAGCAGGTCTGCTCTCCTGAAGCCAAGGGTAGTGAGCTTGCTGTGCACCCTCCTCACTCCCCTAAGGGTATCAAACTGCACCAATTTCATGGTCACTGTGGCTCAGGCTACCCTTGGGCTCCAGCCTTTCCTTGCTGGTGAGAATGAGATCCAGAATAGCACCTCTCCTTGCTGGCTTCTTTATCACTCGGAGAAGGAAATTGTCATAAGTGTATTCCAGGAACCTCCTGGTGCTTATACTCTGCTGTGTTGTCCCTCCAACAGCTATTGGGGTTGAAGCCTCCTGTGAGGACCAGGACTTGGAAAGGTGAGGTTGCTCCTCTCTGTTTGTAGAGGGACTCACCTCTTTGGTCTTCCTGACCAGGTAGCATGTAGGAGACCTCCACTATAATTGTCACCTGTCCCTGCCCTCCCTTTAATCTGGATCCATAAGCTCTCAACTGGTTCCTCATCCATCCCTGGGCAGAGCTCCATTCACTCCAGCAGGTCCATGGCACAAAAGAGAGGGCAACACTTCCTCTGTATGAATAATCCTACCCAGGAGAAACATTAAGTCAAATATCAGCACATCAATCTGAACTCTGATTTCTGTCCAGGAACTGCAAGCATGTCTCCTGCATTTTATTGCTTTAGTGGATTGATGAATTCTTCATTGCCCAAAGTGTTTCCCCAAGAATCTTACCAAGAATTTTGTCTTCAACAGCCTTGATTTTTGTCCTTTTTTTTGATCAGCACTGGTGCACACAATGATTTGAGTTCCTTGATGTTCAGACTCTGGTTTCTACAGATGCACAACATCATTAGGGAAGATTTGTATTTCTGTTTGCTGCTCTGACACTTCTGATCCTTGCTTCCCTTTCCTTCAGTTCAGAGTTCCAGTAATTCTCACTTTTTCCCAATGAAACTAAAACAGATTCTTTTCTGTTTATGTACCTCTTAAGTGTCATAAAAGTGTCACAGCAGGGAGTCTCACACCTCTGTAAGTTGCTGCTTCATCCTGATGCTGCAGCAGGACTCAAGCTCAGCCCAGTTAGATGTTTCATTTGAGAGAGCTGTCAACCCTTGACAGCTACAAAAGCACTGCACCTACTCGCTATTAGCAGTTCTACAGATGGAGAAGAAACCATCCCCCTGATGCCTGAACTCATAAACATCCAAGCCTTGCCACAGTGGGAATGTCTGCTTTCCAAACCTGTAAGTACAGACTACCTGCGCTGCATTCACTGTGCTTTTAGATTCAAGTTCTTGAAGCCAGAGTCTTGGAGGAGACCTGCTCAGTTTTTTTTGCATCATCTCAGCTGCTACACTATACGCTGACCTCTTCCCACAGATTCCTTATTTGGCAACACCATTTCTCAACCTAGGCACACTTCTGCAGCACAGGAAGACTTCCCACACTGCCCCAGTCCCGGCAAGAGCCTTCCCCTGGAAGGCAGCATCCACCT
This sequence comes from Myiozetetes cayanensis, assembly GCF_022539395.1. NCBI lineage: Eukaryota > Metazoa > Chordata > Aves > Passeriformes > Tyrannidae > Myiozetetes > Myiozetetes cayanensis. The sequence continues at coordinate 6,757,727 of NW_026087631.1, read as the reverse complement.
CGCAGAGCTGTGGCTGGATGGCATCTCAGACACTGCAGGGACAATTAGTCCAGCAGCTCTTGAGGGCCTTGGTGTGCGGTGCAGTGGCACCATCGCTGAGGACACGTGTGCTTTTCTAAGCCAAGCTGCTGATCCCCGTTTTGTACAGCCTGCTGTGCAAAGTTCCATGTTTGCTGGCTGCGTCTCAGCTCCTTTTTCTGGCCTCTCTTACCACCATTTGTATAAAGCATCTCAACTAAACAACAGCCTGGCAAGCAGCACTTCTGTGAACTACATCCTCCAAAGGGATACAAACCTTTTATCAGTTTTACTAAAAATGACACAGCATGAGCAGTAAAATTAAAAAGTGATTATAATTCCATAAAAAAAATTAGAAACACACAACACTGAGAATCATTCATAGCAATGGCATATGAACAACCAATATGCAACATTTCTCAGAGTTAGAAAATGATAAGTGATTTATGGACAATGGTTAGACATAAATGGGTTGTAAAATCTTCACATAGAAAGGACTTCAAAGAATAAGCCTTAAGACAGAAACTGCTTTCTAGTAGATTTAAATTTTCTGAGTAAAAGGAATTCAATGGAATAAATACACTTATGTACTGAAATTACCTGATGAAACGTCAATAGGCTTTTTGACTGACAACTTTCTGATGTGTTTCCAAAGGAGTAGAAGTTATTCTTTTGAAATTTTACTATTTTCAACACATTTTTTACTTTTGTTTTGCTGAACTTGTTTTCTCCCCTGTATTAGATTTATAGATAATTTAAAGTGGTTGGTTAATCTGCACTGGGACATAATTCCACTATAGTTTCTGAAATGGCAAATACATACATTTTTACAAGCTGCATGTCTTCACCAAAAAGTTAGCAATTACCAAAGGGAAATTCATCTGAGTGCACAAATTATTTCTTTCTGATTTAAAATTTGTCAGTTCGTAGGGTAGCTACAGGAAAAGGACAAGAACTGTGTGGCCATTTGTTACAAGTGAAGAGCAGGTGCAGGTCCCTCAGGGATGAGGCAGGATTGAGGAATCTGCACTGAGCAAGTGACAGCCTTGGTTTTCATGAAAGCCAAATGTCACCACAGTGCGAGCCCTGGGACACCGGCGCTGATCAGATGAGGAGCTGGTGGGGAGCGAAGCTCAGGGGAAAGCACGGCAGGGGTGAATGATAAAACTTGTGCTGATTAACACTTGATGTATGTGCAGTGTCCTGTTTAGCTCACTGTGGAGCTGTCTGAGCCAGTGCAGGTGCTGCCGTCCAGCTGCTGAGACGACGAGATAAAACATGCTTGGGACTCTACAAACTCAAATTGGAGAAGGGAAGAAGAGAACTGGCTACTGTAACAACAAGAAAAGAAGAGCTTTGGACTTGGATAAGGAAATGAAAACTATCCTGGGTTACCATAACAAAGTCTTCTCGCACGCTACACTATTTAAGATATATTTGAAGTCTCCAGGGAATATTCCACATTTTTGACACCAACAGTGTTTTGGGAGGAAGCGCTTTTCTGCTATACCACTACCAATTTATCAGTTCTAGTTACCAGATTAGAATGTCCATGTATACAATGTCAGCCTTAGTCTAGACAGCATTGTTTTCTGTTTTTCTTTTTGATGACCGCTGTGGTACAGGGCGATGCCACACAGTAGCCTGCCAAAAGTTCCACTTACAAGACCGTTTTCATCTCTACCCAGCAAGGTAGGTGAAGACAAAAGAATAGAAGAAGCAGTTTCTTAGCTGTGGTTTAGAAAAAGAAACTAGAAACTGAAAAGAAATCAGGATGTGATTTGTTTCTTCCTGATGCCACCTGCTGGGCAGGCAAGGAAAGAGCGTGAATTCTCTGCAGCCTGCCCGATAGGTAACACCACGGAAGGGGGGACCATCATGTGTATTTCTCACCAGACACAGTCAGTTCACTTACTGCTTCTTCCGAAAGATTTTTTGCTTTGGCTCACATATCTTTGGCTTCTGCAGTTTATCTTCCTCTGCCTCTTCGTCCTTCTCAGAAGGTTTCAAGAGTCTTTATCGCCTTTTTCTCTCACTCTAGTCTTGCCTCTGGGGGTTGCCATCAGCAATTAAAATCAAACTGCACTGTTGTGTTGCCTTAATCTCCTTCCACCAAGACAGTTTCTAGAATCACAGTCCTAAGCTCTGTCATTTTCTCGTGATTACTTCATTATATGTTTGATAACGTAGCAGTCTTTGGGGTTTTTTTCCCCCTCCCTGCAACTTACTTTGCTGCTTCAGGTAGCAGCTACCTCCATGCTGATTAAGGCCCTTAATTGTATTCTCCCTTCAGTATTGGACCTTTCAGTAGATGCTTATCTTATAAATCTTTCAGATTATTTATTTCTAAAATAAAACATTTTCCCCAACTCACAATTTTATGTTCAGAAAATCAAGAAATAGATTCCAGATTAATAAGATGAACATTCACTTTATGTTTATTAGGCAGAGATAATCTTCCTGAGCTTTTTGTTTCACATTACCTTGCCAGATGAGAGCTGTTCTGCATGAAAAGCAGTCTTCAGTTTTCGGGTTTTTTTGCCTCCAACTTTCTTACATAGCATTTCTGGTTGTTCAGAGACAATTGAAGCACATTGAAATTGTCTGTTACACAGTGTGTGATTAGTACAATTTGTTCCCCGAGGGCTACTGAGAAAACCTTGAAAGTCCCTGAACTTCACATTTGGTTAAGCTATTTATTGACAGTAGCCAATATTTTTTAAGAATTTGGAGCATTTTAGGAATGAGACCTATGCTGTACTCTTGCAAGATTAGGCCATGGAGAAGAAGCATTAAAAAAGTAAAACATTGACTATAGTACATTAGGGACAAAGATTACGATTTTCTAGTTTCAGGATTCTTTCTTAAGTCCTCTGTTTTGAATCACACAGCTCACTTAAATGGTAGCTTGTTTTGTCTGCACATTTTTAATTTGCCTACATTCATAAACACATGAACACAACATATATACACATACACGCATATATACATATATAAAAATACACACAGTTATATAAAAATGTATATTGATTTTAAGACCACTCCTTTGATTTTTTTCTTTATTTTTATTTTTAATGTTTTCCCTTTCTGAATTGCCACGTGAAGAAATACATATTTGGACCTTCCTGCTCCTTTTTCTTCAGAAGAAGAACCAGAACACTGGTTCTTACAAGGTAAAGTTAAATTGGCTACACCATTAAGTTTCAGCCTTTCCAACTGACTAGTCATCATTCCTCTGATGATAACAGAAAATAACTCAGTTTTGACAATAAACCTAGGTGACCTTCTTGAAATACTACTTATTTACCCACTGAACCCTCACTAAAAGCAGGATATAAATATTTTGTTCAGACCTGACAGATCACCCTATTCATCAAAAATCCTAGACAATGGTCTTTTCAGTTATAGAGCAGAAGTAATATCCTCCTCTTTTCAAACGAGATAAAGATTAATATAAGACACTTATTAGAATTTTGCTTTTCCTTCCTTCAAAATAAGTATCTTGATTTCCATGTAAAATGTTATCTGCTATAATCCAATCTGGTATTTCTATTTCTCTTTCTTTGTGTCTGACAGCTGCCCATCTAAGTCATCCTTTTCAAATATATTAGGGAATTTCACAGAATGAAGAATATTTATATCTTAAACCACTTTATAAAGTGGTTTCGGTTACCACTTGCAGCAATCGAAACTGACAGTGGTCACAAAAATTAGTATCAATGGCATAAATACCCATATTATAAAACCCATGGAAGATAAATTAAAAAAATATTTTGAAAAAAAGTCTTGCTTTTAAAAGGGATTAAAAAATCCAAACACCCCCCCCATCCAAGCCAGAAAAAAACCCTAAACACATTCTTCATAGTTTCATGTTTATGTCTATAAATCTCGAGGTCTGAAAGACTCATAATGCAGCTTTCATATTAAGAGAGTATTATTGTTCATGGATCACCTTCAGCATGCAAAAACTACTGATAGAGAAACCAAAGACAGAAAGATGTGGGAGCTTTAAAATGACCTTAAAAGGAAAATCAGACTGAAAGTGAAAAGAAATCCTGAAAGACTTGAATAGAAGGACAGTCAGTAAAACATTGTGCAGAAGAGAAGCTGAAAAAAAGCTTACTGACTTTGATACAAATAATCACCACAGATAACTGATCGGTATAAAAACATTGTATGGGTAAGTAGCCTCTGAAGTTTGGTGGTGGTGGTGGTTTGGGCTTTGGTTTTGTTTTGGTTTTGTTTTTATTTTTGTTTTTGTTTTTTTGTTTTTTTTTTTTATCAAAGCATAGCTCCTGGGAAGGATGTGTGCTCTGTATTGCAAACTTTGGATACACAGCTAAGCATCATCCATGCTTAGACTGCAGCTGCATCCAAGTCAAGCTGTCCAGTGTCTTTCTGTACAGCTGCTTGAGCTCTTGATCCCAGTGCTCAGTGTGGGATGCTACTGTTTTCAGTAAAGTGCAGCTGTCTCCTTCAACTTTAGGTTACCACAGGTTATCTTCAATGTCAGGACTAACATAATTTGTTTGTTTCGGTGTCAGCCAGATCTTCATAAAGTCTACCAGCTTTTTCTGTTCCAAACCGAGTGTAAATTGCTTGAATAAAACTGTGAAAAAAACCTGTATAAAGCAGCACAGTTTTAAAACATTCTACAGTTTATTGGTTCACATTTTCAAAATTGGAAATATAGCAACACACTTATATTTTTTTTGTGTGTGCAAAACCTCAGGCTTAAAATACATGCTTATTTTTTCCTGTGTGTTTACACCGTTATCTCCACATCTTTCAATATAGGCTAAAATAAGAAATCAAATTACTCCAATTGCAATTAAATTGTGTTTCTTGCCTCTTTTTCTGTCAAATCACTCTCACAATATAGCTGAAATATTTCAGCTATTGTACCTCTTAGTCCATACCTATGCATCCTTACTTGCATGCCAAATTAATTTGTACTAACTGACTACTGCTATAATGAGGTATCTTCTGGGACTAGGTAGAAAGGAATTCCCAAAAAGTCTTGAGTTTCCACTTACAGTAGACAAACAAAGCAAAATAAAACCTTTGCCTGTGCAGAGAAAAGAAAAATGTGGAAACACTTACTTTTGTGAAAGGTTGCCTCTGAAAGCTCCTCTGATAGTTACATGATCTTACCTAGTTAATGACAATTATCTAGCTTAAATTCCTTTTTATTCCTTAAATTCTTTTTTAGCATAATTGTTTTGCAGAAATTTATTGTTGAAAAAATTCTTCCAGGGTTGGAGTCTATCTCTAGTGTAAAACAAGTGGTGTCAGTGACCAATTCCTTTCCTGTTTGTTCCCTTGGAGTTGAATGATCAAAATGTTGTGTGTAATTTACCCTCCCATGGGACATGCAAAGAGACAGAAAGGATAATTAATGCTCCCTGTTATTGATATCATCTATCTGTATCTGCTAAGTTTTGGACTACCATGGGACCTTACTTGACCATCCAAGAAACTGGAGAAAAAGTTCATTTTTAAAGCATTTACGGTATCCTTTAATGCAGCACAGACAATTATCTACTTCTGATTTTTCCTGAAAAAGAAGGTAAAATATTTGAGGACTTGCTGTAGACCTACCTCTTCAAAACCTGTATCAGCTTGTGGTGGGTTTACCCTTCCTGGATGCCAGGTACCCATCTGGCTCTATCACTCCCTTCTTCAATGGGACAGGGGACAGAAAAATATAAAAAAAGGTTCATGGGTCGAGATAAGGAGAGGGAAAGATCACTCAGCAATTGCCTTCATGGGCTGAATAGTCTTGACTCAGGAAACTTAGCTTTATATATTACCAGTCAAATCAGAATAGAGTAATGAGAAACAAAACATAAATCTTCAGAAACCTTCCCCCCACCCCTCCCTTCTTCCCAGGCTCAACTTTACTCATGAATTCCCTGCCTCACTCCACACCTCCCCAGCGGTGCAGGGGGACAGGGAATGGGGTCCTTCCTCCTCAGAGGGAGGACTCCTCACAGTCTTTGCCTGCTCCAGTGTTGGGTCCCTCCTGTGGGAGACTCTTCCATGAGCTTCTGCAGTGTGGGTCCTTCCCAAAGACTGTGGTTCTTCATGAACTGCTCCAACACGGGTCCCTTCCATGGAGCGCAGTCCTTCAGGAACAGGTTGCACCAGCTTGAGTCCCCCATAGGGTCACAAATCCTGTCAACAAACCTGCTACAGTGTGGATTTTTCTCTCCATAGGGCCACAAGTGCTGCCAGAACCCTGCTCCAGCACTGGCTTCCCAAGGGGCTATAGGCTGATTTGGGCATCCACCTGCACTGGTCTGCGGTTCTTCAAGATCTTCAGGTGGATCACTTCCAACTCTTTTGCAAGCTCTCTGGAGCTTGTGACGTGAAAGTAGTAGTGCACCTAAGGAACTGTGATACCAAAACTTCAACAGAACAAAGAGAAAATGCCAGAGCTTCGAGGCAGTGACAACCAATTACCTCCTCCATCTGTCTGAGCTGGGAACCTCCAAGCTCCTCCAGGTTGCATGTGTAACCTCTTGCAACATGACAAAAACCCATGTCACTGCGTTGGTGCCACATATTTTGAATGACAAGCAGTGCTAGTTACAAGGGCTGCCAGTCAATAAGTACAATTTATCAAGATAAAGCTACACTGTTAGAAATATGTGTTTTCAGAACAGGATGAAGGAGATTGTGTACAAATGCTTCCGAAGTCAGTATAACATGTTGCTGTCAGAATACATCCTACATTATGTCCTTGCCCAAGGTGATACTACTCAGGGAAATTTTCATTTGAAAACAGTTCAGCTATTACCAAGGACACACAAAGTTAACAAGAGCCTGGTTAAAAACGAATGAGGACACAGTTCTTCACACAAAACCAAGTAGATCCACGGAAACATTTGCCAAAACATACTGCAGATGCTGACATTACAGGGGTTCAAGGGGAGATTGAACAAGTTTATGGAAGACAAATCTGTAAGAGGTTACTAAGTACACAGAAATGACATCTGGTTCAGAAAAAAAGTGCTGAAGCCAAGAACTGTGGCAGCTGAGAAAGTATACAAACTCAGGCCTGCCTTGTGTTTCTGTGTATTCAATGTCCTTACCATAAGAGCAGCTTTGGGATTAGCTGCAGAAGTTTTCCAGGTGTCTGCACCACAAAGGAGTAACAAGAGCAGAGCAGTCTGTTCCCTGTCCTTTCTACTTATTACGCAGCACTTGGGTGATATTTTCCCTTCAGTACCCTACACACAGGCAAGTGCTGCAAATTTCCGAGCAGGCTGCTCTATCCAGTCAACCCCTGAACACAGATAAAAAAGCTCAAGGTGTCAGTAGCAAAAAACATACCCTTAAGGGGAACTACAGTATTGCAGACTTGGGATACTTTTACTTTAAGACATTAAATCATAATAACTCTCGCAATAAAAGAACATGCTCAATTATTGTATAAGTCTCTACTCCAGAGAGAACTACTTTGGGAACTGAGGTTTCCAGTTTTTAACACTGTAATTATGTATAGAATCACAGAATCACAGAATGGATCAGGTTGCAAGAGATCACAGCGGGTCACCTGGTCCAACTTCCCTGCTCACGCAGGTCATCCTAGAGCACATGGCACAGGATTGCATCCAGATGGTTCCTGAGTATCTCCAGTGAGGAAGACTGCACAACCTCTCTGGGCAACCTGTTCCATTGCTCCATCACTTGCACAGTAAACAAGTTCTTCCTCATGTTCAGGTGGAACTTCCTGTGCATCTGTTTCTGCCCATTCCCTCTTGTCCATCAGCACCACTGAGAAGATGGTCTCATCCATCCTCTTGACACCCTCCCTTTAGACACTTGTATGCACTGATGAGGTCCCCTCATTGATGAGGTCCTGTTGAGACTGAACAGGCCCAGCTCTCTCAGCCTTTCCTTGTAGTGGAGATGCTCCAGACCCCTAATTATCTGACCTATGTTACCAGCTGCAGAAAAGCTCCCAGTAGGCAGCACCAGGTCATCCTCACTCAGACCATGACAGGGAATATTCCCCAAGTGGGAACCATCTGTTTTAAGAGAACCATCTGGACAGCATTTGTCCTAAACTTTTAAGCCTATAAATGAAGCAAATCCTACTGCAGATCTTCTAAGCCGTATTAGATCTTTTAAAATTCAACGGTTTCACACTTACAGCTTGCTATGCCTTCCTAGTTCTGTCCTGTAGTTCAGTGTTATGCACAAACCTCGAAGCCCTTGGAAAACATACAAACCAGAATTTCCCTTGGCTTACTTGTATTATTGACAGTACTAAGTAGTTCCTCATTTGAGTATCTGTCACTTGTGCTGTTCTCACTCACAGAAGGATGTCAGACAGAGCTTCTTAGACATTACTTGATTTCTTAGACATTACATCATTACTTACAAATGAAATATAGATTATTTGTGAAAGAAAAACTGACAAAGATTTGGTAACTTCAAATCTAATCTGTAAAACTTTAAATGCCTGTATAGTATCTTCCTCCATAGTGGTACTGGGGTTTGCCCAATAGTATTAATTTTCCTCATGGTAGCTCATATGGTTCTATGGTTTGGATCTGTGCTGAAAATAGACTTGATGACATATATGTGTTTTAGATACTGCTGAACAGTGCTTGAACAACACCAAGCCCTACTCTGTTTCTCATGCAAGTGAGCAGGAGGGGAGTGCACAAATGGTTGGAAGGGGACACAGCTGGAAAGCTGACCCCAGCTGACCAAAGCAATATTCCATACTGTATGGTATCATAATCAGTACATCAAGCTGAGGGGAAAGAAAAGGAGAAGGGGCAGGGCATTTGGACTTAGAGCATTTGCCTTCCCAAGTAACCATTACTTGTGACAAAGTCCTGCTTTCCTGGAGGTGGTTGAACATCTGCCTGCTGATGCTTTGTTTGCATATACAGTTTTTGCTTTACCTCTCAAACTGTCTCTATTTCAACCCACAAGTTTTGTCACTTCTACCCTTCCAACTCTCTCCCCCACCCCACTGTGGAGGACTGAGCAAGTGGCTGTCTGGCTGAGCTCCCTGCCATCACTAACCCACAACAACACAAACACTTCTGCTGTTTAATTGTGTGGCAGTTAAATGGCAAGTCTTCTGTTTTCTCTCTTCAATTAAATGAAATTTATGCTCTTGATTTTTCTAATTTTGTCTCTTCTGACTACAGAGAAGCCACTCACAGCCCAATCTGGAGGAAGAGAATGACCCGGAGAGATTTCATAGATCCTTGATAAATACGTCACTGATTTTACTTTGCTAAGGACCTCTTTCTGTGGGCAACATAAATCAGAATAGTAAGCTGGTCGTGATTTGAAGTTAAAATAGTTTCTACAAACTGAAAAAAGCTTTTCACCTTGAGTGGCTTCAGTGTAGCTGATGTGGGCCTATCAGAACTGAACATGGCATTTGTGTGGTCAGATACTTGATCCTTGCCTTTTGCTTTGAGATGGAGGAAAATTTTTAAACCCACATCTGGAAGGTAGCGCTCCTCTGGGTCCCAGAGCTCTGAAATTCAAAGGGCTTAGAGAAGGCACACCAATCAGAAAGGCAGAATCAGACAGAACGACATGCACTTTTAAAGAGACGTTTGCTTGTTAATTGCCAGCCATTCAGACCTTGAGCATTTCTGACAGGGTACATGGATTTATCATCAAGACAAGCCTGTGTTTGAAATGCTGCATAACACAAAAAATCAAGATACAGCATATGATTCCACTGGGAGAATAAATTGTATAAAAACAACGACTGATGTAAAATCCAGGAAGAAGAGCAGTAAAATCAAAGAAAGACATCTGACACTTTTGTCAGCGCATCAGGAAGAGAGCGATTTTCTTCAAGAAAGGCAGTAGGGCTGGAAGTGGAAGTGACTTTCTCTCACAAGGGGAGAGGCAAGAATAATGTGGGGTCTCCTCTTAAAGCAGGGTGACAGGTATACAGGCAGCCTGATGCTTACTTATTGTCAGGATGGAATTCAGAGCTCCTCTGGTTTGATTTTCTCTGGAAGAGTTATGTTTAAAGCACTTGTCATAGTTCGTATTTTTTTAGCAAGGAATTTTTCTTTCCTTTCCTCCTGCCCTGTGTGTGTGTGTGTGTGTGTGTTCTGTGATGAGCCATTTAGTTAAACAAAGGAATCGGCTCGAGCCTTAATGGGCGAGATTAGTTGCCTTGACAACGAAGGGGGTGGAGGCTGGGGGAAGAGACTCTCTCTCTGCCGGGGTGAGTTGCTGCGGCTGCAGACACTGCCGGGCTCCTTTGCTTTTTTTTTTTCCTGTCGGAGGGGGAGTTTGCTGCTGCTCTTGGCTCACCCTCCGGCTGACTGCAAGCCCTGCTTACAACGACCCTAATCAGCTGAAGTTTGTGATGCTTCCATTGGGAGAACTTTCTGTTTTATTGCTGTTGTCTTCCCTTTCCCCTCCCCGGTGGCAGCCAAGATCCAACAGCGCCACCTGGTGACGGGCACTGACATTACAAGCTCACTCCGTGATCCAACAGCTCTACCTGGTGACTACAATAGACACTACAAGTTTTTTACACCTTCAGTGACCCAATGCTTTTCACCTGGTGAATGGTACATACATATAAATTTTGCATCTCCAGTGACCCGACGGCGCCCCCTGCTAACTGTGGTTGGAACTGCACCAAAGGGTGCAAGAAATTGAACGCTTTTTTGCCGTTTATCGTTTTGTTCTAAAGGGGATTATTGGTGGGTATAGGAGACATTTCTAGTTATTTCACGGGTTTTTTTTTTTTATTTTTCCCGTGTTCCTGTTAATACACACATACCTTTTAATAAAGGGCTGTTATTTTCCCTTTTCCATAATTTGTTTTCCTTCAATCGGAGCCTCTTAATTTTGGATTTATAACTGGAAAGAGAAGTTTGGGTCTTTTCCTCCTAATTCATCCTCAGCAAAAGACCCTTGTCTCATTTAAACTGGGACAGCACTTCAAAGGAATTGCAGATGGCTAAAACTTCAAGGTATCCCTCAAAAGAACAAAACAGTGGTCTGGCCAGGGTTCCAGAGGAACTGGCTGCCAGGAGTGTACACTGGCCATTAATTCCCCCAAATACACGATACTCTGGAAAGCTGAAGATTTTGAGGTAGACTTCTCATCCTTAATACACAGATGATGACTAATGATTTTATTCTCTAAAAGTACTTTTCTCCTGCATGATTTTATCAGTCCCATTCAAGCACTTAGATATATATTTAAGAACGTATCCTCCCTGTTTGGGAAGGAAGCACCACTAAGTCCCTTCTTAAGAAAAGAGAGAGCAAGGCACAAATAGAGCAAAACTACTCATCTAAAATGCCAGCCTGAGCAAGGATCTGAACAAAGTACTCCAACTTCCCACTTCAGTGCTTTAACCATATTTTTACGTACAGAACATAAAACCATACATTTACTTGTTCAAGAGAGAACATCATGGCAAACAACAGACAGAGCACAGAGATGCTCTCTATGGTATAGAAATTGGTGAGGATGTTCCGAGTAACGACTTTGTCATATTCACCTGAAGTGTGCGTATTTCCACCCTGGGTAGCACTGCTTCCTACAGAGGTAGCAGAAAAACAAAGTGGGAATGTTAAGAAGGTAGATAAGAGTTCCCATCCAAATTACCATTCAGATAGGACCACCCAGGCCTAAAGAGTGTCGAGAAAAAAGAGAAGAAATAACCGCCAGATGAAGTCAGGCAGAAATGTGTTTGTACTGCTGACTGAAATAATTCTGACATAGGAAGCCCATAGCCTTGCACCTACGTTAGCTTTTCTAAAGCCTCAAGTAATCTGTTCCCTTTCGTGTGTTGAGAATCAGCTTCTAAAGTGCAGGGGCAACATCTAGTGTTAGCTGAGGGATACTGCACATTCTGGTATCTCCGTGAACGGTTAAACATCTGAGTCACTGACAATCAACGACAATAAAAGAATTTCTGTGAAAACCAGCTTTTCTCACTTCAGGTCAAGATGATGTATCCCACCGATCAGGCAGGCACTGCCACGAAAGACACACATCATGAACTTTCTTCCTATTTTCTCATTGCCTGAATGCTGTTACTGGGCAGCTCTGTTGGTGTCCCTTTAGACCTAGTAACAAACAGTCCAGGGCCTTGAGAAAGCAGGCTAAAGCTACAGTATCAACTCAGAAGTGATGTTTTTTAGACAAAAACGTTTCTTATCCACATGAATAATGCTATGTTGCACTAGGTGAAATGAACAGCAAAGATCCCACCATTATTTACCCTGCAAGTACTAAAAAGACTATATAGAGGCACTGGGAGTTTCTTTCTCCAGTACCAATCTGAGGTGATAAACGCAGTTCAAGAAGACAGAAACATGCTGATCCTTTCAGAGAGGAGGAGAATTACTGTCCTGAAGAATAAGGCTATTACTGAATAGGAATAGGTTTGATTAAGTAGCAGGAGTGTGAAAAAGATGCTGCATAGAGAGTGCTCAGAGTTTCAAGCAGGGAATGAAGAGGTCATAGGAGATGCTCTGCATGCTTCAGACACGCTCTTTAGGATGATGGAGAACGGGAGAAGAAAGTTGTGTTGCAGACCCTATGTTGCAGGAGACCATTGCAAAGACACCAGATGATGGCATGCAGAGGTCAATACAACTCAGACCCTCCTTCTATCACAGGAGCTTTTACTCGATTTGAGGTGCCATTCAGCCCATTTTCTAAACCTTTCCTCCCTCATCATATATGACACAATTTCTCTTCCATAGTGTGACAGAAGCAGCCTAGGACCAGAAAATGTCTACAAACTTTCTGAAGCAGGTTTAGTGACAGCCAGATCACAATCAAGATGTGGTTGAAAAGGATTGGTTTTTTTTTTAATGTATGGGTCCAGCCCTCCTCCAGCGCTCAAGAAAATCTGTTGTCTAGGCTGGTAAGAATCTTTCACCTACCCTGTCTGGGTACCAAGTACTAAGACTCAGGGAAATATCTGGGACCCCAAAATGTTTATCCAGGCCTCACTACTAGACTAGAATATGAATTACATCCCACACCTGCACACAACAGGGTGGCAGAAGATACAGACCCTCTTCTGCCTCACACCTAGCACAGAAACTGGTGCCAAGTACACATGCCTGTTACTTGTGGTCCCACTCCAGCCATGGCAGCTGAGCCCCTCACCTGTTTTGTTCTCCCTTGCTGTTTTTCAGGATACTCACTGTTGTCATATTGGCTGCTGGCTAAGACCACCATGCACTATATTTAAGAAAAGATCTAATAAGAGGATAGGACTGACTTTAGCGATCAGGCCCAGGGTGTATTCAGGTAAGTGTACTGACCAGGAAACCAGTCCCTTTTATACCACCTCCTGTCTACTCCCTCTCTGTGTTCCTCCCCACTCCCTTCTGCTAGATATGCTTTTGCAAATTTTGGGTAGTCCCTCAGGCGCCCCCCTTTAACATTTCAAATCCTCACAGTTCTCTTTTTTCCCCTTTCTTATCAGTTACAAAGCTGAGCCTGAGAATTTCTTTCAGTCCTTCATCAGTGAGTAACTAGAAACTTTTAATCCTTGGCATTGTCTCTTTTATCTGTTGTCTATCGGGTTCGTGTCTGTTTGTGTTCTTGCTTATCACTTCCCCTTTCATTTATTTTTCCCTTTGCCCTGAAAAGATTCATTGATCAAATAACCTTAATTAGGCATATGATCTTACCTTTCACACACTTACCACAGCACAAGATATTCTCTAAGCAGAATGCGAAAAAGACAGCTGATTTTTTCTTGTTGGTAACTTGAATTTGTGTCACAGCAAGAGTACAGGTCAGGGAACAAAATACATCAAATTAACTCACACCTTAAACCTTCCTTTGCTGAAATCAACCAATTGCCGAAACCAAGAAAGGTGACTATATCCTTGTCTTTGAAAATCCAGAATGGAGGGAAAAACTGAAGGTGATGCTATAAAGATAGCTAGCATGACAACTATTTGAAGTTATTTGCTCATCTGACCTCCTGATAGAGTGGTAGCCACCAGCACCTTACACTGAGCCAGGTGGAAGCCAATGACCACCTCAAGATCACTATTTTTAGCTTAATCGGAGCCCGTGAACCATCTACGGCTTGCTGGAAGCATGGCTGCTGGCTGGCTCCCTGAGCAGATACAGGGGAAAGTCTCCCCAGGGACAGGGAAGGTTCTGTCAAAAAAAACAAGCTGTGGGATTTTCCCCAGTACCTCATACAGCTATAGTTTGCCAAGCAAGTAATTGCTGCTTTGGTCTGAAGACACCACACGAGCTGCATATGGAATGGGCCTGCTGGAGACTTGGCTGTCTGTACTCATGTTTTGTTTGAGCCCTGTATGTGGGTGCTGTTGAGAGCAACACCTCATTGCCCTCTGCCTGTCTATCTGTCTCCAGGATATGTGCTCAGCTTTGCTACCAGTTGATTCTCAAATGGGAAAGCAGCAGCCACATCCATCAGTCTGGACAGACCTCTGGGTCCCTGGGCAAGGTTCCATGCAGGAGGAATGCCCAGGACCTGGAGCTGCTAGAGAGGGTGGCCACTTACGGTACTGCTTAAGGGGTGTCTATACATTTCAAGACCAAATTCTAACTCACCTTTTGATCTCTGAGTTTGAAGGCTGGCCTCATCATATTAGAGGAGATAAAATTCACTGAAACCTCTTTCATCCTTATTTGCTAGTCCAATTCTCTGGATTGAACTCCAGTTCTTTTGGATATGAGGGGTCATGCAGTAAGAGATTCATTCCCCAGAGAGGTCTGGCAGGATATGTGCAACAAGGCAAAAGTACTACAAAGACTTCTAATGCACTGTGTTTTTCCACATAAAGAACAGATATAAACATCAGGTTCTACAGCACACTTACCCTGAATTAAAAAAAAAAAAAAAAAAAAAAATCCAAATAAACGCATCAAGAAATGCAGTGGCCAAATTGCAAACATAAAGAAATTTCAAAACAAAATTGAGTTTTTATGAAATTCAGGTGCAGGATATTCCATGTAGATCTTGAACACATCACCAGAGGAAGTCACTGAGATTGAACAGAGAATAAATTCAGTAAAGCACTGAATATTTAAATAATATTCAGCTGCTTATTAACACCTGCCACTGAAATTTTGGAAAGGGTAATTTTGTAATCTTTTGGGCTGTGAACCAATCACCATACTGTATTTCATCATTGACATTGTGATTCCTGGGCAAGTTATTGTGTGTTTGTTCACAGTAGTACACATAAATGTTTCATGGGTTATGAGTTTCCATTCCTGCTGTCTAGGTGATGAACTGCTGAGACAGTGGTTGTCAGTTCTTCCGAAAGCTGCTTTACTTGCCTAATTTCCTTTATGGCTGTTGAGTTCTTGGGCTAACCACAAGTGATGTTTTCAGAATTCTCAGCACAACTGATTTTCCTCAAATTTGAGTCTTACCATGGAAAACAACTCCAACATTACAGCTTTACTTCCCAAGCAGATAATGGACAGCTACACCCACAATAATCAGTAAACAAACAATGAATTCAGCTGAGTGTAGTATTTTTATTCTGTTTAAACTTCCACACATCAAGACAATCCAAGCATCAAGCTAGAAAAACCTTGAGCAAACTTGTTGATTCTTGTTGCTTATAACATTTCTGCTCCAGTATTTTGAATAGCCTTTGTCCATTTTATCCCCTTGGGTGTAAGTTTATATCCTTGAAGCTGTATTGACAAATAATTAGCCAGTATGCTGCAACAGCAACAGTCCGGCACAAAACTTCATATGCCTTCCACATGGAACTGAGGTCCAAACCCACCACTGGAAGATCTCAGCACACTGGTTTGCTGACTACCAAATTCTGGGATGGGCCAAGTGGGTTTATACTTATAGCATTCCACTGTGTTTAATAAGAAATACATTGCCTGGGATGATTTAAAAAGCCAGGTGGACAATCACAATAATATCAGGTGTGACTGCATGCAGCTGCGTATCTGTAACAATAAAACTAGAAAAGACAGGGGCTTATTTCATTCTATTGCTAATTTGAACGTGATCAAAATAGCTGATTCCCACCATTTCATTAGAAAGGGCCACCTCCACAGAGAAGACATCCCCCTAGTCAACTTCTCAGTAGGTGTTAAGAGGGCACCTGGAGGAGCTGTGGCTTCAAATTCTCTCCAGCAGAGAGCTGAAAAAGCTCTTACCCAATATTTTAACCTCAGAGCTAACTTTCAGCAAAAAGATATTAGCTTTGCTCCAATTTTATTTGGGACTGCAGAAGCAGTTCCCACACTGAGTGTATACATTTAGATAACTGGTCCACTGATCTTATGCTGGTACTGCCTAAAACCGCACAAACTAATCTAGAGCCAGGGTTGGGGTGGGGTGGGGGGCAGAGAGGACAACCAGCAGTGACTGATCTGAAAGAAAAAGTGAGGGGTTGGAACCACTAGTTTAGTTGACAGGTGTCAGACCAAGTCCATGAGACCCTCAAAAATATCCTGGAAGAATTTGCTTACTTTGCAGAAAGGCTCCCAGGATGCAGTTTCTCTAGGCACACAATCCATCACAGTTTAAGTACATCTGGTTCCCTGACACAGTCAGGCACTGGGAAACAGGCCACAAAATGAGTTACGCTAACAGAACTGGGTAATCCATAGAGTTATTTCAGGTCTCTGGAATTCCTGAGCATTTTATAACCACTCTTTCCTCATGCCAACCTACAAAAAAACATTGATGGCTGTTCCACTCAACTCAGTTACCCTCACAGAGATGAAGCTCAGAAGCAACCATGGAGGAGAGAACAAAGGTAAAAGGCAGTGTGGAGCTATTTTACACAACAGCATTTGACTTGTAATGGAGAAAAGAAACAAAAGTTCTGCCTCAGCTGCTTTCTCCCAGTGCTTCCAGTGCCCTTTGGACCTGTGCCACACTTAATCTGGAATTTCTAAGGACAGAAGGAGGAAAAGCAATACAAACGGATAGGTTACCAAGTACAGGACACACTCTGATGTAACGTTTTTGGTGGCCCCATTCAGATACACTGGTAAAATACACAAGTATGTATGTGAGGGTGATGAGACACAGGAAGAGGTTACCCAGAGAAGTTGTGGATGCCCCACCCCTGGAAGCATTCAAGGCCAGGTTTGATGGGGCTTTGAGCAACCTGGTCTAGTGAAAGGTTGTCCCTGCTCACAGCAGGGCAGTTGGAACGAGGTGATCTTTAAGGTATCTTCCAACCCAGACCATCCTGTGATTCTGTGATTCTATGTGCACAGTTTGTCAGGCCTGCAGTGCATTTTTGTAACTAACCTTTACTCCATATGATCTGCTCCCTTCAGGTAATATTCAGGTAAAGGAAAACAAGCACCAGACCCACCAGGCCTATGACTAGTGAAAGATCAACCTGAGAGAGACCAGAGGGGAGAACACACCACCAGCCTCACTGCTGTGTAAAGCCAGAACACATTCAGGACCTTGAGGTCTTGCAATATTCTGTACAAAAAGGAATATAAAAGGAGATGGTGCTGTCTTCTACTCCAGCCCAGATATATTTCATTCCCCACAGTGCTGCTGCTAACTGTGATACTTAGCCTCTCCTTTCTCTGTTCTCCTCAGCAAACTGAGGCTTTGTTCAGGTTCAGTCTTTCTGAAGGTGGACTGGAATTTGAGATCAAGAGTTGAAAGGCCTGTTAAGAAAGCTGGAATCTTTGCTGTTCCTCCTCCAATGGGTCATAGAAGCATAAGAAAAAGAAGTACATTTTATAGGCAACAGAAAAGGTAGCAAAGCATGTGTAAATGCATAGGAAAGAAAACCTGAGGGTTTGTTGTCTTACTAGGGCAAGTGACTGCTATGTTTCCAAATTACCAAGCTGAACATGTTGGCTCCAAGTCCTCCTATGCATGAATATGAGACCTTCCTGGACAATGAAGCTCCCCTAGGAGGAGGAAGGGATATGTTGCTCACAAAATTAATAAGTGTGATCACAAAAGTATGTCCTGTACAAACACAGAAAACAATTCATCGTGACTTCCATGTTTCTTACATTCAACAGTCAGCAACATGTCCATTTCACACAGGCAGCGAAGGACTTCAAACAATTTGGACAGTCTGAGCAATGAACTCAGTAGAAAACTTGCAAGGATTTCCTAGAACAAAGTTTAATTGTGTAGAAATGGAAAAGAAAGCTCTTTCGCCACAAATGTGAATCCAGCTAAACAAAGGACAATATATTTGTGATTTAGAAAGAGAGGGAAAGCCTGCACATGGTCTTCTCAAATCACTTCTTCGGAATGTATTTTGGAAGTGTCCAGCATTTGGACACTTGGATTTGTGAAGTTGCCCAGGATTTTTTTTTTTTCCTTAAATATATATTGGTTAGAGCATGGTGATACTAACACCAAGGTCATGGGTTGAATCCCTGTGTGGGCCATTCATAAGGGGTGGGCTTGATGATCCTTGTGGGTCCCTTCCAACACAGAATGTTACGTGATTCTGTGATTAGTTTGCACTTACAAGTCTTGTCTGGTCATTGGAGATTGAAGTGTACCCATCTTACACAGCACCGAACAGAGAGCAGAAACATTCTGTTCACAAGTCTTCACTGTTTTATTCTATTGTAGAAAGTGTTATCATGAACCTTTATATGTAATCTGGAGCCCTAACAGGCAAGAGATAAAACCATTACTAAGTATAGACATAAAATACCAACCTCTCTTTCCCAGCTGTGCTCATATGACCAAAATCTGTTCTAATAAACAAGTCAGTGATAAATCTTCTTACAAGGCACTGAAGGTGAAAAAATTGTAGTTTAGTTGGGCTCATATAGCTAAACAACAGCTATGTTATAGCAACGTTATAATCTCCCCAAACCATTATGGGATAACATGAAATCATTCTTCTGCAAGAGAAGGATAAATAACACTTTCATTAAAATATCTTCTCCTGTATTGGGTAGGTCAAACCAGTTAACAGTGTTAATCATCCAGACTCAGGAAAAGGAGGCAGTTTAGGAACACCCCAAAGAACGGGTGTCCCACTCAGAGTCTTCTATTTCTTTTTTTCACATGAGGTTTTTTTTTATTTTTTATTTATTTATTGTTATTTTTAAGGCAATGGCCCTGCAACTTGGGTCCCCCTGTGTTTCAATGCAGCATTATCATGTGGAAAGTCAAAGTCAGTAGCAGGAAGAAGAGAGAACGGGAAGGCTGGTGAGCACTGCTGGCGTCTGTGCGGATGTGGCTGGACCGCCCGCGGCCCCGGGGCTGGGATTCGACCGCGATGTAGCCGTTGATGATGCGAATCCGGGGAGGGTGGTCGGTGGCACTGCAAGGCAAGAGAAGAACATCAGTCCAGACCCAGCCTAGAACTGCCCATCAGCCACAGAGCGGGAGGTGGGCAGCCTCTGTGCCCCACTGTTAGCCTTCCGGGTCCATGAGAATGGTCTCTTGTGCAAGTTACACGCCCACCAGACGTCTTTGTCTCCTAAAGGCAGAGTGGTGTCTTGTCCCTTCCTCACAAGTGTGGGCAGCTCCCCTACCAGCTCACAAGGACGAGGGTGCTACCCAGCTGAACTGTGAAGCAGTCTTGAGGGGCAACAGGGAAGAGAGATTGAGGACAGTGACGCCACCAGGAAAATACCAGCCCTTGCCTCAGGTCTACCCAGCCTGCCCACTGCTCCCACAGTCAGTCAGGTGGGTAAGACGACCATATTCCTAGTGCCTTTCAGCTAAGTAGTAAATATATAAGAATAAAATAAGTACTGCTGCAGAGGAGTGTCGCTGGAGCGAGACACCTGTGCTCAACTGAGTACATCTTCCTCAGCTGTGCTTCGTGCACCTTAGTGTGGACCAAACTTGTTTTTATACTGTACACTGTATGATCTCTTCCACAGGTCATGAATTACAAAGAGATTGCATGACATACTTTAAGGAGAGGAAGAGTCACACCCAGAAGCACATACCAGAGTCACTGGGAAAAATCACCACATTCCAGAGTATTTCCCACGGAAGTGAGTGCTCTGACATGGTGACAAATGAGAGCTGAATCACAGCCCACATGATGCTGAACTCCCATTACGGCAATATGTGACAGAGGAGAGAAATTTGTGTGCTCTAGGTTGCTAATGCCAACTGCCCTGAACCAGGGTGGGATTATACACCACAGCAGGCCAAGAGCCAGAAGGGTCACAATTGGGGTTGTTTTCCTTGGCAATGGACTGAAAGTAATATTTGATCCTGGAGCTGCAGGACTGACGCACAGCTCAGGGCCTCATGGTGCTGTGTGGAACGTGAAGGTAAATTTGGATGAACCTAAAAGCAACTCCACCTGGCAGATACAAAAGCTGAGTAACTTCTCCTGCACCAGCTGCTGTGCATCATTCTTGTCTTATTTTGGCCCATTAAGCAAAAATGCTTTGGGAAACTGAATGCAATTAGTATCCTTTTTAAAAACATTTACTCTCCCTTACCCAAAGGGCTCCCCTGAAGATTTGAACAATAGCTGGAGTGAAGCCAGCTGGCAGCACATCAAAGAAGTACAGCTGGCAGCTGATGCATACAGGGGCACAAACAAAAGCCATTCTGCCAAGCCCACCACAAGACTGTATTAAAATCCCTTGAGCTGCACCTTTCACATTTGCAGGCTTACAGAAGGAATCACAGAATCATTTAGGTTGGAAAAGACCTTTAAGATCATCGAGTCCAACTGCAAGCCTGAAAGCTGCGAATGCCCTGGCAAAAGGAACCTGTGCCTGAGCACCCCGAGGGATGGCTGGAGCAAAGGCTGAGAGTCCCAGCGAGACGTGCCCTGCCTGCACACTCTGGGCTGAGCCCAGAGGTGCTGGATACCCGCGGGAAAGACGCGGCTGCTCCACGAGGTGGGGCTGCCAGCTCATCCCACGCCTGCCCTGGAGCCTGGGCAGAGAGCGCGGAGGCAACCCCGGCGTTACAGAAACCCATCGCAAGGATGGGCTTTGTGCCCGAGTGACAGCTGCTCTCCCTCGGCTGTGCGGGCGCAGCAATCTCCTCTCATAGCTCGTCTTTCCCAGTTTTGTCATGCAACAGCTCCACGTCCAGACGTTCAAGCTCTCTGCTACTAAGGGCTCACCCTTAAAAATAATCTGTCACCTAGCATCTGGGTAAGTTTCCAGCATAAAGGATGGCTTAATTAGTAGGGGAAGAAAGGAAATATTATGAAAGAAAAAAAAAAAAAGTCAAGTGGCATTTGCTGGTCCCATGTTTATGTAGCAGTTTCCTAAGCTGCCATTATTAGCTTTGCTTTTACTGCACTACTGCCTGGCAGTACTTGCAAACCAGTATGTAGCCCTAATGTACCTCCAATTTAATCGCAGTAGCACATCTTCCCATCTTCCCTCATCCTCTGAAGGCACGGAAACTGCAAGTGCACACATATCTCACAGTCACTGCCCACTGACTTCCCTGAGCTTTGTGGGAAAAACTGCATGTGAAAAACTGAACATATCACTGTGCAGGCAGGGTGAGAGCTTAAGACAAGCCAGTCCTTAGCATTTCAACTAAACTATCAACAGAAAATCCCCAAACACAATCACAATCACCTGGTATCAGCTACATTAATAGTAAGTAAATGATATGAGGTTATCTGACAGGAGGAAAACACTAAGGTATACGTTCAGCCACAGGCCCAAGTATAGGTAGTGAGAGAGAAGCTGGCCTTTTTTTTGCAGGCTGCTGTACTGCTTGCAGGTAAGTGAGCTCTTCTGGGTGAAAACTAAGGGCTATGTATGAACCTTTGCCCCACAGCACACTCAGCTTTTTTTATATTAACTCCATCATCCACTAGACTGTCATGCTTTTTAAGACTGGAAGAATACAGAGACTGGAAATACTGCATGAATATTGTCCAAGTGCAAGGAATACATATGCCAGGTATGACAGTCTCCACATATGCAGCAGTTCTTGGATAACAGCCCAAAACTTTGATCTGTACCATCTACCACTAGACACATCCTTCTGTGACAGAGAGGACTGGCATACACTCACAACCTCTCAATCCCCAATGCAAAATGATCTAGACAAGGCTTCCTCTTGTTTGATGCCTTCTTTTCCACAAACCTAACCATGGGGAAAAAAACAACAACCCTAAACAGCTATTTTGTCAATAAAAGCACAAGCAGTCTTGTGCAAATTTTTCAGAAAGAATCATGGTCAGGGAGGAGGTCAGATCCTGTCCTCATGGTGTATCTAGCCCCTGCAGAATTTTGGTAGACCAAATTAAACAGTCTGAGTAAAGTCCAGTTTGCATGACAAACCATCCTCCCTCCCCAGCCCTAAACTACCTTTCTTCAAGGCGAACCCAGAGGTCATTAAACTGTCGCAGTCTGTGTTTCTTCTGCTGCTGCTTCTTCTTCTTCTTTTTGTACTTCCTGTCTACCTTCTCCAGCACATCGATGCTGTCAGGCAGCAGCAGGTGAGGCAGAAACTCTTCCTCCTCCTCCTCCTTCTGGGGGTGCAGTGGCAGTGGGAGGTCCTGGGACGTGACATAGGGACTGTGTGACGATGAAAAGGCTAACAAGGTTTTGGGAGACTTTCGGCTGGAAGAAAAGAGGGAACATAGACAACATTTGAAAGGACTTTGAGGCAAAATCTTGATACAGACACTATCAAGGCACACATATATAAAATAGGTGTTTCTCCCTGACATATTGGCTGGATGCTCATTTCTCTGCCTTGTATTTCTGCTCCTTCTTCTTTAAGTCAATATTCTGAGCAAAAGAGTTCTCTTTAACACACACACACACACACAAAAGCTTTGGAAAAGAGGCAATCTGGATCTGAGGAAAGAATGCAGTCTGGCTCAGGGTGAAACAACTCCTGGTAATAACTTCAGCTACCTAGAATGGAATCACCCTCAAAGTCAGAGGAGGTCAAACCACACTCATCTAGTCTACTAGACATGCTCTGATGTACCGCAGAACACAGACCAGACTATCCTTTCAGCATTTTCTGCCCAGAGCCAAGTAACTCTGGGGAGGTGGCAGTGAAAAAATGACTAAAGCACACCAGCTGATGAAGCCAGTCCTGCATCAGCAACTCCCACTGGTAAGGTAAGTAACAAGCAGACTGTGGTCATGGCTACAGAAATGCAAAATTACTGTCTTTGGTGGGAGTGGCTCAATATACCTGGCTACCCTGGACAAAGAAAAGGCTGAGGTTCTCAACAGCTTCTATGCCTCATTCTTCAACAGCAAGTGCTCCAGCCACAACACTGAAGTCTGGAAAGACTGGGAGAGTGAAGACCTGAGCCCATTGCAGGAGAAGACCAGGTTCAAGACCATCTAAGGAACCTGGATGTGCACAAGTTTATGTGAGCTAGTGAGATTCATCTGTGGGTCCTGAGAGAGCTGGCAGATGAAGTTGTTGAGCCACTGTCCAATTTTTGAAAAATTGTGGCAGTCAAGTGAAGTTCCTGAGGACTGGGAAAGGGGAAATAAACCTCCCATTTTTAAAAAGCAAAAAGCAGAAGATCCAGTGAACTACAGACCAGCCAGTCTCTCCTCTGTGCCATGCAAGATAGTGGAGCAGATTCTTCTGGAAACTTTGCTAAGACACATGGAAAACAAAGAGGTGATTGGTAACAGCCAACATGGCTTTACAAAGGGTAAATCATACCTGACAGATCTGGTGACCTTCTATGATGAGGCTGCAGCACTGGTGGATAATATATAATTATATAATGGCCAGTCTTCACGAGCGAAGATCCGGGGAAGGTCTTTACACCTTCCAGCCTGCGCATTGGATTTTTTAGGTGAGACACAGTGTGGATTTGGTGGATGGATGGATCACTCAGTGGATAAAGAACTGGCTGGATGGCTGTACTTGAAGAGTTGTGATGAGTGGTGTCCCTCAGGGGTTGGTACTGGCACTGGTGCTGTTCAACATCCCTGTCAGTGACACAGACAGTGGCATCGAGGGCACCCTCAGCAAGTTCACTGACACGCCAAGCTGTGTGGTGCAGCTGACACGCTGGAGGGAAGGGATGCCAATCCAGAGGGACCTGAACAGGCTTGAGAGGTGGGCCAGTTCAAACCTTAACAAGGCCAAGTGCAAGGTCCTACACCTGAGTCACAGCAGTCCCAGGCACATCTACAGGTTGGGCAGATAAGCGATGAAGAGCAGCCCTGTGGAGAAGGACTTGGGAGTGATGGTTTGTGAAAGACTCAGTATGAGCCAGGAATGTGCACTGGCAGCCCAGAAAGCCAATGGAATCCTGGACTGCATCAAAAGGAGCGTGGCTAGCAGGTTGAGGGACAGGATTTCCCCCTCTGCTCTGTTCTTGTGAGATCCATCTGGACTGCATGCAGTTCTGGTGTCCCCAGCACAAGAAGGACATGGAACTGCTGGAGCAAGTCCAGAGAGGGCCACGAATTTGATAAGAGGACTGGAGCACTTCTCCTTGGAGACAAGCTGAGGAAATTGGGGCTGTTCAGTCTGGAGAAGAGAAGGTTGCATGGAGACCTCATAGCAACCTTCCAGTACCTGAAGGGGGCCTACAGGGAACCAGAGAGGGACTCTTTGTCAGGAAGTGATAGGACTAAGAGTAATGGGTACAAACTGAGAGAGAGAAAATTTAGGTTAGATATTAGGAAGAAATTCTTTACTGTGAGGGTGATGAGATACTGGAGCAGGTTACCCAGGGAGATTCTTGATGCCTCACCTTTGTCAGCATTCAAGGTCAGACTGGACAAGGCCTTGAGCAACATCGTCTACTGGGAGGTGTCCCTGTGCATGGCAGAGAATCTGGGACTAGATGATCTTTAAGGCCCCTTTCAACCCTTAATGTTCTACAATTAAGCAGTCATTTGGGCTCTCTAGTCTGCAGTAAGTGAAAATAGATTAGTTTTGGGAGCATCAAGTTTATTCTCTTCTCATTTTGTCTATCATGAAGCCAGATGGTACAAAGCAGTGAACACACAGCCTTTACAAAATGTCAGGGACATGTCTGACACATTAGAGACCTGGGCTCAACACACTATTGTGGCATTGACTTCTAGTGCTGATCTGCAAAAGGACGTAATGCTGTCCTGCCACTCAGATAAAGAACATCAAGGGACACGAAACAGAGACCTTTAAGGGTTCGAAAGATAAATATGGAGGTCTACATGGAAGGGAGGAAACTGAGCAATTGCATCTCTCTCATAAGTAGAAGTGACCTTTTCACATACTCATAGCAAGCAAAGAGGGAATGAAAGGCCTTCAGCCTTCCAGCTGACCATTAGAGTGGCAGCATTATCTGGAATTTCAAAGGAGCTCCAGCAATCAGCTCCACACTGATACTGTGTGCATGAACAGAGTACCACTCAGTTGAGCCCCCAGAAAAAGCTGTAAGGGCTATGGCTACTCAGCTTCCTGCAGAGGTGAGAAACTGAAAAAGCAAAAAATCAGCTCCATCCTGATTACTGAAGCTCTGTTTCTTTATACTTAGAGCAAACAACATCTCATCCATACTCCAAGGCAGGCAGTCTGCAGTGTCCTATTCACTCAAGGCTTTGCTGGCCCACACTTCTCATTGTCTGGAACAAAGCAATTTGCCCTCTCCTTTATGAGTATCTTGGGTAAACCCACAGGTTCAATCCACTCTCAGTGCACACACAACCCAATACAAATACCTGACTGATCCTTATGGCTACTTAAAGAGAAGAAATCAAGCAGTCTTCTGTAATGAGATTAAACTGGAGGCTGGTTTGGGCTGAAATTCAGAGTGGTAACAGAAAACCTGTGCTGGTTTCAGCTGGGGTAGAGTTGAGTTTCTTCATAGTGGCTAGTACAGGGCTATGTATTGGACTTGTGCTGAGTGGGTTGATAGAGATGTTTTTATTGTTGCTGGGTGGGGCTAGCACATAGCCAGGGCCTCTTCTGCTTCTCCTGCTGCCACACTGACTGGGAGGTTGGGAGGAGACACAGCTGGGACAGATGACCCAAACTGACCAAAGGGATATTCCAGACCATATAAAATCATGATTAGTGTATAAAGCTGTGGGGAACAAGGAGGAAGAGGGAGATTTGGAGTGATGGTGTTTGTCTTCCTGAGTAACTGTTACACGTGATGGAGCTCTGCCCTCCTGGAGATGGCTGAACACGTGCCTGCTCCTGGGAAGCAGTGAATTAATTAATTCCTTGTTTTGCTTTGCTTGTGTGTGTGGCTTTTTCTTTCCCCATTAAACTGTCTTTATCTCAAGCCATGAGTTTTCTGGCATTTGCCCTTCTGATTCTCTCCCCAGTCCAACTGGTGGGGGAGTGAGCAAGTTCCTGTGTGGGGTTTGGCTGCTGGCTGGGGTTAAACCACAACAAAACCACAGACCCCTGGGAAGAAACCTGGCTTTAATCACTTAAATCTTCTCAGAACTGTGTTCTCTTTTCAGCTTCCAGTGGCATGAAAAAAGGAGGTCCAGAAGGGACATATTTCAACATGGCTGCAGTTTTCAAGCTAGCCCGTCACTGGTTGCGCGTTTATTTGATGGTGAATAAAAAGAGTCCTTCCTGGAGAAGGAGAAATAAAACTGTGGACTGAAACATGAAAGCGAGAGTAGATGGAAAACAAAGATAATTTGTCTTATTTCCTGCAAGGCAAATCACAGACTGATCACATGGTGAAGTTTATTTGACAGAGACTGATGCAGAATGGGCCTTAAGCTATCAATCTCTTTCAAATCCTTGTGATTGTCACACTCTGTCACACTGAACTATCACAACCCTTCAGCTCTCCTCCTCAGCTGCCTCACATCACCTGCACTTTAACTCCACCTTACAGAGTGATCCCCCACTAGCTGTCTCCAGTCACCTGATTTGATCCTCTTGAAGGCCCTCTGCCCATGATTCCCTTTCCCCCATCTTCTCTTCACTGTGTTTGTTCCCTAACTAAGTCACAGCAGGGAGATGAGTGGGCACACCCGCTCCCCTGCAGATTAGAGTGCCATGCTGCCTGCAGCCTTCCCTTCCATGGGAACTCATGGCCATATTATGCAGGAGCTCAGCACTGCTACAGGTACAGGATGACCTGCATCCTGCATGGCCAGCCGTTTGTTGGGATAGATGTGGCCTCAGGCCCTATCACTAAACACCCACATATGTAACCTCCTTTGCAACACTTCCTGCAGGCAGTTCTTCCAGGGACTGACTAAGCAACCACTGGAAAAGGCACACGGATGCAAAAGCACCTTAATTATGGCTGCAATTGTGATGACTGTTTTACAGTATCTAAATGCATTCCAAAGTCAGGAACAACAATTAAGACCAGAAGGAGCTTAATTAAACTCGTGGTACTATTTATAAACTGTCCTTTGTGCTGCTGCCTGGTTGGAGAACCTCTTTTGTCTTCCCTGCTTTGGAGACAGCAGGGAGAAGGAACCCTCCTGCCTCCACCAGGGCCATTCATCCCACCCCATTTCCCCCGCAAATGGCCAGCACAGCTCAGGCAGCCCTCTCTAAAGGTGAAATTGTGTAACTGCTCCCAGTCATTTGCCTGCTACAAGAAAACAAGCATAACAATCCTATGTCTTTCTTGGTTCCTACACACAGATATCTAGAAGATACCTCACAAGGGGACTTTTTGGTTAGCCAGAGCACAGGAGGTAGCAGATGGTGGTGCTACTGCACAGTGTCATGTTGCAGGGAAGGGAGACAATTGCAAACTTCCTCCTTCTCGTGTGTAAGAACCTCTCAGCCCCACCGTACCCAACACTAGAACAGTCACTTGAATTCTCTGCCTCAGTTCAACCACTTGACATTTCTTTCCTCTCTAAATTTTGTACAGCGAAATAGTCCACAGGCACTGTCTGGACTGCGTGCAGCACTGCTATCTAGGACAATAGCCTGGACATGGTTCCACATTTATGTGGGCTAGACTGGGTTTACTGTTACAGACTGCCCTATTATTTTCTCCTCAAACAAGTCCAGGATAGCAATCAAGGGAAATCCTCCATCTCATTCCTAGGACTCTGACACATGCTTGCCACAGGTCTTTCCCCCACCTCATATGCTCTTTTCTCTTTTTTCCTTTCTTACTTCACATTTTTAAATATGTTTCCAAGTCATCCAGAAATGTTACTAGTGAAGTGCTGTCTTCTTTAGCTTATTCAGTCAGCTTTAACATCAAGACTCCAGGAAAGATGTTCTGTCCAGTGAGAGATTTAAGATGCAACTCATGCCAAACTGAAGGCTTTCAAAGGCACAAGAGTCACCGGCTGGACAATGAACTCCCATGATGTGGTCAGAGAACTGGGTGCCCAGCCCCAAGTATCCTTGGCACCAAACTTCCTGATGACTGAAAATCTATCCCTCCTTTCCATAGTTGTCTGCCTTTCATTTCCTTACAGCTACATTTTACAGAGCAGTATCAGATCTTGTTTATTCCGAATACCTATTAAGTTGTATTTCTTTAAACTTTAAGAAGCTGCTACAGCAGTTTTTAGGAATACCTAAACTAAAAGTGAGAAAACCAATGAAAATATCAGTGCAAACTGTTTGTTTTGGGTTTGTTTTTGGTTTTGTTTTCGGTTTTGGTTTTGATTTTATTTTTTTTAATAAATCCTTCAAACAATGATACACTGGGTTTTCTAGCATGACTCAAGTGTTACAGATTCGTTAAATCTTGACTTAAGCACATGGGTCTTCTCCTTATCAGACCACCTGCCCATTGCTGGCAACAGGGCTAGAGTCTGACATTCATGGGGATAAGTCTTGGCTCGGTTTTTTTCAGTGCACGTAGAGTTAATGATATATGCCCATGTCAAGAATCGTCACAAAAACGTGATCTGCCAGAGTTTGAATCTTATGGTTTTAGACTGCAGCAAAAGCAGTGTAAAGAGAAAGGTGAGAGAAAGTATGAGAAAAACATCTATTATTTTGTAACAACATCTGTGAAGCCCTTGTCACAGAGTAAGTGCTCTCTGCACAAAAGCTGATAGTCCTGCCTGAGAGCATCACAACAGAAATGTGGGGGAGGAGGAACAAAGATGTAAACAGAGAGGAATAGCATGCTTGACAAAGAAGATAAAAAGAAAACAGGACCATAATTGGGACCATTCTTTTTCTCCACTGTGGTCTTTTAGAAGTGACTATAAGCAGGAGTGGGCATATCTGACAAATACATATTTGGTAAGAGTCTGGAGAATGGGGAGACAAGGATTGCAGATCCTAAGCTGGTGGCAAGAATTCCAGGAAGAGGTGACTCAAAAGCACGGGTAATTCTCAGCAAAGAGTGGAGGAGGAGATTATCTGGCATCTGTAGCTACTGAAACCATGGAGATGGATAAAAGCATCCAGCGAGAGATAAAGGAGGTAGTAAGGGTATATCCCAAAGGACAGCTGCAGGATGAACCAGAACAACAAGTACCTTGGCTTAAAAATGCAGAAGAGAGTAGAGGACATGAGAGCAATCAGTCATGAGCACAGATTGCAAAGAGACAGGGTAGAGTCTGGGCAATCAGATTCCAGGCTGAGAGAGACTAACCAGGAAGAATGAAAAATAGTGGTGTAAAAAGAAGGAGAATAAAAGGCAGGGCAGTCAAACACATTAAAGGGAGGAAGGAGAAGTCTGGAAGCCCTATGTGGTAGGAGACAGTATCCAGATCGGATGAACCAAGCATGCATAGTCTGTGCTTTTCATTTAAGAGTTAAATCTTACAGAAGAGGAAATGTTTTTTAATTTATAAAAACCAAACAAACATAAAAACAAAAATAATCCAAACAAACCACACACACACTAAAAAAAAAAAAAAAAAAAAAAAAAAAAAAGAAAAAAAAAAAGGTAAACAAAATCTTGTTTCCAAAGCAGCTCATGGAAGAGAAAAGCAAACTTCTGAGAAGGAGAGAAGGAGCCTAGCTCACTGTAAGGTATAGTTCCATCTGCCACTGCTTCTTCATATTGTTTACAAACCCAGCCCTCAATGGCTGCTCAGCTAGGTGAAAGCATGCATTACTTGTTGATGGCTTGTCCAGCTGGAGTGTGTTCTACCTCGTACCCTTCTCTCCTCAAAACATCAATCACTGTGTTGTTGCCCATGAAGTGACCTGCAGTTAAAAGAAAAATTACATCAGAACTTGACAAGCACACAGAAAGAAGGAGAAGAACAACAAAGTCCTTCCTCATCACAGGAGGTGTGCCACACTCAGGGGAGGCAGGGCTTTATCACTCCCCACCAGCATGCACCAGAAACACAGGATATCTAATGAGTGATTGCTGAACTTTGCCAAGGTCACTTCAATTACTGCATTCTGCCTTTCTAAAATGCAGATGTGATTGCAGTTCCTCTGGTTCCACAGGTTATTGCATCATGGGCGCTGTTCAGGGACATGGTGGAGTCATCATTCCTGGAGGTGTTTAAGGGAAGACTGGACATGGCACTTAGTGCTGTGGTCTGGTTGACACCATGGTGTCCGGCCCAAGGTTGGACTTGATTATCTCAGAGGTCTTTTCCAACCTAATTGATTCTGTGATTCTGTGATTATTAGGCCATTGTGGATTAGACTGTGGGAACAAGCAACAAAGTTCTGATACTGCTGTTTAAGCGCAGCACTGAGCCTACAGGTGGTGGTGATACAAAAAAGGTCAGAATGTGGCTGCATTTCAACACGCTCCAGCTGTTGTTCAGTTATCACTAACAATTTTTAAACTATTAAGAACCACCCAGTTGCAGAGAAAAGAAAGTAACTTTGAAAGACAGTTACTTAGGTCAACCCCTTTCATTCCTTCTGTACATGCCACTGGGGTCAGGAACCTGACTTCAGTTGGGTTGACAAAAGTTTTGGAAATACTTAGATAGTTCTGCCCTAATTCTGTGATTTACATCTCCACTCCATTTTCAGAGTGATGTGGTGGCTATTAAGAGCATTATTTGGCATCACAGTGAATACCTGACTACTCAAAGGGTGCAGGAGTTATTCCATAAGGACTGTACGTTCTGCACACAGAATGTCTTCCACCATCACTTTAACACTTCATCAGATGAGGCTGCTGAGAAGCAGATGGAGAACAAAGATCTTGCACAGTCCCTCATAGATCTCGCTTTCGTGAAACATTTTTTCATTTAACAGCCTGCGTTAATTAAAATTAGCCTTGAGCAAATTACTTATTAGAGTGATCTCTTGTTTCTGCGGATGTAAGCAGTGCTAAACTTGACGAGTAACTTCAGAAAAACTGTTTTCCGCTAAGATTGTTCATAAATACATGAAAATAAAACCACCAGAATTATTTTAGTAGCCAGAGAAAGCAAGAAGTTAGAAAGAGAATTCAAAGAGTGATGAGATTATCAGGAGACTAAACATAAGGGATTTATGACTTTTCACTCCAAAATGGGTTCAGTGAATTGGAGAACAAAATTCCACTTTCTCACGCCGCAACAGCAAAGTGCTCATGAACTACCAGCTTCAGGCATGACAGCTGGGTGGTATGATTTGAGCACAGACATTTATGAAGATGAACTTTCCCCCAGAACCTAAGAACACAAACCCGTCCAGCTCAAATGAAACCTTTTAACCAATGCCATGCACACCCACTGGGTACCATATTTTCTCACCTAGGAACTGGATTTTTTTCCTCAGCTCCTCAGCTTATATTTTGTCCTCAGAAGGAGTAAAACTGATGCTCTAATATGCGGACCTAACCTAATACTGTTGGTATCTGTTGCTTGCCGATGGTTCAGCCCCAGGTATAGCTAACTGAGAATTCCCTCACGTCAACAAAAAGACCAGATGCAGCAGGGAACAGTAATGAATGTAATCAAATATTATAACTGAGTAAAATTAGCCACTGGAAAGCAAACACTAGGTATAAGATGCCAGACCTGGTTTCTGTCTCTCACCTTTAACGCAGGTGTGTGCAAAACAAGTGGGAGAGGGAATAACTCCTCCTCCACACAACAGAGGAAGGGGCTTCCCAAGAGTGATCTGTCCCTCATAACTGACAGTGAGGTAGGAAAGACTTTTAGAGAAATGCCTCTCCGTTGACAAGGATGGGGGCAGTTCAGATACTGCAAGTTCAGACTAGGTATTCATATCATGCAGGCACTGCTGGAGGAACTGAGTCCCATCTGCAGAAGTGAAAAGCCGTGCCAAGGCTCTGAACCTGTATTTTCCTAATCCAAGTCCTTCAAGAGGAAAGGGACAAGGCATAAAGATAAACAATCTATAGGGCAATCTATGGTGTTAAAATGATTTTCCCCAAGCCAGTTTAACAATTTACAGTCTCGTGCATTTCAAGAGGGAGCTACTGAATAGTCGCACACATGACACCATTAAACACACTACTCCCTTATCAATCTTCAGTCACCTTTGCTCAGAGCAGTGATTTAGACTGGTATGTGGGAAATTACTGTAGCACATGGATGAATCCCATTTCAATCAGTCAGCCTGCTTGAGCAATTTCCTGAAGCTGGGCTATTTCTTTTTAATTTAATGCAGTGATAAGAATATCTTTTTTATCACAGCCATGTATATATACCTTCACAGAGTGCCTTTGCTCATTGTTGCCAAGGCAATGAGCTATGTCTGCATTTGAAAGAAAGATGATGTGCTAATACTGTGCAAAAGAGAACTGACTAAATGAATACAAAGGTGCAATACAGATGCATACAAATACAAACATGCGATATTACATTGTTCACAGGATGTGATCAATCAGGAGCCACTCAGGCTAGGTACATAAAAGAATTAGGAGATGCAGTGTTTGTTATCCAAAAGGTGGGCCACGTGTGGTCCATGAGACAGAGCTTGTTCAGGGTCCATAGGATCTACAGGTTCAGCCAAACGAGATGTAATATTAAAAGAGGAGGAAAGGTGAAGGATTGAGGTACAGGAGCCCACCAGAAGCCTCTCTAGAGTCAGGGCTTTTGCCTCTTTTCTAGGGACCATCACAAAAAAGATCAGATAGCCAAAAACAACAGTAAGAAACATAAGAAAGATTCACTCTCCAAGGTTTGAGATCAAGCAGCTGTTGCTGCAAGGGAGAGTTAGATGAACATCACATGATGGGGAGTAGGCCTCTTTCACCTGTGTTCTATTTTAGCCTTACACACTTGAATGCCTCCCAAAAGAAAAGCCCAGGGCTCTGTCCCATCAGAAAGCCTACTCTTTTCTTTCTGTACACAGCCCTGCATTATCCTCACACCACTAGGTGAAGAGATGCCTCCGAGACGTCAATTGACTCTGGCAGGGGGTGGGGAGCCATGAATCTCTATTCTTCTGTGTTCAAGCTCAAAGAGAAACTAAGAAGCTGTTGTGTGCACCAGCTCAGCCATGCACTCTACTGGAGAGTAAATAAGACCCCAGCCTTTAATCTGCACTGAAAGGAGATGGCATGCAGGGACCACAAACAGGCAATATGCCTGAAGAACAATGCTGTTTGACTAGCACGCATTTGCAGACTTGGCCACGCACTCAGACATGCACTGTGCACTCCTGACCTTCCTCAGTAGCAATGCACAACCTTGTAGAACACAGGATACTACTACTGCTCTCAAATCTATGTCTCCTGCTTATAGCTTTTACTGCCAGTGCATGCACAGGTGCTTTTGTCTAGATAACCATGCCAAGACTGTGGGTTTCAGTAGAGGTTCCTGAACCCAAATTTAAGCCATTGTGAGTCTGATAATTTTCTTCACCTAGGGAAAGGAACAAGGAAGTATTGCAAAACTGAAATGTTTCTCCAAAAGTGATGTGCTTTGCTAATTAACTCACCTACAGAACTTCTCAAAACAGTTGATGATGAAGGCCTTTCACAACATGGGAAAAACGGTTTAATACCATGGAAAATGAACATCTGAAGTTAGTTTCCATGGGCCAAAATGAAGGAATTTTTCTTGTGAAAGGTAAGAAGGTACTTTTTATCTACCCGGTTCCACCGAAAATCAGGTCTCTTAAATGTAAGACCTGAGTATTTTTGGTCCAAAGGTTTCCTATTTTTACCCTTGGGCAAAGTCAAACCTCCAAAAACTGAAGCTAGAAAAAGGTTTTTCATGAATTATAAGGCCAAATTTACAGAAAAGTTAACATAAAAGAAAAGTTTACAACTCAATGTTGCTTATTTTGTGAAAACCGAGTTAAGAGAAAAGCCCACTGGGGCTCTATTTGCACCAGGCCTTACTGAGAGCTTTCCACTGCTAAAGCCTTAGGCTCATTAGACAAGCAGACCCTCATGTAGGTGACTAGTTAACAGTAAGGGAAGGAATTACCAGGGTCATGTCAGAGCTACAGTACTCACAGCCACCTCTGCCATTGGATCTGCTTCCATTGCACACCAGAGCTTCCTTTCCAAAAAAGTTATTAAGGACTTTAAATCCCACTAGCTTAAAACACACATTACATGACTAATTTTTTTCTGCTATAGCTGCACAGTGAAGGTAGCAATGGGTAAGCCCAGCCCTGATAAGCAGCCTGATGGTAACCTGACTGTCAGTACTTAAGCAGAAAAAGCACAGGATTTTGGCCTGGCTGATTTTGATAGTTGCACTAATCAACTATCTGGAACAGAGGCTACCGCCTCTAATGCAGAAATGCAAAGCTTTCTTCACCTCACATGTCAAGAGATGTCAAGAGTAGTGCCCTTCATATGAACCCTGGGGCTTTGGATTCGGGTCCTGCCTCCACACAACATTATCTATCCCCTTTGGGGGTTGTTGTTCTAATAGACCCTGTCATTAGCATTCTGCAGACTCAAAGAGGCTACCAAGGAAAACATTCTCAAAGCTGCTGGGTTGTATCTGGCATTCTCAGATTACAGAGGTACAGGCACACCTTCAGGCACTCAACCTTTCCTCCTACACAAGGAAGCTAAAATAATGCTGCATTCCAGTGGCAGAAGCAAGAAAGCGATCAGCAAGCCCTTTGTGCCCAGGGAGAAGTGAGGTGGCCCCACAAAACTAATTTAATCTTTTTCTTTAAATCTGTTTCATCACTACATTATCTTCTCCCCTCTCCTCTCTCCCCCTTTTTTTGTCCTCTTCCAGGATCTACGAAGATTCAGCTTCTTATGGACTTTTCATAAACATTCTCATTACACATTTACGATCTTTTACATAAGGCATACATAAATTTACATTCCCTATGCACACTCATCTCCAATCCCAAATGTGCTGATGGCAGGTTCAAAGTTTCCATGCTGGGTTCTGAATTCCCACTGAATTTTAAAGTGTTATTACTTTCACCAGAGCAACTTTCGTATTTCTATGGCAGGTTTTTTTTTGGTTTTGTTTTACAATATATACACCTACACAAACTGGACAGAGACATCCTGGGCTCAGCACTGTTGACTGCTTTTTACACCCACTGCTGACAGGTCCTTTCTCTAATCTTTTCTTACCCAGAGACAAAAAATCTTGTTCCTCTTGCATAATTTCCCATCCAAGAATGCCAGATGTAGCAGCAAAATTCAAGAAATAACAGTGAACAGCTCTACCTGGAAACACTGCCACCTAACACACCATTCAGACTCAGTACAACTACGTTTTCCCATGGAAAACTATTTAAAACTATTCTTTTACTTCTTTTTTTTTTTTTTTCTTTTAAGGTTTTCATGACATGAGGGACTAGGGAAAAGGCATCAGACATCCAATGCACTAGGTATGCACGGCTGACACATAACTGACTAGTCTTTCACATCCCGAGGACTGCCTTTAATATTTAGAGAAGTTGCAGGAAGCCATTTGGTGGACCACAGCTGAGGCAAGCAGTGGCAGTAGCATGCTCTCTCTTTTCCTTGACCTGAGGTGTCTGAGACTAAAGGTTACACAACTATCAGCTCAGACAGGGTAAATTATGCTTCTACAGTGATGTCCACATCCTTCTGCTTATTGCTGGATCACGTCAACCACCTGAGAGCTAGTTTTAGCTTAGTGAGTATCATCTGAATTAGTTGTTGGGAGGAAGACAACTCAGATCTGGAGCTGCTAGCTGGACTGCTAATTCAGATACTGATCATCAGTCTGCTCATAACAATTCTTCTTTCAGGGAGGTCTTGGTGGGGGGTGGGGAGTAAAGACTGGGAAAAAAAAACAATCAGTCCCTGGCAATTTGAATCCATACGGTCTGAACCAGTGCTAAACAAACACATTTGTTATTTCCTTTAGTAATCAGAAGAAATAGTAGCTGAAGAAGTTCTCACTGTCATCCTTCTTTTCCTTGTGTTAATGGTGGCTGGCCAACATCCATTATACTTTAAAGCCTCAGAATTATGCTTTTTTCAGGAGCAACAACAACAACAACAACAACAAAGTAGCTCTGAGACAGAAAGGAATTTTCCAGTGTTTACAAGATTAAGAGGATCAACTTCTGAGGTTGTCAAATCAGCCAGCATCTCTCACTGAAGTCACTAATTTCTTCCATAGGGATACAAGGCATTTTAGATCCCTCTGTACTTCTTATTCATGAACTGGCACTTCTGGAGTTTCTCAACTGTTCAAAGAGGCAGGAGAGACTAGAGGGAATTTAAACTTGGTTCCTAGAAACTCTGGCTTCACTAGAAGTCTTGACTGTCATAATAAAGTCAGGAGCTCATCCCACTAAATATGCTTCCTCATACATAAAAAAAAACCCCAAACACAACACTTTTTCTTTTTTCTGTCATTCTTTAGCCCCTTCAACAGAAACTGTAAGTAAGCTAAGGAAAACAAGCTGTGCTATTTCCTAGAATAAAATGACCCTGTTGAAAAAAAGCTCACCTAGAGATGAATCAGCTTAGAAACATCAAAGGACACAGGGGAATGCTTCCACTGACAAGGAATGCTTCCCCTGACTAGATAAGTATCATACAAGTGCTGAAGGGGGCAGGAGATCTGATGACAATGAATATAGAAAAGGTCAACTTCTCAGTGCTGTTGGTACTTTCTCTAGTGGTCAAACCAACCTTCAGGAATCTTAGGTTCCTATGACTAGAGGGAAAGTGCAGGGTTCGCTGTGTGCAGAGAAGGATCAGGAACATTCAAACAGACCAGTCATGTAGACCAGCAGATTGAGCTGCTCCTCAGCCCTAGTGATACACCTCTGGGTCCAGTGCCTAGCTCTGAGCTCCCCAATTCAAAAAAGATGTGGACATTCTACAGAGAGTGCAGCAAAGGGCCACAAAGACAATGAACAACCAGAGCATAAGTCATTTGAGAAGAGGCTGAGATTGTTCAGCCCGGACAAAGAAAGGCTTAGGGGGTATAATTGATGTATAAATGTCTGATAGAAGGCTACAAAATAGATGGAGCAGAACTTTTCTCTGTGGTGTCCCATGAAAGGACAAGGGGCAACAAACACAAATTGACATGTAGGAAATCCCGTTTAAACATAAGAAAAAGCATCTTTAGTTGTTACACACTGGAGTAGGTTGTGCAGAGAGACTCTGGAGCCTTCATCCTTGCCCCTACTCAGAACCTGACTGGACTTCAGTCCTAGAAAAAAATGCTCTATATGATCCTCCTTTGAGCAGAGGAGTGGATCAGGGGATCTCCAGAGGTGCCTGTCAGTATTGACTATCCCTTGATTCTGGGAAGGTTTAGCCAGCATGCAGCACCCTTGTGAGACCTGGACAAATGGTAAAACTCTCCACAGCACAGCAGGACAGCACAGCCCTCTCTGTGTCAATGTGCACTTCCTAGACAAGCCAGAACTTTGATGACCTGCATTGGCTCAGCGTTCAGATCCTGAATGCTCCACTTAGAGCTCAGAGAAATTAGAAACACATGCAGAAGGAAGACTGCTGGTGGAAGATTATAGCTGGCCTTGCTTCACAAGCTCTACTGGCGGCAACAGGGAGTAGGTCTGGCTTGTAGCTGTGGTGCCACCATACAAAAATGCCTGGCCACGATTCAGATAAAACCCTTACTGAACCTAGTGGAATGCTGCTGCTATTACCAACTCTGTCTTCCCATGCTTTCCTCTAATTCCCTCAAACAGACTTAGTTTGGCTTGAAACTTTGCGTGTTTGCAACTTTGGCCAGAAGCAAAGCTTTTTTGGATCTTTTCAGCAAAATCTGTTATTTTTTAGTTCTCCACTTTTGTGCAAATTACTTCCAGACAAAAATAGTTCCAGCAACGAGCTCTGACTGTGAAGCATTTTTGATGGAATAAAGGCCAGTTTGTCTGATCTGCTAAAATATAGCAAAAGCATAAAATATACTGATTCTAATGATCAAATCTATTACAGTCCACATTACCACATGTAATTCCATGTAAGAAATCACATTTGTAACCATGGAGCTATATTAAGACCTGGAAATAGATAGGTTTGTTTGTGGGGTTTTTTTGTACAATACATTACACATCTCTAAATCCCATCAATCCAGTTGGAATGTTAAAAAAAAAAAAAAAATCACTGTTTTCTGATTTTCCCCCATTTAAAATAAAAATACCAAGAGCAGTTTAAATAATAAGCAAAGGTATTTGTAATACCACAGTCACCACAAACCATGACCTTGTTTACATATAATTAATGATAAAAGCTGTTTCTTCAATGGAGTTTGGTTAACGGAAAAAAATTTAGATTTTCCTTACAAAAAGCCAAGCTGTCTTAAAAACAAAAAGCACAGGGTGAGAAAGTCTGGAAAGAAAACAACTAAAAGTCTTCTCTCCCCTTCTAACATGGAGGCCCTTCAAAATTCTACTACCACTTTGATACAACCTTGTCCTGCATTTTATAAGCCAAGGTTAGGAGATACTTTTTTCGCTGGTGGTCAGAAGAGGGAAAACCACCATGCAGTCATGATTTAGTCCCATTTCTGCAGGACTTTCTATGGTCTTCCTTTTTCTTCTCCTTTCCTACAGTTCATTCTAACCTGCCTTACGTAAGCACTTTTCCTGGAACCTTCTTCCAGTAATTAACAGCAGTGCAACACTCAAGCAATGCTCAACACTGGTCATATTTGTTCATCTTCACTGCTTGCCAGCATAAAAATAAATCTTCTACATAATTATCTATCACATACAGCAATCTGCATATGCAAAAGGCTAAATTAACTTGCTGGAAAACAATAAAAGAATGCAATCATAATTGTAATGTGCATTCAGGAAACCTCAGTAATCTATAGAAATTGATCTGTTTTCCGCAATAGGTCCTGCAATGTTACTTCACATTTAGACACTTACTATGAAACAAACAAAAAAAATCCCACCCCCCTTAACCCCCCCTAAATACTCATACAGTCAAACAGGGGCATAATGAGGAATTATGCTGCTGAAAGTGGGAGTCTGGCACTATTCTTTGAACAGAACTATTTGGAAGAGCAGAGAACAGAGGACAGACTGGTTTCAAAGCCAGAGTGGAATTAGAGACAATTTCAAAAACAATCCAGCATCCACAGAGGAGACAGGGAACCTGTCTGGATTCAAAATCATGATGGAAAAGCATGAGAAGAGCACACCAAAAGCTCAGAGATCAAGCCACATGAACATAAGCTGCAGATCAAGGGTGTTCATACAGGACTAAGGCTCCAGGAAGTGCTGCAGTACAGCAGTGTTGGCAATTGGGACACACAAAAAAAGGGAAAATAAGAGTAAGGAGGAAAGCAAGAATCCAGAAAGGATGGGAGGAGACTTTAAGAATGTCATGATTGTTGAGAAAAAGAGAGATTGAGAATGACAGCGATCTGATCTGCTTCTGCAGTGCTTCTGGGTTCTGGGGCAGCACTGTGCACACCTGCGACAGTGAAGACAGTCTGGGGCAGAAGAGCAGGAGCAGAAGAAAACCGATGAGAAGGGAGACAAATGACACAAAGACATCTAAAGACACATGATTTGCACCTGCTGGGATGCAGAGTGTGTGCAAGGAGTGGAAGGAAGAAGCTCTCTCCTCTCCTCTCTCTCCTCTCTTCTCTCCCAAGAGGATCCTGCTCCTGGGACAAGACAGACCCAGTGTGACACATGCATCCACATCTGCTCATCGTCATGGACTGCTCATCACTCAAGTTGTGATGCAGTAACTGAAGCCCAGATATCTATGACTGTCCTCCTGACAGAAGGCTAGCAACTTGGGGCTGGCATATGCTTCGGTTCAAAACATCAGCCCAGTAGGGACAAACACGATCAGAACATCAGCAGTGGAATACAGCAAAGCGCTGGTCCTGGCCGACAGACAGACAAGACCAATATCTGCACAACCAGTGCCTGCTTCAGTGTTCTTTGTGACACTGAGCTGCACAGAGCAGCAATGCTGCAGGAAGAGGGCAGGTTTCAATTTTCAAAAGTGTCTGAACAAACATTGTCAGCCACCTTTGGTTACCTCCCTGCTCTCACATAGAGGACGCCCTGTTATGGTAAGTTTGTAACACTACAAACTTACAGCTACCGGCTGCAAGTGCATAAATTCCCACAGACTTCGAATACAAATGTTTTCAAGTGTTTAAGTAAATATTTTCCTTGCCTTGTCTAGATCTTCCATCCTCACTCAAGCAGTATGCACTGAGACCGGAAAATCACAGATGGATACTGACACTCGTTTCAGTTCTCCCCCTTTCCAAAGGCCCATATGGTTTGTGGTGGAGAGGATGTGATACTTCTCTGGGAATTAGCACCTGTCTTTTCTAACACTGATCCTCACTTCTTCCCCGGAGCTAGAAAAAAGGGTGGGAGTCATGGCAAACCAATCCTGTTTATACCCTCCACCCAGCCCCAGTCTGAAATGCAGGTGTGCCCTCATGGATGTGCTGCTGGGTGTGCCTGTAGAGTCCTCCTGGCTGTTAAGAGGCAGAAAATGGAGTAGGTTTTCCCTAAGTGGGCCCAATGTGCTGCTTAAAAATAGTAGCAGACACAATTTCCTTGTAGTTGTGGAAGCAGGGTGAAAGAAGTAAAGAGCTGCAGGAGGAAGAGAAAGGTGAAATTGTGCCTTGCTTCTCCCCTTGCATTTATTGAACACCTTAGATTCACACAATTTGGCATGTTCTTTTTTTGAATGTGTTCTTGAAAGGTTAATTTAAGCACTGGTGCAACCTCTGACTTGCTGCCTTTCATCTCAGCATCCTATTCCTCCTATCCTTTTGTATTGGTTGCCCAGACCATAAAGATGTACTTAGGTCAATAAGCTGTTCCTTCTGTATGTGCACTGTAGCTGATTCACTATCTTTGGCTATGCATATAAAAAATATGTCTGTAGTGAACAGATATTGTAATAAGTGCATACCCCATGAGCTCTTTGCATACTGAAGATAAACAGTGAAACACTGAAAAGGTTTTCCTACTAAGGTACAACTATAGGGGGAAAAGCTGAGTTCTGTGTCCACCATGGTAAAAATACTGACCTTTCTTTAAACTGAGACAAGCAGTTGTAAAAAGCTTCTAATGGGCATGGGAAGAATGTGTTCAGGTTGAACGGCACCTCAATCACATACCAGCTCCAAAGGCAAAGAAGAAACTCTTTTCTGGGTGCTCTTCGAGCAGGTCCTTAACCCTCCTGCCCATTCGCTCATTTCGCTTGTAGATGAGCTCCTGACGGAAGTAGCTGTCTGTCTCCTGTACAGTAACGTGTTCATGGGCTGGAAGTGTACCATTAATGAAATTTGGGACCTAAGGAAGAAAAAAAACAGCCTTCATGAATGCGGAATTTCTTTCACAGACAGCCATCATGCACAAGCATTTTGCTCCACACTGAATGTGGCGATTGCTTTGTCCCTCAAGGCACAGTCAGCAGGACAAAACACAAAGCAAGCTGAAAAAAATACTCAGCAAGCTTCTAAATAATGCTTAATTTCTCTCGTTTCATGACCCAGCCAGGTGGATTTTTTTCTGATTCAAAGTCAACAAATACCATCAGTTTGCTACACTGAAGATCCTAAACCCTGATTGCTTGGCTGAAGAAAGTAAATATTTGCCCCTGGCTACCTTTAGCTACATACCTCTTCCTCAAATTGCCATAGGTATGACATAACTGTAATGATAATTACACCCTTCTAAGAGAGTTTGGCTGGTATCAGAGCCCTCAGGCTGCCAAAGAATAACTGTGCAATTTGAACTAAAAAAAAAAAAAACACATCCCTAAACTTTTCAAAAGAAAGAGGGCCAGATTTTGTCAGGAAAGAAAGCATCAGCCCTTCCAGTTGCCCTATCCTCAAAGTATCTTCTAAAATGCTGGCTTCCTCTCCTGGGGCCCCCAGGACAGCTGTGACTGCACACTATCCCGACCTCTTGCCATGGAGGAGGGAGAGAAACATGGGTCTGCAGTTGCAGCAATCCTGGCTTCTTGACAAGTAGCTGTAGGCATTGCTGTTATGGGGACTGCTAATAAAAGGGCCTGCAAGCGGTAGTTTCTGGAGATCAGAGCTAATAATAAGCCAGGTGCTTTCCCTTGCAAGGCTGCAGCAGATGAAGAGACTTTGGAGCCACTCGGATTATTACTAACTCTTCCCAGAGGGTTCTTAGAATGCAGTGGGTCATCTACTGGGCAAGCACGGGGTTAAATACAATTTAGTAAAAAGTCCTGCTTAAAACATAAACTGAGAGTGTTGTAAACTATTAGTACTCAGCTCCTCTGTCAGGGAGAGTACCCTGGGGTGGAGCCCCTAAGATTAGGTAAAGGACAGTTTACATGGAGACCTGTCGGAGAAGCAGCAACACTCTCCAAGGACCTGGAGTCAATGCCATCTGTCTCCAGTCTGTAACATCTTTGTAGAATAGTGATGCAGCACCTGTATCCTCTTACAATGCTGTAAGAAATCCTTTGAAATCTGTGAAGGAAGCGCACTGTGTAAAACCTAGGCAGTGTTACAACCAAGTTGCCTGCAGTTGCAGGCAGGAAGGTGTCCAGGACAGGAGGGCAGCAACACACGCACAAAGCTCAGTGCTAGAGAAAGAAGGGTTAGTATGAGTGCAGCTTTGCAGTACTGCACTGGATGTATCAAAAGGTCATACGAAAATGGTTGTTCAGCAAGGAAAGCCCAGGTATCAATACCTGCTTTTTCAGTACTGTAAGGATAGAGCCCATGATTTCACAGATGTGCACAAATTACCAGGCAATATCTCACAGACAAGAATAGAGAGGCTTGATGTCTCAGTCTGAGGTTAGCTAATCTAACAGCCCAAAGAGGCCAAATTAGTCCCTGCTGGGCATTTTCTTGTGGTTTAAAGATCAGTGTTACATTCCACTGTGCTGCTTAGGAAACCATCTCCATAAACCCAAGTCTGTGAGGTCTCAGAAGGTCTCTTTTCCTTCACATTCAGCCTAAATCTATGTTTTCTTTGTTTCACTCCATTTCTCTTCTTTGGGCCTTGTCCACAGCACATAATCATACTGATAGGGGACGTTAAAAAGCTTGCAACTTGCCCAGCCCTACACAAAAGTGTCCAAGTCACGAGTGCGTTTCTCTGT
Source organism: Myiozetetes cayanensis (assembly GCF_022539395.1). Taxonomy (NCBI): domain Eukaryota; kingdom Metazoa; phylum Chordata; class Aves; order Passeriformes; family Tyrannidae; genus Myiozetetes; species Myiozetetes cayanensis. The sequence goes on along the minus strand of NW_026087631.1, from coordinate 6,714,443 downwards.
CGCTCTTAGCACAAAAGAGCCTGCTGTTGTTCTACATCAGTGTTAAGCTCGCTCATACCTAAGCTAGAGTAATTCCACAGGGTCCTTAACGAAATAACAGACTAACTCATAGAGCTTTGACGCTAAAACGAACATGGCACTCTCCCAAAGGGGAGGGTCAGGTGCGCCTTCGCTGCTTGTGTGCAGCAAGACAGGGGTTGAGGTGGTGCAGGCTCCTGGAACGGGAGGCTCGGGAAAGCAGATGAGGCAGGGAGCCAGCAGCATGCCCTTGGCCCTCACCTGTAAAGGGCCTGCCCTGGGGACAGACCAGCGCAAGTGTGACAGGGGTTAGTGCTTCAGGGACATGTGCATAGTGCAAGGGCTATGGTGGCTAGACTCACTTGAGAAGTGTCATGGTTGAAGATGATGGAGCTGAGGTCCCCACAGTTGTAATGCTTGATAAGGTCTTCAGTCGTATAGGGGATCTGGACACTGCCTGCTCGGAGTCTCTCCTGCTGCAAGAGAGTCTGATTCAAAGCAAAGACCACCTGAGGGAGGGGAAGAGGGAGGAAAAGACAGAGTTCCTGGTAAGTTCTCTTTTCATCCCATGATAAGGTCGCAGACTCACAGCCACCTGACGAGGGCTCTCTGCAGCTGTCCTGCTCTGAGCCAGTCCACATCTCACCAACATGTGCCTCCCATGGGTTCCCAGGTACTCACACCTTGGGTTCTGTGGGCCTGCTGAGAGGGAACTGGCTCACCACATTTAACTCCATGTGGTTTTGCCCGTGAAATGGTTAAGACAGAAGATACAAAGGGGCAGGTGGAAGCAGAGGCAATCTTTCTCCCCAAGATGACACTTTGCCTGACCACTACAGAGCCCCAGGACATGACGGCCTTCTCAGACACCCACCTAAATTAAGCACCTAAATTCCTTCCTCATCCACAAGAACAATACCAGGCTGTTGTTTCCTGCTTTGTGTCTCCTTCTCTAAGACAAAACCTATTTCAGGCTGGAAGGGCTGTCTGGAGCGAGCAAGGGAAGGATGGTGGCCATTGGGATATGCAGGGAGCCACCCAGCACTCACTTTCTCCGAGCTGACTGCCTCCAAAGGCACTGGGGCTGCCTGCATTCCCTCCTCCTGGGCCTTCCCCTGGGAATGCAAACTCTCCCATTCCCTTTGCCTCAAGACAAACTATCCAGCTGCCACAGCTCCTACCACCAGGGAGCCTTTCCATTGACCAAAAATGGAGAAGACCAGCAGAGCACAGCACAGCTCTCCCAAGGCAGTGGCCTCAGGACCTGACCCAGAGAGAGCTGCTGATCCAGCTGCTGATCCAGCTGCCCCATGCCTGGGGCAATGCTCACCCCCACTTCAAAGGGAGAAGAAGGCACTTTGGAGCAACGCTTCACAGGTGCCTCTGGAGCCAAACAGACAAGGCAGAACCTCCACACCTCTCCCCAGCTGCTCCAGCCACTGCAGCTGGTGGTCACCAAGCTCCAGAAAGGCAACCAAGGAAAGGAACCAAGGAAAGACTTGGGGCAGGAGCTCACCAGTCTGAACATGGGATGACAGTGGGCACCTTTGGTGAGATGTGGAGCTGAAGAATCACCCCCACAGAAAGCAGTCCTCTGCCAGCACCTTGCAAGTAAAACATCACCATTTCTCCTCAGCACAGTGCATACTCAAGCTACCACCAGTTTTCACACCAAAACTAGACATCTGTAACAAGCTTTCTTACTAACTACTGGCTTTTTTAAAGGAAGTAACCTCAGAGATATTGCTTTGAAATTTTTCAAAAATTACTCTTGGGAATGTTACTTTTTAAGCTTACTCTCTGTGTAATTAGCTCCTCCTGGACATTTGCCTCAAACACCATCAAAGGCACTCTGGAACGGGAAGTATTTGCCATCACCATGAAACTCACACATGAGTAAGCATAGTGTTAATGTACTGAGATTGCATGCACTAAATTTGAGGATTACAGAGCAGATGTGAGAACAAACAGGTGCAACTTCCCTCCCCCAGAACACCAATCCGTCTTCTACAGAAAGATTTAAGTTCCACCAAATTTGGAATCACTGTCCCCACTACAGCTAGAGCTTCCTTCACTGTGTATTTAGCCCAATACAAAAGCACATGACTTAGTATTAGTTCTGGGCAGGGGGATGTTCATGAATAGCAACATGCATTCCTAGCTCATGTTTTTAAAAAGGGCAGTAATTCACTTTGTTGGTATAAACTGCACCCTGTTAAAATCATACCTCCAGGTGAACACTCAGCAAAGTTCCATCAAACTAAGCAGTGGCCATCTTGCAAAGGACCTCTTTTTAATTTGAAAGTAAATGAACCAAACCCAAATTGATACCACTTTATGTATGAACAAAACTTTGCTCGTGGGCTGGGGTTTATCCCACTCCAAAGCCATTGTTTTTCCATTTGTTTGGCTTCACTTCCCACACAGAGAAGTCCCAATGGACATTAGTGACCAGATAAGGTTCACTGAGAGACAAGCCAAATCCATGCTGAAAACATGGGATTTCTGCACCCAGGACTGCCAGGTCATGCCAGGAAAACCTCCTATGTATGATCAGTCCATCCAAAAGCACTTCCACGGGAAGGGTTTATTTTGTAAGCTATTTGACTAGCATAGCATCATCTGCTTTACAATTTACCGTTAAAGCAATATGTCCCTTTCTAAACTTTGCAGCCTCTGAAACAATGACCAGACATTCCCTTTTCACAGAGCAGGCAGGGACTGTGACATCAAAGAGGCTTTGCAATCTTTACCTTTTGAGTTTCATGCAGACACAAACCAGAAGAGGCTAACCAATTTCTTTGAAGAAAACAACTAGCCTGCTGGGAGAGACATGAGAACACAGCAAATCTTCCTCTCTCCACTGCACCCCCACAGCCTGCACTCCTGCTGTCACTTGCTCTGCATGCAACCCTCGGCACCATGCACATCTCTTCTCTCCTCCTTTGCAGTATTCCTCAAGTGAAACAGATTCAGTCTGTCCTCCAAACAGACTTGGCCTGGACTGTAGCAGCCAGGTTGAGCCACACAGATGTTGTCCTTCCTCACGCCCATGTTGTCAGACTTCCCCATGATCAATATCTTTCCCCTTCTGGATCTAGACCAGCTTCCAAACGCTGTACGTAGCACCTGAGAGAAAAGTCATGTAAGAACGACCTGAAGTTCCCAACAAAGGGACAGAAGCCAAGAGAGCATCAATGTCCTTGGCAATTAGCCCTCCCTAATAAGTTACAGTAACTCATGCACCAGGCTCTGCACTACTGGAATGCAGGAAACGCTATTGCCAGAAATACTCTCCACCTCAGCTGTTCTGAGCAGAACAGTGGCATCTGCTGGAGGGGCACGGTGGCACACCTCCCAAACAGCTACACAGGACTACAATTTGCCATCAGCATGAGAGCACAGCCTCTCAAAGAAATGTGATAGTTCCTCTCAATCTCTGTGCCACTCGTACCTTCTTGGGGGAATCGAAACTCCTTGTCCAGAAGTGAAGGGGTGTGGGGATAAAGAGTGAGGGATCTGTTTGCAGTACCAGGTGCTGCTTTAAGCTCTGCCCTGGTGAGGAGGTTATCTTCAGTAAATAATAATAGGTAAACACTGTCATGATCTCAAGAGAAGGAAGACTCCTAAACCTACTGTTCTTAAAGGATTTAATTTACTGAGATGGGTGTTGCTCAGAAGTTGGTAACTCTTATCTATAGTTACTTCTCAAAGAAAACATTAGACTAGGTGCAAAATGATAGTTAAGAAGATCACAGCCTTTCAAACTGCAAATTGGATACCAGTCTTGTTTACTAGATGTGAAAAGCCGAAGAAAGTCAACAGGGCACTAGAAGCAGAGAGCAGATCAGCAGCTAGTCTGAAACTGTTATATTTGCTTGGTGAAGATACTGCTTGCCTTCCTAGCTCCCGTTCAATACTGCAGTCCTTTGATTTCTAGTTATTTCAAGAAAACAGAAAATAAGGAAAGGCTGAAAAGAAAATTTCAATTTTGCTTAGAAATTAAACGCAAGAATTTGTGAGCTCTTCCAAGAGTTGATACAGAGAATATGCATCTGTCTTGCAAGTATCTCTTGCATTGCACTGTTTTACTACTTCCAAGATCTTTCCTGTGTTGGAATCCACAGAAATCATTCATCCTCCTTGCAAAACTATTCTTCCTTACTTCACACCCCCCTCCAGCAACTCCATCCTACTCTGCTCCATTAAGTGTATTCATACTAGCATCAAAGCATCTCCTGAAAAAGATGTATTCGAAGAACAAAAGTAACAAGTTTATTAGAAAGTGATTTTTTTTATCTCCCACCTCCCATTTTCACTGTGATGTCTGTCTTCCCCCAACCCTCTCCCTTTTTGTACTGTGGAAAAAATCGATTAAGCTCTCTAGTATACATATTGCTGCAAACCTCATTCTCCTCCTGGAGATTTCTTCAGATGTCAGGAGACACTTGTCCCCTTTGCTAACATTGTTGGAGTGGCCTACTAGGCTAAGGGGGTGGGGAAAAGGGGGGTTAGAGCCTGGCAGATGCCTTTTTTGTCAGAGACAAAGGACCCCCTGCCATCCTCTCCACTTTTCAGTACTTTCATCCACATTGGATCAAAGCGCTGTTCTGCATATGAAAGGAACCTGGCATTATTCGCCTCAAATTAGCCTATCGCCATCCTGCTAGCCTCAGAGTCTTCCCAACAAAAGCACTCACATCTGTTCCATCATTTGCCTCATCTTCTGGGGTGTTTTTTTCTTTCTGCTCTCAGTTTTTGAGGGCCATTCAGTGCCTTGAATTATAGTCTGGGGGAACATCTTCCTTGCTCTGGGATCGCTCAGCCAGACAATTTGCTTTTAATTGTCTTAAGGAATCAGGGGCTGCTTTTGGGTCCTCCCTAGCTAATAACTGCATCCATTATTGCTTCCATTCAGCCTCTTCAGCCAATTCTTCCCCTCTTTCTCCTCCTCCTTAAAAGAGTGTTTCTCTCCTTGCTCTTCACCTGGAGGAGACCATTGCTTCTCTGGGCCAGTGAACACTACTGCCCCAAATCAAAGCGAGACTTAAATCAAAAGCATCATGACTATGAGAATCAATAATCCTCCTTTGTCATGGTAATGGTCCAGCAGGCCAAGTGTTGAGAAGAAAGCAGGATTCCTTGCTGCAGTGTGACACAGCTCCTTAGATGTCTGGTGAACCTTCAAGGTAGAAAGTCAGGACAGGCAGTGTGAGAGCCTGGAAACCTGAACCCACCTGCCATGGGGAGTCCTGCAAAAAACAGCCTGCACACACAGGAGGGAGAAGTCTGATTTTGGCATGGGCTAAAAATAGCAAAAGGAGGTTTAGCCCACCACCTACAGCCTTCAGAGCAGTCTAAGTCACTTTCAGAGCTGTTGCACCTGATGAGATGCTCCTTGTGGCCCCCACAACAAGATTTTGTAAACAAGAGGAAAAAAGGAAGCAAATTCCCAAATTCAGGCCACTTCTGTGAGAAAGACTGGATTAGAGCCATTAGCAGAGAGAGGTTTTATGAAGGACTCACCCGAGGGACAAGAGATAAACAGTACAAGTCAACGAAACAAAGAGGGTGTAAACTACACTGTGTCAGTTATGAGCTCCAAGTTTCTCATGGGCTCCGTATTATTTATGTTTGGGGTTTTTTTTCATCAAAGGCCAGCACTGCAAGTAGAGGGAGCACCTTTTCTCTGACAGGATCATCCAAGACACTTAGATGACACTCTGTTTGCCTCAAATCTGACAGAGAGACGCTGACACAGGTAAAGGCAATGAAGAATTTCATCTTTGGTCTGCCAAAAACAAACTCACATTAGGGCAGTGCAAGCCTGATTCTTGCAGTGTGTCTTTCCAGAACCAAATAAAGAGACACTGAAGTTTGTGGTTGTTATCTGAAATTTATATGGGAATACACAAACCAGTCCTTCTTCAGCTAGGAGCTGTATAAAACAAGGGACTTTAGCAGTAATCCTCTTGTTACAAGAGGATGGTTGATAATGTTGAATCAGAGGAACACTACTTACATCAGTGTATTGTAATTCATTTACTTGTAATAGAATGCATTAATATCTACCCTTTTGTCTGAGTAATTGACACTGAATTTACAGTGTAAAAGGTAATTTTTATATTTCCACTGACAGCAGCAGAAATAAACATCCTGAATGTGGAGTAAGACCATCAGTGGAATAGATTGTTCCCACTTCTGAGGGCAGCTTGCAATTCACATCTGGACAGGACACCTACAAGACCTCGGTGGAACTTGCTCCCATCTTTCCATGGACTAATTTCATGGCCATGAATCTGCTGCTGCACCTCATCCCTGGTAACTCTTCATCTCAGCTCACTGGGATTCCTCCCTGTGCTGTCGAATGCTTGAGCTGTTCATGAAGTGCATCTGTGTATGGACAATTTTGAACTGGTGATCCAGATAAACATGTTACTAAAGAATGATTAAACTTTTTAATTCCATCTGTATTAAAGATTTTGTAAAAGTTTGTTTTTAAAACCTTCACATGTGAAACCTTCACCAGATACCTTTTTACTTCAACATACAGAACTAGGGATTAGCCCTTTATCTGGACTATAGCAAAGCCTTTGACACCACCTCCCACAGCATACTCCTGAAAAAGCTGCAGCCCATGGCTTGGACAGGGGCACTCTGCTGGGTTAGGAACTGACTGGAGGGCCAGGTCCAGAGAGTGCTGGTGAACGGGGCTGCATCCAGCTGGGATCCAGTCACCAGTGGTGTCCCCAGGGATCAGTGCTGGGCCCAGTCCTGTTTAACACCTTTATTGATGATTTAGATGAGGGGATTGAGTCCACTATTAGCAAATTTGCAGGACACCAAGCTAGGGGGGAGTGTCAACCTGCTGGAAGGCAGGAGGGCTCTGCAGAGGGACCTGGACAGGCTGGAGAGTTGGGCCAAGAAGGCCAATGGATCCTGGCCTGGATCAGGAACAGTGTGGCAGCAGGAGCAGGGCAGTGATCCTTCCCCTGTACTCAGCACTGGTGAGGCCACATCTGGAGTGCTGTGTTCAGTTCTGGGCCCCTCAGTTCAGGAAGGACATTGAGGGGCTGGAGCAGGTCCAGAGAAGAGCAACGAGGTTGGTGAAGGGGCTTGAGCACAAGTGCTGTGAGGAGAGGCTGAGGCAGCTGGGGTTGTTTAGTCTGGAGAAGAGGAGGCTCAGGGGAGACCTCATCACTCTCTACAACTCCCTGAGAGGAGGTTGTAGCCAGGTGGGACTTGGTCTCTTCTCCCAGGTAGCTATCGGTAAGACAAGAGGGCATGGTCTCAAGCTGTGCCAGGGGAGGTTTAGGTTGGATATTAAGAAGAAATTCTTTACAGAGAGGGTAATCAGGCATTGGAATGGGTTGTCCAGGGAGGTGGTGGATTCTCCATCTGTGGAGGTATTTAAGAAGAGACCGGACATGACACTAGTGCCATAGTCTACTAATTGTGGTGGTAGTGGATCAAGGGTTGGACTTGATGATCTCAGAGGTCCTTTCCAACCCATATGATCCTATGATTCTACAATCTAATTTTCAGGTTTCTACTGTCCTGAAGCAAAGAAAAAAAAAACAAAAAACACCAAAACAAAACAAAAAAACTAACAAAACAAAAACAACGAAGTATTTTCAACACACTACACTTAGAATTCTTGCCTTTCTCCTACTTAGCATTTCTTCAGTTAGCAATGTCCATCTTTTTTTGGATTACCGTTGCCCCATAACTCCTAAACTCGGGTCAAAATCAGACATGGGAACACTTAAGCAAGTGAAAAGGAATTACTAACAATCCTGATTTCTCTTAGTATATGCTCACTTTACAATTTACAGAACTGTCTAATCAGTACACTAGTAGTAAGGGTTTCTTTCTTTTGCCTAGCTATTTAGTTGACAGGACACTTAACACTACCATCTCAAAATTGGATTAATATTAAAAGAATAATTAAGTTGCAAAGGATAAAAATTCTGAAACTAGGAGTTCTTGGGCTGAGACTAGCTGTACTTCTAAAATTCAACATCTCAAATTGATGTTTTGTTTGGCTTTTCATTTGTTTTTTAAAACCAATCTTCTACTAAAATAGTCGGTTTGGTTTACTTCCACTTCCTTCTTTTCCATGGGATACTCTTAAATCTAGTTGAAACAACACTAAAATACTGAGGTTAATAAACTTCTTATTTTAGCTTTTAAACAACTTTACAGGAAAATTCCCTTAGAATGGAAACAATCTGGCTTTCCAATTGTAGAAAATATGTAAAAAAAGTAGAAATCATGACACATGACTGTGTTTGTGACTGTAACAAGTAAACCAAAGTTTTCCTATCCTCCACAGCTTTAAGGACAGCATTTAGCAGTACTTTTTTATCTTCCTAAAACACAATTACTGAAACTAAACAACCTTGGTATTGATGACCTGGGATTTTACCTCCTTTTTTTTTCTTTTTTTCACTCAACCACAGATGCTCTTTGGAATGCTGCTAGATGAAAGAAAAACTCTTGTAAGTCCCCTTTTAACTTCATTATTCTTTTATTTATCTTCTCTACCACAGGCTACATATATATACCTTAGGACTAAACTTGATAGCAGTTTGGAAGATTACTAGAAGTAGTATGCCTTAGAAATGTAGAATACTAAAGTTTGAACTTACTCTCGCCACTACTTGTACACATTTTTTGGTGGAATGGAATAATTCAGACAGCAAATTTTTAATTGACGGGAGTGCTTACCCCTCGTTCTGCAAAACTGATATACATTACTTGCATAGTTCAGGTAAGCATGGCCAAATCAAGACCATAAAGTGAACAAACAACTCAGCCTTGCAAAGTCATGAGCAGCTCCAGGCAGTTATGTGTCTCTCCTGGTATCCACACAGGGAGATCTTTGGATTTTCTTGAAGGTCTGCCAGCTGTGGAAGTTTGTTCCATGTAAAACACTCTGCACTGATTAAACATTTTTCCACTCAATAGAGCAACTAGGCCAGGGTTCTGGCTGCTGTTCCAAACAGAACAACGGTTTTGAACCAGTGTTTACATTGTAGGCCACTGGAAGTGTCTTTAAGAGAAGGTTCTGGCCTCCAAATGGAGCACAGCAGAGTGCAAGACGACCTTTTCCACAGCTACAGGGGTGAACGGTAGAATTTAAGTTCTATTTACATATTGTTATATACTGTTAGACTTGCCAAGAAAAATCTCAAACAAGAGCTGCTAAAATGGTCCCTGGCTGGCTTCAGGCAGATCAGAGGCTGGAAGTTCTCAGTGCAAGAGGAATAGCTGACAACATTTTCAAATACTGAGACACAGGCCTAAATCTGTGCTCTTCACAGTAACTGTGAGCCCAGTCACACAGAAAAAAGACCATGTCCCAAGTAGGATGGGAACTTATAAACCACCAGCTGTGCAGTGTGAAACCCGTGAGATGACGTTCTTGGAATGGGTCAGCCGGCTCCACTGCCACATGGTAACTCTACTTCCCTCCCTGTCTGTCCACATTAGGACACAAGCAGGGGTTCCAATTTAGCCAGTATACTTATCTGCCTTTGTGAAAAAATCTAATCCACTCTGATTTTCGGACCTGGGAAACCCCACCTGCTGCCAGTGCAATCAGGAAACTGCTGAGCGTTTGGTACTGTCCAATTGCTATAAAGTATCTGGTGGTTTTTAATTTGGGTGGGGTTTTTTGTTTGTTTGTTTTCCCTTTGTTTTGTTCTTGAAAAAGATTGTTGCATGCCAAAAAACGACACTAAAGGAATTTTAAGTGGCTGTCTAAATTCAACTGATTTGCAAAAAATCCCATATCAGATAAGCTATTGCTGCAAAAGTATGGCAGATTTTAAGCTGTAGACTTCTGAGCCAGCTTCAATGCATCCAAAGCCAGAAGAAAAGATTCTTATTTCCCTCACTAACCCCAGGACTTGTCCAACATACTACAAGCCTCTACCATTTTCCTTTTCTTGCTGCCTACATTTAAAAATAAAGGTGTTAAATCACCAAAATGTAACTGCAGTCCATCAAGATATGAAGTCAGAAGGATGCCAGTTCAATCTGGATCACAGAAGCATCTATGAATGCTGCCACTTGGCATGGACTAGAAAAGAATCACAGTAAAAATTAACTCAAAAAATTTGTCAGACAAAAAAGCCATGAGAATATTTCAGACCAACTGAACAGAAATTTCTTAATCACCTCAGTCAACAAGGTAAACAACAGTTACAACAATGAGATAACCCCGTCTTCTTTAGCACTTCTGAGCTCTACATAGTCAAACAATTTTGTTAAAGGCCAGAGCAGGTCACCTACCCCACAGGCAGTTCCAGTACACAGTCACGCACACTTACAGGGCAGGTTAAGTGTCCTGGGTAAACATTTGCTCTAGCATCTCTGAAAAAAACAGAGGTATCTGCCAAGAGCTCATAATTTTCACAAAGTCACCATGATTACCTAAGTGTGACTGTTGGGATTAGAATGGCCTAAGATAAGCAGGCAGGCTCTGGGGTGTGATGAAATGAACAGTAAAAAGAACAAAGCATGTGAAGATTTTTCTCAGGGGTACGTTATACTTTGGCCTCAGAAGTGAACAACTGGGTATTTTTCCCGGGCTGGTCAGGGCAATGCTTTTTCAGAAATCATGTTGAAAAGTTGCAGTGTAATTGGTATCAACTCAACCACCAACTCTCTGCACAGAAAAAATGCAAGAATGTACTGGCTTAAGGTCTGTAACTTTTAACACCGAAGCAAAAAGTTCTGGTGCACTCAGAATTGTGCAAAAGATTTTAAAGGTATAATGGGATGTGAATCATCATCCTCCAAATCCAGTTTTGGAAATAACAAATAATATTGTACAGTAGCAGTTGCTTGGTGAGTATCTGCTAAAACTATGACAGAAGCAAAACAACAAGCAGGTAATCAGGGAAAAATAATTCGAGCTGCCCAAGCTAGGTAAACTATGACCAGCCGTACTAGTAGACTAATGGGATCTTTTTTAGGGATTCCCAAGAGATTCAATTCAATGTTTTGCACAAGAAACCCTCAAGAAGGTCTGCACAGTATAGGTATGAGACTTCTACTACAAAAACTCTAACCTGAAAACTTACATTTGAATGACAGCACAATACAAATTCCTGGGTTCAATTTCATTACTACTATCCACCCCAAAGGTCTGCAGAAGGATGCCTCCCTCCTGCATCATTGCACACTACACCTCATTACTAGTGTGCACCTTCTCTGTGTCAGGCAACACCCAGCAGAATTCCTTATGCTTATGTTTTCTCAGTTAAAATCTGAGATGCAAGTCCACAAGCAATGTGTCTACGCAGTGTTGTGACACTGGATTAAGGATGAAAGAGTTCAGAGATTACCTCACTCTGGATTGTGACACAGAATAGATGAACGTAAAGCAGCTTCTCATCCCTTCAAATATTCCACATATCCCACCACACAGAGTTCCTACAGGGTTTTTTTTAAATATTCACATACATGAAAGGACTCCTCACAAACTCATATCACAAGGAAAATAAAGTTGGCATTGAGAAACTTGTGTCAAAGATCCCTCAAAAATATAGAAGCTCATGAACTACAAATTCTCCATTTTACCATCTCAGGAAAAACGCTGCCCTATGGGCATTTCTGTCTCATCTGCAAACTTTCTAACTGGCAGCAATTCCTGAAACAAAGTTGCCTCCTAAGAATAGGGCATCTGGTGTGTGCTAGCCTACAAAGTGTGATCCCCAAGTAGGGTGTCTTTTACCACAGTCATCAATAGTGAGGGGCCCCACTGGACTAGCTTGTGTCTCAGCTCAGTGCAGCCCTTCTCAAAGACCACCTCACCAGTATGCCCCAATACACAATGCACCGTTATGTCGCAGTGTTTTTCCACTGCATCCTATAAGGATTCTGGTTTCAAAGTTTTGCTCACTTGCTCTTCACAGCACCCTAACTCCAAACCTCCTTTTCCTTTCTAGCAGCTACTCTTTCCTCTGGTGCATTAATTAGCTCGCTTTCTTACTTGAGCTCATGTTATGTTGAATTTATTTTGTTGAAAACACTCAGGTGTTGATAAGTAAATTCACATAAAATATCTTCTTAGGAAACCATATACAGAATAATATCTGCTTGTGACAGATAAAACAAGGAACGAAATCACCATCCCTCAGAACAGCACTTCAAACTCTTATATAAATCCCCCCAAAAACTGAAATGTGGTCAAACCCCAAGAACCTGCTGAGACATTTGGAATTAATGTAAAAAGAAAATTTAAGTTTGTGAAAAGGTTTCAGAAGCCACTGGATGCTTTGCAGATTAACCCTTTGTGATCTCTGCAAGCCCAACGAAGATCTATGAACTACAGTGGGTGCACATGTGAATTTCAAAGATAGAGGACATTAAAGCCTTTTGTCATGTGCATGCACACCACTGCCCAAAAATTGAGCCCTCACAAGCTACAGACTTCCAGCTGAGCAGTGCTGCAAATTAAGTGTAATGTTTACTAGTGTTTCACTTGACGGTTTCTACTTGCTTCTTGCACTCAAAAATAGGATTTCACACTGTATGAGCACATCGAGCTGGTTCTGATAAGTTGGCTGAAGCCTCTCTTCCTGCTGCACGAACCAAAGCTCTACATAAATTCTCTTCCTTTTCCACTCCAAGCCTTCGCTTCCAGGCTTAGTCTCCCCCTTCTGCTTGTTTTTGTGTGGCCTGCTGTCATTCATTTTGACTGTGTGACTATCCAAATAAGCCACAGAAAGTGCCTTGGTTGGCTGGAAACCTGACAAGCTCAGTCAGAGCTCACTCCATCTGATGTTCCCAGTTTTCTGCTGCTCCAAAGGTGGGAAGAAGTGTAGGGTCTATTCCTGATGGTCTAATGCTAGTGCTCAACTTCACATGCTAACTGCTCCCACATTTCCTTTTTATAATCAGGCTGTCCTTAGAACAGCAAAAGGTGCGAATGTTTCAGTATGAAATTTCAGTTGCAGCGGTGATGCATCAGATTCTTCTGATATGACACTATTGATTCTCTGCCAGGTGACAAGAAGCACTGTGGTAGGAAGTGCTTGCGCACCCATCCATAAATAGTGAGAGTGAGATCAAAGGGAGACAACTCACTCCCTTGGTATGTCCTCTGGTCAGCATCAAAGCTACCAAGCCCAGAACTCAAATCCTTTGCAGCCTCTACTGCAACCCACCCGTACAGCTCCTCTCAGGAGGCCTTTCAGGTGAAGTAAACAGCGCTGCTACCTGACAACTGTCCTGCCTGCCTTGTTCACACCAGGACACTGCAGGCTTACAGACACAAAAACAGCAGCACCACCGCTTAAAAGTTTGAACCTAAGTCATACACCAGGCTCACAGTCAGTGTGTCCAACTGCATACGTGTTCCTAAACAGCTCAAATGAAGTAAAACAAAACTTGAAGGTGCACTCCAGCAAGTAACTTCTTTATTCTCTGTTCTTGGCTATGGAAACTGACAAGCCATTCCAGCTGTGGGACATGGGACTTCTCCCAAGTCCTCTTTTTTCAAGAAAGACAGTCAAATAATGTCAGTCCAAATCCTAACTCCCCTCTCAGTCTGCCTGCTAGAAAATATCCAGCCTCTGCTGCAAATCTATCATCTCTCTGTAGAGGCCCTTAGAAAATATTATTAGTACCTTTATTTTGAATCCAGGAAAGAACACAGAGATAATTTCACTTATATTTCAGTTAATCCAGCCCTAGGGTTTCAGTTTCTTCAGCAATCTCATAATTCTGCTCCAGAGGCCCTCAAAATCTTGTCAGCACAATCTTTTGTCTTGAATGGCCTCATGAAACTTAAAAGCAACTGGGTCCACCCTCCTTATATTGTGTCAGGGATGTACTTGATGCAGCTCAGTGATTTAAATTGTGATGAGATAGAGCAGTCATTCAAGGACACCAGACATGGAATGACTGCACATTTTGAAAAGCACCATAAAAAAAAAATCAGACACAAGCAATCATAAAATAAAAATAATTAATACTTTAAGCCTATCATAATTTTCTTCCGTGCTGATGGAATTGTTGCCACAGCACTGCAGAAAATGGTCAGAAATTCTCCACCATCAGAAAGGGCTAATTCAATTTCAATTCAAAATAGCTGAAAAACATAGTTTGATAGAAGTGCTGACATGTTTGACCTTTCGTAACATTTGAAATCGTTTTAATTCAACTTTCTGCTTAACAATTTCCAAGGACATGGCTTTTATCTTGTTACAGGCTGTCACTAGATTTCCCTAGCCCAGTTTCCTTGTACATCACTTGTTTTCCATGAATGTTCAAGAAGGTTGCCTAGCAGTTTGTAGTATGCTGTGCCAGTTACTTTAGAAGCCTTGGCTATGTGTGTCTGCTCCTCCTGCTAGTTTTTAAATGGTTACTCTTACCAGGTATCTTCTAACTCTCCCCTCATCAGTAACTTGCTGGCTAACCCAGTATCAGTTCTTTTCTATTCTTTTCCTGATGGCCCATAACAGCACTGTTTTTTTACAAAAATACTTGCTTAATTCAGCCTTTCTGCCATGCTCAGATACTCCAAAGCTGTTCTTTCCAGAGCTTCTCTCTTTTTAATTTCCTCCACTTACCTCCACAACTTCTTTTGCTCCCCAACTGCAGTAAATATTTCTGCATAACAAGCAAAATCACACCAGTGCAGACCTTGCTGGTGGACAGTTCTCAAAAAACTTGGCCACCAGAAAATCTATTTAAAACATTTCTTGCTTCTACCCATTCCACTTTCTTATCACACTCATTAGACTTCCTGGCTTTATTGACACTAGAAATAAATTCCTTACTTCACAAGTTAAGTGAAAAAATGCTAAATGAGCACAAAGCTGTACAGTCAATTTCCTTAATTTGGAAGGGGACATAAGTGACAAAGCATCAGCTGCATCAGTAACTGGTTTGGTTAAACAGAGAAAGTCCTCTAAAACTTTTATCCTAGTTTTGTGTGGTAGCTAGATGTTTACAGGCTACTAGAGGGGGCGGGCGGGGGGGCAGTAAAAGGAAGTCCCCTGGTCTTCTTCTGGAAAAAGACTTTTAAATTTCTAACTGCTGACACAAGAAAATATCTCTGCTTTTGTCATGAGGGCCTTCATCCTCAGTCCTGTTCTCCTTAAAAACACTGCAATGGAGAATGGGGTGCCTTTCAAAGGTGTTGGCAAGCACTACAGCTCATATACCAAAGAAGCTGTTGAAGAAAGCACACACTGTAGAAAGGAGAAATAAAACCCAAACCAACAAACAGACCAAGTGCTACCATCAGGTTCCCTCCTCAGAGTGACCAGAAGGATGCACCAAGCCTGCTGAAACAGCTCATAGGGAACTACCATAAACCTGGGCCACGGGCTGGCTGCTGGCACTAAAGCTCCTCACTGCAAGAGTCCTCATCCACAATTGTGAACTACCACGATCTCAGACAGGCTGCTATAATTTTTTAGGATGAAACTCCCAAAACACTTCTTACTCTCTCCATAGAGCAGTGCACAAGCAAACATGGACTTGAGCTTGGTAGCACGTACCACCCCGTGCTGCTGGGCACGGCTGTACCGCAGCTTGGGGAGTCTGCAGTCACACAGGGCTGGTGACCTGTGCAGCACTGCAAAAAGTCAGACACAGTGATGCCAGCACTCTGCCCAGGATCCCTGCCCAAATTAACACAGCCGAGTGAACTCAAACACCATAATCCTTCCACACCTCATTTTACTCTTCATATGCTCTGACACTGTTTGATAAGTATTTCCTATCTGGCAAATGCTTACGGGATTTACTACTTTAATGGAATGGGTGTGTAATTACAATTAATTTGCAAAATTTCTGACAAATTTGGGTCTAAAGACTGTCACATTTTCCAAACCAAAAAAAAACATTAAAATCAAATGACTTTTTAGACTTACAAACAGGCAGTGCATTTAACCAAGCTAATTTACGAGGTCTTCCCAGGACAGGGGCTCTCACTGCAAACTGAATGTGCCTTTCTGCAATAAACTAAGGAGCTAAAAATAACAAAATTTATCACGAACTCCTGAATCTCTCTCTCAGTACAGGAAGATTTATTATGAAAAATACATTTTGGTGGGGGTTTTTTTGTGTTGTTTTTGGTTTGGTTTGGGGTTTTTTGTTTCATTGTGATTTTGGTTTTGGTTTTGTTTTTTGTTTTGAGGGTTTTTTTATCATGACTTTAATTTCAAGGTTTAAAAGGTCACCAGAACTACTTCTTTGGAAATGGAGCAATATTTTGCAACAGTTATGGTAAAACGAAAGGATAATCTGAGAAGGATCAAATCAAAATGCTGGAAGAAAAAAAATCAGAATCAATATACAAATAAACATGAGGAATTATTGGGAAGGTAGCCATGCCATCACAGGATCGGTGGGTGGCAGGGCACCAGAAAATGTATGAACCAGCAACATAATGCTTTTGCCAAAGACAGTTTCTAATAGTGTAACATGTAAACACTGGGAAGCACTTAGCCTGTCCTATCCCATCCTGTGAAGGCCTCTGCCAGTCTCTTTCATCCTATTTCGGACACAACTGAGACGCAAACAAATTCAGTCCAAAGGAGAAAAAGAAGACTCTTCAGAGGTTTGGAAACATAAGCTACAGGGAAAGATGAAGATACTGAGTTAGTCAATTCAGAAAAGAGAAACCTGAGGAAGGAGACAGGCATCACCACCGCTCACCCTGTGTAAAACAGGTAGTTAAAAAAATTTAAAGGTCCTCAAGTTATGATCCACAGCTTGGGACAAGAAGAAGACATCAGTTCAGCTTGTAAGAGCAAGTATTTTAGGTATGAGGGGAAGCTAAGATTGGAAGGAAGGAAGAAGGGATGGATTCCCCTGGGACACTGTACAGTCTCCAACACTGAATTTAAGACAGCTTTAGCCTGATTTCTCAGGCGTCATTTTGGTGTACTTCTGCCTTGGGACAAGAAGATGAATTAGATTTCCACAGACCCACTAAGTCTTTTTCGCTGTAATAATCAAACGCCTCAACACTACAAGTACCTGCTTCTTCAAGTGAGAAGACAGCACTCTGTGTGGAGACAGACACACTGCTGTTGGGAGAGGCCGAGTGTGCTCGGCAGAACCTGGACACAAAGCACACCTGGTCCTGAAATTGGCTAAAACCCAAATATCATACGCAAAAAATGAAGAGCCATCTAGTGTGGTGAAAGTAAATGTATGCAGAGACAAAGTCAGTGATCAAAATAATACGATAATGTTCCCAAAGATTAGTTTCTGAGAAGATATACCATAGAAAAGCATAATTTCCTTGGTAATTTTGTTAAACTTAGCAAACCCACAAGATCTGAAATGTTTCTGTTTGTTACATGACAGAAGGATTTCATCTTGGAGATTGTTTACAAAGTGGTGGTTATAGTTTTCTCCGAATTGTGACACCTGATGACAGTAAGATCATCCATATCATATGAGCTCAGTAGCAGTCTGCAACCAGCTGAGTCATAAATTTTAGTAACTGCCAACTGCAGGCCCTTCACTGGTCCTTCAATTTCAATTTTATTAAATTAATTAAATATGCCAGTTTATCTTATAAACCTACTTAACGCACCAAGTGTCGTTACTAAATTAGCTCTTAATTTAGTTACTGAACAGAAATCATTCATACATATTCACGGAGCTCAGAGGCCACTTAACTTGTTCCTATAGCACAGATTCACAGTGTATTTCTAACAACCAGAAAAGATTGCTCAAGGTGTGACTGCAGCCAAGGGACTGCATTAACCTCTGCCACGTGCAGACCCCATCCACAAGTCTTTAGGGCAGAGGAAAAAAAACCTTCAAACACCAAAATAACAAGACTTACAAGGAGAGGTCTGATTTCATAGTAATCCAACCCCTTTTGACAAATCATCTCTGCCAGACCTTGTCTTTCTCAGATCCTCTTCACCCATTTGACTTCCCATCACACTGCTGCTCCAGCTCAGTGCGCCCACGTGCACACACCCCCCACTTGAACACGGGTGTGTACCACGGAGGGAAGTCTGAATGTCATTTCAGAGCAGTGTTATGAAGCAGCTGAGGCTGCTCCTCAGCACCAAATGGCCCCAATGGAGATGGATGTAGGACACCTACCCTCCCTCTGAGACTCAGACATGGTAGGCAGCCAGGCACCCCGCACTGGTGGCCAGTCCTGACATTGCTGAGGCAGAGCAGCGGCTGCAAGGCTTCACCAGTGGTAGCAAAATTACACTTAACACCACACACACAGAAAGCCAGTACTGCAGCAACATCAGCAGCACCTGAAGTTGCATCTCTAGCACAGGCTAGCAACCAGCAGGGTGCAGGAGGAATGGCTCCAGCAGGAGGGGACTGTCAGAAGAGGCTGCAGATCAGAAGCAAAAGCCAGATCTAAATCTTGGTAGCAGATAGAATTTGCTGACAAGGTGTTGCCTACTCTTACCACGTGTGCATGTTTCCCTTGACTGAAATGGCACCAGCCACTCTTCTCTTCCCCAAGAATCATAAAACTTCATGTAGTTATGGGAGAGAAAAAAATGAAAGAAAAGGATTCTGTTCTACAGCACTTACAGCATCCTCAAATTCTTAACAAAATTGCTTGCAACTCCCAAGTATATCCAGAAGTCTTCTTTCAGTGTAGATGATGATCTTCATATTGCCTTCCTCAGTGCTGACTTTCAGAGCAATTCACAGGTAGGCAGTTCTAGTTTTTGCCTACTGCTTTACACAACCAGTGACTCGAAAGCCAGGAGAAATCTGCATACAACAGCTGGATCTTTTAATGACTGCCAAGACAGCAAGCAAACAGGTGCTCTGGGAAATGCTGGGCAGAAAGAAATCAAAGCTATCAGACTTGAAAAGCAAGCCCAGAAAGTCAGCAAAATGCATATCCAGCCAGCTTTCTGAAAATCACAAATTCTCCAAAGAGAATCAGCCTATGATTAAGTTCCTGCATATAAAGAGACTGCATTTCAAAAATTCTATGCCTCTTTCGGCCCAATTCAAAATCATTGTGAATCAGCACTTGGAAAATAAAATTTAACTTTTACAAACAAATATAACGAGATGAAAATTTAAAAATTTTGGAGCTCCAAAAACTAAGGCTAAGTCCATCTAGGCTTCCCATTGTCAAAAAATTGAGGTCACACTGCAATTCACAACAGAGACATTTCCGTAACCTGGAAAATTCTAATGGACAAAGAAACCTGTTTCCACACACTTTTAGTTGTACCTTTGAAAGCCACCGCTGAGAAAATACGATTCCTTGGTCTGTGGCTATGAACAATCCAGTGGGGAGAGAGAATAAGCATGAGCTCACCAGGACTGTGCTGAAAGGCCATTTAAGCTGCAGAACTTGAGGACATGGCTTATCTACTCCAAGTCAGGTTTCTTCCTGTTTTATTACCTGTGAGGACAATGCTACATCCTAACAAAAAGCATGAACTGCATTTGCAAAAGGTTCAAACTTCCATTGGCCTGAGTTACACCATGCCCGCATTTTCAGATAGCCAAAAAATCCCGCCACCCAAGATCACTGAAGTATGTTTGCACCTGTCTTTGTCTATCCTGCTGTCTTTGCTGTAAGCATAATCCATGGAAAACATACTCAGCAAAGTGCTTGGAAAGCAAGCCACAACCTTAACTCTCCTGTGGGCCAAAAACCTTGCTGACGGTTTTTCTCTTCGTCTCTGTTACGTAGCAGCACAGCTGAGAGCAGAGCCAAACCAACATGAAGCAGAGCCTTCTCAGCTCCAGAAATCTGAGCTGTTACATTGCACCGACAGCTGGAAAACTCACTTGTTCAGAGCTCCTTCTTCAGTGACACTGATGCTGGGGCTGCCACAACACAGGTACAATAACTGTGAGGAGATTCAGACCTAACATCCACTAACAAACTGAGTCCCTGGAAAGAAATAGGGGACTTTAACCAGCTCCTTCAAAAATCCAGCACTACACAGATTTCAGTCTGTCCCATACAGCCATAGTGAGCAAAGATTTTCAGATGCAGACAAGGGATGTAGGAGTCCAAATACCACAGAGACTAATAAGACTTATTTGTCTAACCCACTTAATACTTAACAAAATCTGCTTCAGCCAATATAGATTTACTTATCTGGCAAACGCCACACCCAGGAGCAAAGGGTATGTTCTGCCTTCACACTGCAGGAAGCCTGCAGGAAAGAGTGCATCACTCCCTGCACTAAACATAAACCCATCAACATGACCCGTAGGCTTGAACTAAAAGTTTTCATGACCCAGCATCACTCATTTGACCATGAGACAAAGCACTCAAGAGACAAAGCTGTCAAGAACATTAGGTTCAGGCCACATAGCAGCATCTCCCAATAACCCCTCTCCCCAAGACTAAAGGGACTTACTTACCCTCTTGCTGTTTTTTAACATACCCTTTGATGACAGAAGTGTGAAATACTGTACCACTCTCCAAAATAATTCAATTTACACTCAATAGAGCCTTGAAAATAAAGATATCCTGAGATATCACCTATCCTTCCCTCCACAGACTTATGTAGAGTCACTATGGTGCAAAAGTAATTATGCTTCAGAATACAATCTTCTCAAACATGACAACCTCATTCCTGGTAGAGGAACAGAGATCTATTAAGAGGCAAAAAACAAAACTCCCAGCTACACTTGGGTCTCTGCAATGTTGTGCTACTCTCAATCTTAATGAAATTTGTGCTAAAATTTAGACAACATAAACTAACAAAATCCACCTTCACTAAATCCTTTAACAGCAAAACACTTTTTAAAATAGGAAACATCAAAAACAAGAGCAGCATCATCTGAGGCTAAGAGACATATTAACAGAACAGAGGAGAAAATAAGCAAAACAATCCTGTTCTGGTATTTCCTTTTCTCTTAGGCAGTCATTTGTCTGTTGCTTACAGGACAGATTTTGTACCCATCCACAAAAGCACATCTGTTGTACTCCTGATGCATACTTTCTACTTGCTGCCAAAAAGCCATCCTTGGCTCCTGAAAGAAACCATTTTAAATCTATTTTATTAATAGAAGTTCACTGCATGTGAAAAACCTAAACTTCTTGGGAGACTAAATCCACCTTCATTTAAAGCAGTCACACCACCTCATGTCTTTTCAGCTTGCTTTGCAGTAACAGTCCAGTTCTACCTCCCTAAAAGGCTACTGGAATGCCTTGTTACTAATAAGGAAACCGGATTCTCAGACTGGGAAAGGATCAGTTTCTCAGAACTCCTAAAAAAAAGAAAAAAAAGAAACGAACCTGGAGTGTGACTAAAGCATGTGGCCAGTCTGCATTTTTCTAGGAAAACCAAGAGAAGCACCAGCAGAAGCAAAATCTACCATCCCCTCTGTTCCTGTGAACTCTTTTGCTGCTGCTATTTCCAAGTACTGAAACAGTGTACTCATTGCAACATCTCCTCTGTACAGCACTGCTGATCCTGATGTTGTACAAGGAACAGAGGGCAGAGTAGAGGAAGAAAGGCAGTGGCATTATTGTAATTTTTCAGCTTGGAGACACCAGATTCTTTTTCCATCACGTACCATCCCATAGCATCCTTTAAAGGAAAAGAATGCTTTGGCCAGAAAAAAAAATCCACAAAAAAACAAAACAAACAACCTCCCCACCCCAAAAAAAAAACCAAAACAACCCCCCAAATAACAGTGATAGGAATTGTCTCTTTCACTCTATCATCAAGATTATATTAACATGTTTTGTTTTGTTTTTTCAAAGTGAGGACTCCCTTACCTTTTCAGAAAATTTTCTGTAGAAAAGAGCCCACCTCAAATCCTCGGGGCAAATCTACTCAACAGGCAATGAGGAATTGCAGTGCTGCCACAAAGCTGTCCCAGGACAGAGGGGATAGGTGAGATGTGGAGGGCACTACACCTCCTTGTCACCCTGAACAAGGTACGTGGAAGTCTGCAGGAACACACCAGCACCTGCTTTCCCTCTAGCCCAGGACCTGTTTGCAGAAACTTGCTGCTAGCCACCACTTGCAAGTAAGGCTCTCCATCTCCTTCTCCTGAATACCAAAGCCTGCCACTGCTCTAGACGTCATCTTACAAGCTTTGCTTGTCATCCTTGTACACATCTTTCGGGCTCACCCTCCTTTCAGTTTTACCTGGTGGCAAGTCTCAGTTTGAGGAGACAAACACAGAGAGAGAGAAGGGAGACGAGATCATGCAACCAGGTGTTCTGACACTTGGAGCATGTATTTGGAGTATCTGATCCCTCCTCTCCCACTTCACATAACCCCTACAACTACCTCAGTACTCTATGCTCTTTTCTCATCAGAAGATCCATTTTGCTTAGGTAGGCCACTGCAATGCTGTAATGCAGGGTCAAGGCCGGGCTAGATTATAGGATGTGAGCAGTTAACATGGATATGTCAGCATGCTGATCCTCTCAACTTGTTACAGTCAGCTAATTATCCAATAGCATTTGCCACATGAAGCAAATCACAGGTGACTGAACTCTACAACTCTCAGTGGCATAGCCTGGTGTAAGATAAGCCTAGTCACCATGAAGAGACTTGGAGACAAATTCTGCAAGGTTACTCACTGAATATCAGAGTTAATATGCACAAAATGTAAACATTTAGGAGCACCCAGATCTCCACAGGGTATGCTAGTACTTGTCACTGGCATAGTTTGGAGAAGTGGAAGGGAAAGCAGTGATGCCAGAAGTAGGAGCTGGTCTGTTGTATTATTTTCCCTGTACTCTCTGTCACTTACTCAATGGCTGCAACACCTATCAGACTTAGTAGTCTGAGAAAGTCTAGAGAAATTCGACTTCAGCCTTCTCCACTTCTGCATCAACCATTTCACAACCCATTTTCCCATGGCTGCTCATTACATCCAATTTTGAAGCCTATGCCAGGGATCCCTTTGCTGTTTGACTCATGCTGGGACAGAGTTGTTTCCTTCCTACCACAGTTCTACCACTCCTAAATAAGATGGCATGTGACTGAAAATAAGATCATCTTCCTGCTAGGAGCTAAAGTTGAGAAATTAATTGGCTTCAGTCACTGCTACCTGAGACCTAGAGACTTGACCAGATTTACATTCCTGTGAGTCTTAGCAACAACACAGTATCTTAGTTTCCCCTCTGCCACTCTTATTAGAAGTCACAGCAGAGACAAAGGATGACCACTTGTACTCAAATCAGTCTGAGGCAAGTGAAGTTTCTGCCCTCATGGAAAATAAATGCAGAACAGCTTTCAGAAAGGTGTTTTCCCAGCAGTAATAACTCTCAGCTGTGAAAGCCCATTAATAAAATCCTCTACTGGAACCCTCTGTGGCCAAGATAAAGTCCCTGTTATCCATTTACTAATCTGCAATTACTCTCCTCTAGGGGCTGAAGGGGATAGAGGAAAACCTCTTGGCCAGGGCAAATGCAACTAGAAACAGAGTAAGCAATCTGTGGAATGTTTGAAAGCCTCTCATAACACTTGAAATACTTCATGTGAAGACTCATACCTTGGTGAATCTCCAGGTTTCCATCACATGACCTGCAGCTAGACCCTTGAATTGCCTAGTTTCTAGAGGAGCCAGGCTCCTCTGCCTGGCATAGGTGATGGGGCAGAAAAATAGAGGAGAAAGAGAGAACCAAAAAAGGCTCTGCACAGAAGCACTGCACTGTCCCCTGGAACAATGGGGCAACATGAGAACATCTGGCTCACTGAAAGTCCTTGAGAAGTGTGGATGAGCAGAAACCAGGAACCTTGGCTGGGGAGAGAATACTGAGAAAGTGCAGCAGCACTAGAGAAACTGCCCCATTCCCAGCCTTGCAACAAGTTACATTTTTTTCCTCCCTCTACCAGGTGGAAGTTGACAGGTGTCTGTGCAGCTCTCAGCACTGCAGACCCCGGGAAGCTCTTTAACCATCTGTGGCATGGAACTGTCCATGTACAGCCAGTACCCTGGTGAACCTGCTTCACCTGCTCATGCTCTGTTCTCTGTTTCCCAGTTGGAGAAAAGAGCATTCCTTTTCACTTCACAAGGGCTGCCAGTGAGTGGAAAGCTAAGCCTTAAGCCTCTCTCCTCCCTGCACCTCTGGCTGGGCAACCTGCAGAGCATGCAGATGGACAAATCCAGCAAGGAATGCAGTTCTGCCCAGAGGGTATTTTCCATGTAGTGGAGCATGGTGGTGGCAACTGGACTGGCAGGAGTCTGTGCTTCCCTCTAGGTCATGTCCTGGCTGGCAGGACCACCACCTGATGCACCCACCCTGAGAGCAGGAGGACAGTGGGGAGACCTGCTGTCCTGAGATCTGCACAGGTCAAGCAATGATGCTCTTGCAGAGGTGATGCCTTCCACCCAACAGTCAGGAAAGTTCACTTAATGGCTATCATTGTTTTTAAACATGAACTCTGGTGGCAGCCAAAGTACTTGCTTGATTATAGTCAGTGCTCAGGCACTCCACTGGTTTGCATTAGACCTGTCCAACTGTCCTGTGAATAAATATCTCCGTGTATTCCAGGAAAAAATAAAAGGGGGAAAAAATGCACACCAAAGTTCTTGTTAAGTGTTGATATTAAACTGCAAAAAGGAACCAAACAGCAATGCAATTAAAACCCAGTTCTACCTCTGGCCTTTTTTGCTTACTCCAGAAAGGGCATGAGCTCATTATTTGGGGGGGTGCAAACAAGAAAAAAGAACTCTGCTTATACTGAAGGGGAACAGGACTGAATTTCCTGATTCCTGTGGAGTTCAGAGGCAGTAAAGTGACAGCAGCAGGACTGTACAGCCTCTCTAATACCAGGGTGCCAGTCAAACCAGACCTGACTGAGGGTTTCTAGAAAACCAAGCCCTGGATGTGGGGTGAAGGGCAGAATGACAGTCTTAGGCAGAAACTGGGAGTACCTCAAATCCCAGTTCTTTTGCCTCTCCCCTTTTCGTGGTGCACACATCCTCTGTGAGCTGGTGCTCTCCATACAACCATGAAAGCAAAGTAACATCTCATTTAACTTCTGCATCAGCAGCGACATTTACCCTAAACCATATTGATGTGAAGATGGGGAGAGAGGAAGGAGAAGAAAATGCAAGTCAAGGGAAAGGAAAACTGAACATAGAGTGTTTCTCTTAATGCTACGTCTACAGCTCTTGACCACAGAAACTGGAAAGAAGTGGTTATAGGAACAGCAGGGAAAAGCTGATGGACCTGAAAAGGCAGAAAGACAGAAGGGTCATTTGGAACAAGTCTTCCAGAGAACTGAGATCTTCTGGGCTGGTTCTAGCCCATGTAATGCACTCATTCAGTCCCCATTCAAACTCTGGGCACTGAATGCATGAGTGACCATACAAGACTAAAAAGAGAGAGTTGAATTTGAAAAACTTGTATATTTCTAACCAAGAGTTGATGCTGATTTGCAATCACTGAGCATTTGAATGAGTAGGAAGATTTTGGGATGTAAGCCAGTGTGACCAAGGCATGTGGCTACATAAAGAGTAGAACCCTGCAATGTTACACTACAAAAACATATATAATATGCTTAATACGGGGAATTGTTGATGTCCCTGGCTGGGACATTTCAGGAAAGCAGTGTTCACAGGGGGGTAAAAAGTGAAGGTCAGCTCTACCACCTGCACCAGGGAGAAGCTGTAAACTCAGTGTACAACAGCTGTGTTTTCCAGAGGTGCTCTCAATGCATCCCATGCTTGTATAAAGAAATCCACCACCAGAATTTATTCCTAGGACTTTTCTTACTTCTTCTATAGCTACTGAAGTGTGACTGATGTCTTCAGGAAATCTCTTGCTGATTTACAAAAGCCCTGTGTCAAAAAATTGCAGCTGACTTTTCAAAAAATTAATTCAAACAAGACTGTTTGTAGGTACCTTTCCCTTTGTCGTGGTTCACCTGCTTCACCCTTTGCCAACTTGGTCTGCATGCAGAGGGGACTCTTCACCAGGCTGTGACCTTCACCACCAGTAGTCACCAAGGGGGAAAAGAAAAATGTCACCACAGGCTGGGACAGCTTCTGTGCCAAATTTAGAACAGATATGTAGCAACTCATTTTCTGTCTGGCTACTGAAGACTCTCCATGGTCTGCTGAAGTTCTGCAGGATTCCTTTTTCACAGTCTTTCCTAAGCCAAGGCTATTCTGGCTTGGAGGATATGTTCTGGATCCACCACCCTAGCTCTATAACACACTGGCAAACCCCCTTAGTGACATCTAGCACCATGCAGCAGTTCTGCAGGCTAGACTGAACCAACAAGACTCTCAAGGAACCTCCAGCATCTGTCTTGAAGAGTGAGAACATAAAAGAACATAAAAGCATGCAGCACATGGGATCACAACTAGGCAGATACCACTGAGTCACCACCACCACTCCACTGCACTGAGTGAGAACTTGCTCTGTGCCAGCTTACAGACCTGCACACTCCCCTCCAAACCACAGTCACCGGCACTGAACTCAGCAGTCTGCAAGGTGGTTCTTTCCAGAAAGGTATTTCTGGTAGAAGGATACACAGAAGCATCAGTTATGGATGAGCACATATGTCTTAAAGACAGTGGTATGTGGGAACACCTCTGTTTCTCCTGTATTGTAGTCACACAGTCCCTAATTTGTCTAAATTTTAGATGTCTGCTTAGCTACTGTCTGTGCACAATCACATCCGACAACTGGAAAATGAAATCATGCCTTTCTCAAGGACTTCCCCCTGTAAGCCCATGATCTTGAAACGAAGTAGTAGACTCTTAATCTTTTGTAATTAAAATAGAGTTAACCAGTAACCTTTTGACAATAAAGTATATATCAGAAATTACTTTTGGAACCAGCAATACTCACGGGATGTACCTAATTTTTTATCAACGTGGATGAAGTCTGAAACTTCGTTAGTCCAAGACAGCAGCGACACTTTCCAGGCAGAGCGTTATTCACCTGTGCATTTTAGGTGTGTAGGTTTCTTCCAGTGCTGCAAAAATGTACCTGAGATACCTAAATGGAGACATAATCTTTCTCTTGTTCTCCTCTGGCAGAGTTTAAGGGAGATTCTCACCAAAGCACTGTGCAATACTCATAGCAGGTGCTTCCACCCCCTGTATCACTGTTAATCGGCTAAACCTTGAGTTTTTCATGTCTTTTTTTAGCTTACCCACATCTTCAAAGCCAAGGAAAATATACACAGTGTCAGCCTCTCATCTTTCTCCATTTTCCCCTTCCTGGAAGACACGGCTGTAGCCACTTTATTGTCAGACATTCCAAAAATACAGCTCATTCCAAAAATGCAGCTCATTCCAAAAATGCAGCTCATTCCAAAAATGCAGCTCATTCCATGGGACTCCAGCTATGACAATAGCCCATTTATCTTTATAAACAGGCTTTGTAAATTCACACAGGGATGAAACTTGTGATCAAATTACCCCAGCCTAACAAGTTACTATACACTTGCTGAGCAGCAGAGATTGTTCAGGAGGTCAGACCTAGACTGTATGCTACGATCTGTTTCAGCAGAAACGCCTCCATTGGAAGCTCTCAACTACTCCTGACATGCCTGCATTTTGACGGTTTAAGTCTTTGTGCAGGCTTCTGTGAAACTGAAAATGCAGTGCCCAACACAAACACAAAGAAAGGTGCACCACCTACCTACCAGATTCCCAGTATGGTCTCCAGAAGAGTACAGCTAAAATTCACCTCAGAATGTCTGCAACTGCTTGAGTACAGAAATTTCAGCCCTATGACTTCCCAGAGACCATTTTGCCAGACATCCCAGCAGTGACAGGATCTTAGTTCTTTTTCTCAAGGAGCTACAGAGGAATTTGGTATGTCTGCGTTTTGAGGGATACCCTGAAACTCCAGGGGCAGGAATTTCACTGAGCATACATGGAAGTAAGGGGAAGTTCTTGTATGACTATAGGCATGGGCTACCACAGGTGCATCAAACTGCTGCACATTCCCAACACAAGGGGCTGATTTAGTCAGAATAAGGCAATCTGAGGTCAGAGCAGGAGGAAACTTCTGTCTGTCTAGCACTGGATAAGGGCATGTCTTTCCTGCTGAGACAGCCCTGGTCAAGCAGACCAGTAACCATAGTGTTCACAAAACTGCATAGCCCTGAATAAGACGTCTAGTGAAAGACCTGGGAGAAGTTAACTGTTCAACTCCGCTACCATGGAAAGCTAAGCTGCTTTAGCCTTCTGTATGGTTGGATTCTAACCTAACTTATGTGCCCTTCAGAGGGTAGAGTGGCAAAAATGTGGGAAGAGACCAGTGGATTTTGAGCATCTGAGTGATTTAGCCAGCTGCCCTCTGCAAAACAAGTAGAAGTCCAAGACAAGGCCAACACCTGCTTTTCATTCCACTTCTTCAGGTGTTCGCAGGAGCCAGGACTGAACCGTTTTCAGTTAAGAGAGGCAGGAAAATATTTAAGACAACGTCTAGAGGAAAGGTCAGATTTTCTCAGCAGTTAAAAATCTTCAAGCAGTTAATCCAGTACCCCCAGCAAAGGTAAAGCTTTTACTTCACACAATTGAAAACTTGGCATACCCTGAATCAGAGGACTGGAGCATCAGTAGCAAAGTCCTCAACAACACCCTGTGCTGGGACACATCCAGCAGCACATCACTGCAGGGTGCTACATATTTACCAAAGGCAACCAGCATCCCAGCTTTTACCTTGGAGAGAATGGGATAACACTTGCTGTCTGAATCAATTAGTACCTGGTAGTACCTACTTATTTGCAGCAAAATCAGGCAGACTTGATGCCTAGTTGCAAATCCAACCAATTTGAGGTTTAATAGCCTGATAGTCCTAAAACATGTGTAAATATTTTTTCTCACGTGGTACTGTTCATGGGATGTGAGGGGAGTGGGACACACGGATAAATTATAAGTCATACATATAAAAATCAAGGGTTTGAGTAAGATCAAGCCAGTCTCCAGCACTGTGTTCACTAATGAACATGCTCAGAAAGGAAAACAGGTCACACAAAACCACATAAAATCTGCCAGTAAAAAAAATAAAAATATTTACTAGAACATTCTTGTAATACATTTACCAGACACTTGAGTTCTGGCCAAAGCTAGCAATCTCACTAATCTTGTTAAGAACAAAGAGACTCAGAAACGCACAAGGCCAGATGCCTAAATCTTCCATCAGACAGGTATAAGACATGACTGTGATCACAGTAAATTGTGGACTAAATACGGTTACACATTTGGTTTTAGTTGAGAGGACTGTTCTTAAGATCTATGCATAAACCTTCCTAAACCTCTCCTTGGTTTCAGACTGCACAGCCAACTGCTCCCTACATACTTGCCTGTTCACACGCTCAGAAAAGACAAGCCTTGGGAAAAGGGAGAAAATGTGGACATCTGAATGCTCCAGCAGGGACAGTGGCCAGCTCAGGTCAGCTGACCTGTTCCTTACCAACTTCCAGGCGTACCTCAGTTACTTTTTGTGAACAGCTTTGCCACATCTGCACAGTGGATCAGAAGCCCAGCACTTTATCTCCAACAACATACAGAGTGGCTCTTCCCCTGGCACCTGCCCTCAGTTCAAGCTGCCAGGAGCTGAGGGATGTCTTGAGCCAGAGATGGCACTCAGGACACATATGAGATTCCCTGGGGGGATATATCTGAGGCTCAAGCAGTGGTGTAGAAGGGAAGTCCAGGGGGTGAGACCCAGCTGTAATAAAGGGGGATCCCGAGTTCAGCAGCCCCTGATCTGGAAGCCCTCAGCAGCCAACCAGGCAAAGAGGGGTTAGTGCTGGGAGCAATCGAGGGATATTTAAACAGCCCTATGAAGTGTGAATAACCCGGAGTGCGGCAAACAGGGGCGTGGCACTGCAGTGAGGGTGTGGTACATCAGTTGTCACAGGGGTTTGCACAGGCAGGGCGAGCAGGAAGGGCCCCTCTCTGACCATCCAGGAGCACCCAACAGGGGCAGCAAACAGACTTAATAGCTGGAAAGGAAGAGCAGAGAGATCCTTTCGGCCCCAGTCTAATTAGCACACTAGTTTAAGCTTCCTCAGTTATGGCCTTGACAAGCTGTGATGCTCAATCTCCCGTAGCTGCAGGAGTCACTGAACCAGCTGTGCCAGAGGCCTCCAGCCAGACAGACCTGCTGATGGCAGACACAGCTCTCCAGGTTGCCAGGAGCCCCTAATGTCTCTTATGAGGCTGGGGCCAACAAACAGTAATTTTGCAGAAGGTGTGCCGGGTTTGAAGAGCTGAGTCACCAATGAAGGAGCCACAGGAAGAAGTGAACAGGCTGCACAGCATTCCAGTGAATGGGCAAGAGAGAGACTGATTGTTTTCAGAGACACTACAGTCTCAAGACTCTTTGGAGTCTCAAACTTCTGTTGTAGTGGAGAAGCAGGAGGACAACCCTTAGTGGAAACTTTCCAAAAATCCTGACAGTACTTTGCAAGTTTTACAGTTTTCTGAGTAAAGACAACAGCATCAGTGAACAGATTTCTGAAGAGAGTGTATGGCAATAGGAATTAGAGAAATGCAAACCCAGCACTTCACATACCCAAGATATGAGGGACAAAAAGAGTAGTTGGAAGACCTGAAAACATTAATGCAGATAAGAAACAACTCTGTAAGTTGGCTTGCAGTTCATCTTGTCCAGGGAGCAGACAGGGACTGGAGCAACAACAGCAGTAATGCTCTTTCCTGGGGAGCAGTGAGAGCAAAAAGGACTTGGAAACCCCCAAGCATGAGCTCTCAGAAAACCAGCACACCTAAAAAAACCACAGCAAACTCAGATGCAAAAAAGGGAAGGACGAGGACAGTGACAATACTGATGTGTGCACCAAGCGCACACATGACAGCCATGGCACAAGACAGATGCTGTCTGGGGAGAGCTGAGGGAACAGTAAACACATAAAAAACGTGTCCCACTGGCAAAGGCTCAACAAATAGAACATTAGAGGACAAACTGATTGCAGTTGCAGCACCCACACAGGTAAAGAAAGTTGATAGCAGAGACTCTTTGGTGGAATACAAACCCTCATAAAATCGAACAGCTAAAAGCTAAAGCTGGGCTGTATTTTCTGTCTGAATTTGCCTGGATTTGTTGATGAAAACTAAAAATTACTCTTCAGCACCACTGCCATGGGACAGAAATGCTGTCAACTGGGATACAGGACCCAACTTGCATCCCTTGCAATCCTGTCTGGGCCAGGAGGGTGACAGGAGTGCAGTCCAGTTCTGAGGTCAGAAAGAAAGTTGTCTTCTTCAACTCCACAGGCATGTGCTTTAGAGCATCCAGAATAGTTTCAACCTCATTGTCCAAGGGAAAAGCTGGCAGCTACAGAACACATCAGGTTCAGTAACAGGCAGCAAGCGAGCCCTTGGGAGCAGCCGTCAGACAGAGCCACAGTATCAGACCACCGTAATTCTGTGTCAAGACGTGAGAACATGAAGATCAAAGCTTAGCACAGAGGCATCCAACTGCCTGAACAGGTGAATATGTGCCAAGACCACATCCCCTCCCTGGTCCACATTCCTTACTGCTCCAGAAGGCACCTAGCCCAAACTTCTACCTCTAGTGGCTGCTGATGCCCAGGACCCTTCAGCCTGCGGACAGGACTGTGCTCCTCTGCAGCAACAGTGCTCTCACCCAAAGCTAGAGGATCTCAAGCACCACACAGTGCACTTGCCAACCAGTCTGGTGCTGACTTGTCAGAGGACAGCATGATAATCCAGTCACAAGTGCCCTCAAAGCTCTACATACAACTCATAGCCCAGCCTCTGCTAGTTTAGTAAAAAGAGAAGTGTTTTGGCATGCTCATGTATCACTGGGAGCCAGTGACAGGCAAGGAGCTACCAATGGGAGCAGCAAGGAGAGACAAAGCCATGTTTGCCACCTGACATCTGTTTCTGCTGTGTGACATGCTGAGCAAAGGGCATTTTTAATGGGAGAATCCAGCTAGTTGATAGGCATATACAGGGCAAACACAAGGAGCTTATAATGGTCCATGTGACCAGTGCAAACCCTTGTCACAGCAAAGTTCACAGTTTGGGATTTCAAAGCCCTGCTGTGGAGTCCAGGCTGTTTGAAACAAACTCTCCACCCTTCTGAAGAGACAGCAGATCAGCAAGGGAATTCCACTTTTACTCTCACTGAGGGAAGAACCCTGAAATCCCCAGATAGTTAAAAGCATCTTAATTAAACTCTAATTATGATGATAGAAATGCAAAGCCTAAGTTATTTTGATTCCCACCAGCCAGCCCATTCCCCATCCCTGATGTCTAGACGTGGGGGCTGCATATGCAGAAAACTCTGATGTTCCCATCACCTGAGGAGGGAGGGCTGTTCCTGACAAATACAACTTGAAGTTACACCCTCAGGGCAGAAGATGCAATCAGGTTACCACAAACAGTGTCCCGTCCAACTTGTTTAGCAACGAAATGCTCTGCTCCTCTGTCAGCTTCTTCATCAAGCAATTGCTCTTCACTTTGCTCCAAATGTAGATCTTAACTACTCCTTGCAAATCTTGCACCATGTGTGCCTCTGCTTGCTTTTTCTTTTTCTGAGGTTCTCCATTACTGTCATTGCCAAAAACGAACCCAAACCAAAGTTTTATGAGTCAAAACACTGCCAGGTCCGGCCTCATCATCCCAGAAATTAAAGATAAACATTATAGCTGACCAATTACATGTAGGGGGAAAAAAAAAACAAAACAAAAAACCAAAACCACAACAAAACACACACACACACAAAACCCCCACACCTTTATTTTAAATGAGAAGTCTAGCACAATTCTCTCCCATTTTATATTGTTATCTTTTGCACCTAATTTCAAGCCATCACTTCCAACTTCCTTAAAAGGGCGGGGTGGGGGGGGGAAGAGTGGACTAACAAACCATGCAGCACACATTACAAGGCAGAGGTGTCTTTGCTTCCTACTTTCCCCACAGATGTAGACTGTTACTAAATAATAATTTTACATAAAGGTTATCAAAGGTGGCCTTTCACCCAAGTGGGTGGATAGATTAAGCAGGAAAAAGGATGTTGCTGTTATGTCAGAAGGGTTGTACTTGATAAGCAGGAGTCGTACAGCTCTTCCAGTCATGTTAGTGGTCCAGAACCTGGAAGAGCTGGGAACCCTCTAGAGGAAAGCAAGAATCTCTCAGCGCTTTGTTGCTTGCAAAGGTTGCTCTTTGACTAAAAGAAACATGAACAAATATTGCCCTAATTAATGCAAAACTATCGATGTAGAAAACTTTGCTTCACTGTCTATCTGCAACTAACTGTATGAGGAACCATCTGAAACATGAAAATGGCAAGACTTTCAAGTGGTCAGTCCCAGATTTGGAGCCAGGATCTCATGAGCAGTCAGCCCTTAGTGGTTGCCTCCTTTCTACTGCCACCCAAGCGGTTTTGAAGACTGCTTTTGAAGATGTAGTCATGCATTCAGATGCTCAGACAGGAGGAGTGCTATGGCAAGGTTTGACCACAGGAAAGTCGTATGGGAAGATAATTCTCAAACAAAGAACAGAAAACAGGTAGAATCTTCCACGAGAAGCCAAACCAGACAGGGTCTTGGCTAAGAAGTGGTGATATCTGGACAGCTGCTCTGAGAAACTCTGGATGCCCCATCCCTGGAAGTGTTTAAGGCCAGGTTGGATAGGGCTCTGAGCAAGCTGGTCTAGTGAAAGGTGTTCCTGCCCATGGCAGGGGGAATGGAGCCTGTGATCTTTATGGTCGCTTCCAACCCAAGGCATTCTATGACATTTCTTTCACAGGAATGACTATTCCTTATGGTTTTATATTCTCCATTTCCCCAGTGGAAGTTTCTAAGTCATTCCTGTATGTTTGCTCACTTGAAAAGCAGTCACAGAAGTGACTGAATACTGGGGCATTCCAGACCAGCACAATACCAAAGAAAATAATTTTCAAACAGCCTATTTCAAAGTCTTTGTTCTGTTTATATGAAACACGTAATTAAATCTGAACAAACTGAGAAGAAAGCTCCAAAATCAAAGATTTACAGAATTGCCAACCATGACAGTTCACAAGTAATTTTCTGAAACAGCCAAGAAATTGGCTTAGTAATACAAAAATCATCTGCTTCTGGTTCCCCTTTTCCTTAAGCTGCCCGTTTTGGAAATCTAGTAGTGGACAGAAGTGAAGGTGTGAATTTGCTGTGCAGTAGCTGCTCTGGACCTGCTCTCTCAAGGGACTCCCCTGGAAATGAGCAGGCATGGAAAGAGCCACAGCCTGCAGGATGCACATGTACAACTCCACTCGCCGTGGGGCAGCCATGGGCTATGATTGTCCCAATCAGAGGCAAGTTTCTCCTGTAGTTCTGGTCACTCTGGCCCCCTCAGCAGGTTGGGCAATTCTGGATGTTGCAGCTCTGTGTTCATAGCCCATGCAGCTTGATATTTATTCCATCTGCAAAACAGCACAGCAAGAGCTGCTCTTTGAAGAAATCCCTGTGAAAGCTTAAAGAGTCAACGTTTGCAATGAGCTTAACGGGGACATAATTTGCAAGCAATATTTCTCACCCTCCCAACCACTTTCTTACGAGGCTGTAGAGAAGAATGCACGTGGTCCACTCTCTCCACCTCTCTCATGCTAAACCAAAGGGGCTCTGTCAGCAACAGAAAAACATGGGCAATAATGTTAATCAAGCCTCAACCAGGAAAAGAAGTGGAGGAAATGGGACTTCTCAGCCTATTCCTGTGTTAGCTGTGAACAAAGAGACAGCATAAGGATTCAAAGAACAGTGTTAAGCAAGACTGGAGATGTGAATGAGGCTGCCCAGCTCCAAACGAGGGAGAGATGTCTTGCCTGCAGTTAAGGACTGCACAAGTGATGCAGTCTGTGCTGCTGTGCTATTCCCTGCACAGTGGTTCCCCACCAATGTTGGCTGGGGTAGCAGAACCTCAGATATTTGACCCAAAATGCTTACCCTGCACTTGCTGGGCTGCACCTCCCCTTCTGCTCCTTCCCCTCCAGCACAGGAAATTCTGCATCAGTGATGGGACAGGATGCACAGGAAAGGGTCAGGCATCAGTTGAAACTTCCCAGCCCCATAACCAAAGGTCCTCCCACCTTGCGCTATCAGGGCATGCTGCAAAATGCAGGTCTCATCTATTCCTAAGTAAATACCACTTCCTCTCCCCAAACTAGCACCTCTCTATAGCAAAGGCATCCAGCATCAGAGAGCAACCTCCTTGTGATTTGCACAGGGCAGGGGCAGTGACAGATTCCCTGGTGTATTTGGTTCAGAAAGGAACACCCTGTCCAACACATGGACAACACAGAGGTCACTCTACTTGCCTGGTGTGATACTGCATGAACAACAGTGCTGAACTCTACCTGATTTGCAAACACAAAGATGCTTGAACCAGTGCCTGCACTAGCCTGGGAAGCTCCCTGCAGAAAGCTGTGCTGTGCTAACCCTCACCTGATATCAAAGGAAGGAAAAAAACCCAAAACCAAAAAAAAAAATAGTATTCCCAATGTAAAGGGCCCTATAACTGCAGGCATTGAAACATCCACTGTGATACTTCTACAATTAGCACTTATTTCTCAGCACTACTCACCACACCCCTGCTTTCCCCAAGTGACCACACCTTTTTTTTTTAACTTAACATTACAAAAACTGAGCCCCAACCTCTCCTGGGCTCCTGCACGGCAGCCCAGTCAGGGTCAGAAAGTACACATCCAAAGGTCCAGAGTCTCTCAGGGTGAAGCCTGCCCAAGGAAGAGAACAGTCTCATCTGGCCCGAACTCCTATGCTAGCTCCTGACAGGCTGCAGGGAGCAAGAGAATCACCGCGTAGAAAGCACTTACCCCACACCCCAGCCCGTGTTCTTGCTGCTATGATATCCACCTGAGCAGCCAGCCTGGCACCCTGCACACCACTCTGCCTCACCTGGGAGAAGTTCAGCCCATTGAGCAGGTGGCACTGCTCTTCTACTTTCTCCACAGCACCCATTTGCTTCCGCAGCCGCTCTGCCTCCTGGGCCAGGTACAGATCCAGGACAGGCACACCCCGTGACTTGACATCTACCTCTGTCAGAGAGTTCACCATCAGCATCGCCCAGACTGGCCTCTTCCTCTCCCAGTTGCCAGCAATGGCATTGAAGAGGTAATCTGCATACAGCCCCTTGCCCCGCTGGTCTGGGGTAATCCAGGATGGCATCATGAGCTTCACGTACTCCAGGTGCCGCTTGAGTCGGTGGTAGATGTCACGGGGCAGCACATCCTGGAGGTTCTCCCCCTGTGGGAGGAGCTGGCAGCTGGTGAGAGCTGAGATGGTGTAGGGGTCGGTGAGGTCCAGCTCAAAGTACACGATGTGGCTCTGCTGGAAGGCTTTCTTGGAGTTCTCTGGGACAAAATCCCAGACACGTGTGTACGGGACGTGGATGGTGCCAAAGAAATAGGATGGGGGATCTCTCTTGATGGTCCACAGGAAGGAATTCAGCTCATTTTGCTGTGAGAGAGGGAGACACAGATGAGTAAGTACACACTTACACCAGGCCACTGCAGTATAGGCTTAAGGTGCCAAGTCAGCAGGTCACCTGGCTCAGCAGCTTTGCCAGCATGGACTTTTCCTAAAGTGACTTCATTCTCACAGAGTCCTCTTTGACCATGCTTTTTTCTCAGGTCTTCAGGTCAACATTCATTTTTCATTAAGTAAAATCACTGGCTGTGGCTTTCTCCTCCTGAATGGTAACACCAGGTCTTCTCAACAGTAACATCACCTGATACATCACCTGGGCATCTACCAAAACCAGGAGCAGAGCACAACCCCAGCACACCACCTCCAGGCAGGATGCTTATCCAACTTCTGCCTTTTACTGAGTCAAAAGTTGGCATCCCTTTGGTGAAGCAGAGCAAGACAGTAGGGTTTCTATAACCTTCATCTCTGCACAGCAAGGCATCTTTCACCAAAGAAACTGTTGTGACACTTAGTGAGAGGGTAGTGCAGCATCCTGCGAGAACTTTCCACTTTGAGTATACTGGTTGTGGTTGAGGTGGAGTGAATTTACTTCTCAGTGCCTATATGGGGCTATGTTTTAGATTTGTGCTGAAAATGGTGTTGAGATGTTTCTGTTACTGCTGAGAAGGGACTATACAGCATGAAGGCCTTTTCTACCTGTTGTAAGGATGCTGGGGATGCACAAGAAACTGGGAGGGGATACAGCCAGGGCAGTTGACCCCAACTGACCAAAGTGATATTCCATACCATACAGCACCATGCTCAGCACAAAGAGCTGGGGGAAGAATAAGGAAGGGAGGACACTCAGAGTGATGGGTTTTGTCTTCCCGAGTAACTGTCACATGTGATAGAGCCCAGCTTTCCTGGAGATGGCTGTATACCTGCCTACAAAGGTAAGTGGTGAGTGAATTCCTTGATTTGCTTTGCTTGTGTGCACGGTTTTTGCTTTACGTATTAAACTGTCTATCTCAACCCAAGAGTGTTCCCACTTCCACCTTTCCAGTGCCCTCCTGCATCCCATGGAGGAGGGATTCAGTGCATGGCTGTGCAGTACTTGGTCGCCAGGTGGGCGACAGTGAGACATGAAGAAAACGAGTAACACAAATATAGATGCCAGGCAGACTTGCTGGAGCAGGTAGAAGCCCAGTTTTACAGGGACACAGCAAATGGCAGACAGACACACAATAAGGACTCTTCACAGCCCAGTTCTCCTTAAGGAGCAGAGAAGGGCATGCGATAACTTGGAAAATAAGGGAAAAAAATTCTGAGGCCGAATTGGGCTGTGGTTCCTGAGTATACACTTTTAAACACAGTAGAGGAAAAAGCTTCTTTCTTTAGATTAGCTTGTAAAATCTCTCCAAAACCACAGCCATCGGGAAGTCAGAATCAAATTTAAGTTTGTTCTGCTGAAAAATGTACCTCACGGCATCACCAGGAACACCTCGGTACAGGCCTGTGGTATTCCCTCATGACAGAAGAGCAGATGGGGCAAAATTTAATCCCGCTTAAATCCTTCCAACTGACTTTACACCAGCACCAGGCACAACCTTCATCACCCACAGCACGCACGAACCCCACTGGTCAGCATCAGTTACTGGAGCAATGGACACAAACAGTTTCTGTCTGCACAGACAGGAAGAGGTAGCCTTTGCATGTCTAAGTAAGAGAACAGGCTTCCAGATGCACTCAAACATCTGGTCAGCTGTGAGCCAGCAGATAACTTTAACCTCAGCACTGGGGCTAACCGTGCATGTATGCTGATCCAAGAAGCCTGCCTGACTGCCAAATGCAGAACAGGCTGCTTGGAGGAATTTATTGGAAGCACGTTGGCTATAAATTTCTGACACTAAAGCCCCAGGGTCAGAAAGGTTAATCTTAAAGACTGCTCTGCAATGGCTTATCCCAGAAAACCTTCTCCAGCAGCTCTCTACATCAAACCCAGGCCACGGGTCAGGCAGCACTTCAGAGAAGTGCTACCACCAGTCCAGCTTACCAGCATGCACTACAGAATCATAGAATATCCTCAGCTGAAAGGGACCCACAAGGGTCACTGAGTCTAACACCTGGTGCTACACGGGACAGCCCCCCAAAAAATCACACCATGTGCCTGAAAACATTGTCCACACCAAATATATTCCAAAGGGCTCTTCAGACCCTTCCACAGCATTCAAGAGTCTGAAGGATACTTCAGACCCTGGTAAGACCATGCTACAGCTCTATATCCTGTAGGACAATCCTGACACCTGAATTACAGACCATAAAAACTCTCCTGAAGACCACGGGAAGAAGGGAGGACAAACACAAAGAGCATCAAGAGGTAAAGAAGATCCAGGGCAACAGATGAATACAAATCTCACATAGACCTGGGAAGAATACAGGAAAATGAATATGCAAAGTAGAGGGAAAACACTACAGGGTTTCCTGTCATTAGTCAGAAGGAAAAAAATGGAAGGACCCACCACTGTGGAGGGAAATGACCTGAAAGTAGTGTTCAGCCAGCACAAAGTAAGGACCAGAAGTTCTGCTTTCTATCTAATGCAAGTGTAAAGACAGAAGAGGCAGCTGGGGTAGGCATGAGGTTAGGAGTTCAGCATTTCTCTTCACACAAGTCTGATCATGTATCTGGGAGTGCACAAGGACAGCCACAACTGCAAGGAACTGTAAGGGACAAGTGGTCACCAGCCAGCTTAAAACTCCAATCCAGCTCCTCAATAAACACAGCCAGAAGGCTCAAGCCTCGATGAATGGTGCTAGATTTTAACAGGGATTGTCAGTGCTGCTCTGGACTACTGCACACAGCCTAGCTAGAAAGGCTTTTGATGTTACACTCATTTGCTCTGCACAGCCCTCCCACTTTCATAGTCGGATACTGAGAGCAGAGTAATACTGTCATCTATTAGTGGTACCACTGAAGAAATCACACAGACCATCAGGCACAGAGTAAATCCTTCCTTTAAGAAGCCTGTAGCACAGGCCAAAAAAAGCAGGCTGAGACCTAGCAAAAGTTTGCACACCACCCTCAAGGCTGAGACTTTACAAAGCAGAGCAGCTGGACACTCTTGCTGGCACTTCCATGTCAATAATAGCACTCATGAACTTGGAAGTCACTCCAAACACCATTCAGACTTGCCTTCTCAAAATAGCTTGGAGCCAGCCTGAGAGGACAGAGAACCCTCAGTTTTCCACCACTGATGGGAAACTTCCCCAGACCTGCAGAGTCAGTTTCTGGGCACCAGCAGCTCAGTATCAACACCGAGTGATGGCACAGGGAGAGCTCACAAAGCCCACTCTGCCTCCAAAAGTCTGCTCAGGACATGCTAATGCCTCACACTCCTTTGTCATTTCCTTTTCCTTCAGAAGGTGGAGACTGGAGTCCCAGCACCATTCTGTGTCCATGCCAGACCGCTGCAGACACCCTGCTACTGCTCTGCTTGAGAGGGGATGGGGCAAAGTGCGCCTGAGCAGGTCTGCCTTCCCCTGCTGTACCTTTGTGCACTCTCACCTCCCTGCCCACCTCCTGGAGCTGTCAGATGTGTCAGTGCAGCTTCAGAGAGGGAAAAGCAAGGATATAATCGCTCCCCAATACCGTAAAAGGGAAGCTGTTAAACAGTGCTCTAGGTGGCTGTGAGATAGCACAGGAGCAATGCCGAGGCTTGTTCAGCATCGCACCACACACCATCACTGGCAGCACCTCACTTGCCTGAGAGCACGCAGTAGATAAAGGTGCTATACAACCCAATTTTCCTTTGCTGTGGGATCCTTGAACACAGCTGTTAAAATAAAGAAAAGGGTGCTTTAAAACCAACACAGATTACAGCTGAAGTGCTGTCCTGGAGGCTTACAAGAGCTGGGCTGTACACTTGAGCTGAACACATTTCAGTTCCAGCAGCATAACAAAAAGGTTCACAAGTAGATCAAGATTCATATTTCTTTCTCCACTCTTCAGTTTACTGGTGGTACTCAAAGCAATACTCATAATGGGAAAAACTATGAGCAAATGGCAAGAGTGGCAGTCTCACAAGAGAACACAACTTGCTCCCACACCAAGATCCAATTGAAAACTAAAAAAAAAAAAACCAAGGTGAAAGGCTGTGGTGATGTGGAGAATGGAGCCTCAGAGGGAAAGAAAAACTGCTGTCCAAAGACTGAAGAAATGGATGTCAACTCCAGATGTGGAAAACCTACACTCAGTCTGCTTCTTTCTACATCAGTTGTACTTTCTTCCATCTTCCATCTCATCTCTGTTGATCATATGTTTCAAAATACTGTGCAGGTAGGTGCCCTCTGTGGCATCAGTGAGTTTCAGGTCCCCTAATCTTCATACTCACCACTTGGCCTCACAGCTACACCTTCTTCCCAATCTCAGCTCAGAAATACACTGTTTCTTAATCTACAATATTCTCTTACTTTTTTTTTTTTTTCTTTTTCTTGCTGCAGAAGCCAGAACATGCAGCATGCAATATCTCACCCAGGCAGACAGCCCTATAACCCTCCCTATATGGATTCCTCCCTCTCTCTTATCTATCCTGGTGTCGTATCTTGTCATGTTCGTTTATACCTCATCGAGGCAAAGATTGTGATTTTACTGACCACATTAAGTGCCCATGCAACTACAGTAATGCACACAATTTAATAGTCTTGAGCTTTTGCCCACCTGCATTACTGACACTCTCAAACTCAGCTTAAGACTTTAAGCAGAACTCACTTAGGAATAAACACTGCACTGGCTACAACTGCTGAAAGAACACACATTCCATCCCCGTTTGCCAGAAAGGAAAAATAAAACCAAAATTTTTAACTAAAATGCCACAGGTACAGATGACTTGCTGTGCTGACGTGCATATATGGGGAAAAGTATCCATATATATTAATTGGCCTTCTGTCAGGAACAACACATCATAAAAAACTAACCCACTACAACTACAAGCATTCCACTGTTAATCCCTGAATTCTGGCTTCAATTTTTCCTATACACTCCAATGTTAAGCAACAAGAAAGCACTACCAGACCACATTACTTAGTAACTGGCATATAACACAAAAAGATTTTAGTATACTTTATTTTAGATTAATTGTTCCCAATGTCTTTCTTTTTTTCCTATTTAAAAAAAAAAAAAAAAAAAAAAAAGAATGATGGGGAACATTATTGCTTGTAGTTTTAACTATAATTTGGAGTGATGATGAGAAAGTCTTCTTAAATATTGTGTGTTCATTCCTTAAAATAACTTTTTTCTTTCTTTTAGGCACTAGTGTACATATTTTTTTCATGACAGAAACTTTAGGCAACCTAAAACAAAGAAGAAACTTAGGCAACTTAACAAAAAGAAGAAACCTGTAGTCTAGGGAGGTAAAAAAAGAAAACCCATAAGGAACTAAAATAAAAAACAAAAAAAGCTGTCCCTGATGATGGAGGGGCAAGAGAATATATTTTTTTCCCCAAGGGATTGGTGTAAATATTAGTAAAGATAAACTTAACAACTTTGTAAATAAGGCAGATGCTGCCATTCCTAGAGAGTGTAGTTACTACCACTTTTCTAATGACCCTAGGAAACAGCCTGCCAACCCCACAACTACAGGTGGTCTCATGTTTCCATGACAGAGTAATCAGCAGATAATGATATATCATTAACACATTTCACCGCCAGTTTTGCTGGTAACTGGCAGGAGTCCAGTCAGTATCTCCTGAGCAAAACTTCCTGCGTGTTCCACCAAATCTGTGAAACTTCCACAAGTACGACTTGTGCTGCTCAGGCTCTCAGGGGCTGTCCCCTTCGTCCTTGCCCTCACTAGCTCCTTGCAGTAGTTTCACAGCAGCTCACAGGTCTTTGTACTTCATGCCCTCAAGGGGAAGGAGGCACCCACTCCAAATGCTTGACCTGTCTTTACGGCAGTGTCACAGCTGGCCACCTATAAATCCAGTTGACAAACTGGTTCCAGGGACAAGCAAATTGTAAAGACACCATCCCACAAAGTAGGATTAAGCTCTGTTTAACTAAAGCTCAGGCAGACACCTCCAGTGAAGCAAGTGTAGCTTGGCATACAGTTGAATCAGCAATTCCCTAACACCTAGAAGAAGATATCCTGGGGAAGTGGCAAGCTCAACTGGAGGCAGCAAGGCTCCAAGACCAGGTGCAGGTGAGAGGGAGGAGTAAATTCACAGAACAGATCTTCTTCCGAGTTGCAAAGCTTTCTCACACCTACCCTGCACTGAGTCTGCTGTGGCTTCGGCAAGACCTCAGTGCAGCAAGTCTGCACTTACTTCTGAGGGCTGCCAGTCTCCTTAATAGCTGTGCTGAAGGAGTTAACCCTGCCTGCGAAGGATGGTGAGCACAAGTGGTGGTCCACATGTCCCAGAATCACCTCAGGTCCAAACAGATGCCAACAGACAGCACAGATGGTCTGTTAACACAAAATTCAAGAAGGCCTTCCCTTCACGACTTTTGATACTTTCATCTCAGAAGCTTCAGCGAGAAGGGCTTTTTCTCGGTGTCTGATTTTTCATGGAAATGACAGACACCTTGCTCGCAAGCTTCACACTGGCCACAGTCTCACCCCTAACCTGCAGCACTGATCCTCAGCTGTGTTAAGCACCCGTCGGAGCTAGGTCAGCCCTTGCTGCACCTGGTTACTGCAGTCAGGCTCATAAGGTTAGAAGATGATCAAAACTTAACACAAAGCGCGTTTTCACTCCAGGGGCACGGCCTTTTGTTGGTCCAAACCAGCACCTTGGCCTCTGGCAGCAGGGCTAGACGGTACCACTGCGAGGGATGCTGGCAGCAACTCACTCCGGGCCAGTCCGTCCTGTGGCGAACGGCGCAGCAAGTCCTACTTGGCACAGGCAGAAGATCCTCCTGGTTGTTTACATGGTCTTCCCCCCCGGCGTCAGGCTCTTCCATCAGCACTCAGACGGTGGTCGTCCCACCTGGCGCACAGCCCCGGGAAGCCACGGCGCTCCCTTCCCTCGGCGGTGCCGCTCCCGGGCAGCGCCCGCCCGAGAGCGGGCTGAGCTGCGGGCGGGACGGCCCCGCACACCCCACCCTGCCGCCACCGCCCCCCGAGGGGCGCAGAGCCGCATCCCCGGGGCACCCCGGCCCGCAGGGAGCCCCGGCCGGCGCTTACCTTTCTGCGGAGCGGGCAGGCGGCGCGGCCGTGCCGGGCTGTGGCCAGCAGGAGGAGGGAGCCCTGCAGCAGCAGCAGCAGGAGGAGCAGCAGCGGCAGCTGCAGCAGCCAGCACATCCCGCCGGGGCGCACCATTGCCGCCCTGCGCGCAGCCTGCCGACCGTGTCCCCCTGCGGTTTCTGTTCTTCCCCCCTTTTCCTGCCTCCACATCTCCCGTTTTCCTTCTGTTATCTCTCTCTTTTTTCTTTTAATTTAATTTAACTTTTATTGCCTCTTTTTTTTTTTTTTCATCCCCCCCCCCCAACATCCCCTTTCCGCTCGCTCTTTATTTAGTTTGCTAGGGGTTTCTTTGCCCAGGCGGTCCAAATCCAGAGCCCTCGCAGGAGCGGCCCCGTCCCCCCAGCCGAACCCTGAAGTCGCTGCCCCCTCCTCTTAAAGGGTCCTGTGCCGGGCGGGGGAGGAAGGGGAGGGCGCGGGCCCCGCCGCCCCCGGGGGCGGGCGATGGGGCGGCAGCGGGGGTCCCGTATCCGCCGGCCAGGGCCACGCATCGCGGGGAGACCCCCGCCTGGCCCCGGGGGCCGCGGCGGCTGCGCCCCCTGCCCCGCATCCCTCGACGAAGGCGCCGCTCCCGGGCCCGCAGGGACCGCACAGCCCCGGCCCTGCCCGCCGGACTCTGCCCGTCCCGAGGCTCCCCCGAAGGGAACACGAAATGGAACGCTGTGGTTCTTCACGAGCCTCTTCGCTGGTTTAGAGCTGTTCGGACTCGTTCTCGTTTCAGGGGTGGCTGTTCCGAAACTGTGTGTCCAGGGTGCTTTGCACAAAGCGGTGTTGGCAGAATCGCGGAATATTCTGAGTTGGAGGGGACCCCTTGTGATCCTCACAAAGATCGTCGAGATTAGCTCTTAACTAAATGGCCCTTACAGGGATTAAACCCGTCACCTTGGCGTCATCAGCGCCATGCTCTGTGAGCCTTTTATGATCAAAAATATACTGGAAAGTAATCACCATCTCGAATAGTGAAATTCAGCTTGTTTTGCTGAGGAGACTAGTATTGAAATCATCACAGAAGTATCTCTTGCTATTAAGCACAGACTTAAAAATGCTGGGAAAAGCCAAATATTCATCAGTTTTTAGTCCAGTACAAGCCAAAAGAATGAACTCTCATAGGTCTCTAAATATGGGATCTTCCTGATAATTTTATTATGGCATGTATAATTAATTCACATATAGCAAAACCTAGCATTTTAAGGCTTAAGCTAAGTCAATCTTTAAAGTAGAACACTAACACAGTGGCTCACTAAGGTGCATGGTGCTACTGTATGGAACACTCCCTCCTATATCATCCCGAGTTGTTTTAATTCAGTAACTTCCAAACACCAAAGCCAAAATCTGTTGAAGTCTTAAATAAAGAGACAATAGTAGTCAAGTG
Organism: Myiozetetes cayanensis; assembly: GCF_022539395.1. NCBI lineage: Eukaryota > Metazoa > Chordata > Aves > Passeriformes > Tyrannidae > Myiozetetes > Myiozetetes cayanensis. Next base: position 6,669,480 of record NW_026087631.1, on the reverse strand, counting down.
GAAGGGAAAAGGTTATGCCATTCTATGAATCAGCATCTGCTATTTAATTAGAAATAAGGTGTTGCTTTTGTAAAGACCTTTCTGCACATTGCATTTTTCCATCTATTCTATTATTGTATATATATTAATATAGTATATATTGGTAATATATACTATTATAATAGTAATATATGTTATATATATGTAAAATATACTATTTTATAATATTTTTACCATTGCTACCCTAGTAGTCATCATTAGGCTCACTGTCCTGTGGGGATGAATGAGGTTTCTTCTGAATTTTTTTTTAATGGCTGGTTCTCCTGACCTACTCTTGGGCTGGGTACGCAGAATGAACAAAGAGGGTCTTAAAAGACCACTATAATTTCTTCATGATGTGGGCCATTCCTTCGGAAGCTGTGCACTATGCAACAGGCAAGCTGCAGACCAAGTGTTTCAGGCTATTTGCAGACTCAGATAGACATGGTTTCTTTGGCTTTCCCATATTCCTACTTTTAAACACATCCTTTTCAGTCCCGGATTTCCAGATATCTGTCCCCAAAGTTAAATTCTGGTTCAGAGCAAACGGCTGTAAAACAGCAACAACATTTTCTTTGCCCTGAGATGCAGTAAGACAGACCCACATTTTGTCATATGTATTTCTGGGCATGGAAGCCAGATAGCATTCATACAACACCTAGATCAATCTATAGAGAAAAAGAATAAATTTTTCATGGTGGAGAGATATGCTGCCAGAACAGTTACATACCTTCTGTGTGACTATTTGGTTTGCTTTTGATTCTAAATTAGCAAAATATGTAACAACACTTTCTGAAACACAGCTTGCAGGCACACAGCCAATGCAGGTTAACATGCTACTTGACCTTATTTTTGGATTTGTGGGAAAGGCTTTCTTTGTGGTGAATTGCTAGTGGAAAACAGGGAACAAGGAAGGACAGAGGGAATGTTTAAAAGAGACTTCCAAAGTAATTTTTATTTTCACTTCAACGTTTCAATAGAAAGCCACACCCTAGACCTATTATCATAAACTCAAGAGATAAGCCCACCATTTTTATTTAATGAATTTCTGTCTCTAGAATGACTAGGAGTTGTTTATCCCAGTACTTTATGAAAGGATTTCAATAGGACTTCAGCCATGTCCTTAGGTAGATTCCAGAGAAAGGGTAAACTGAGGTACACACTTAAATGCTTTCCTTAATCCAGGTCTTAGACCACAGAGAGTCTTTGGCCTGAGCTGTCTGGTTGGTAGTTAATTCAAGGTAACTGAAGCAGCCATGTCTCTTGCAGCAGTGGAGTTTAAGCATCTTCTTTAAGCAGGTGTCATGCACGGGCAGTTGCTCACACTCACATCCCACGCTTTAGGTGTGCCCAGGGTGGGGCCAAGAAGTGACCTGGGCTGTGCGCAAAAAGAGTCTGCTTGGTTTTTTCATCAACTGATGCTCAACTTGAGTCAGTTTCATAGGCCATAAGAGTAGCTCTGTAGAAATGGCTGAGAGGCTGTCAGACGAACAAGTCTCCTCAGGTGGGTGTTGCTGCAGACAGGTCTGCAGAGGATCACAGTCCAAAACTCCTGCACATGCTGATTTAGGTGGCATGAATCCGTCTGTTACACATGGCACGGTGCACGCACGCCTGAGAGACCTCCAGACTGTGCATGTGCCTTTGTTACCTAACATCAACCTGCAGCGGGAAAGAAAGCCACCTCATATAGCCAAACACAGCGAACTCTGAGTGAAAGAAACTGCAACAAAAGAGATTTTCACAGACTTCGGGACAGAATTATGTTCACGGTCAGTTAACAGGCAGGTCAGCTCTGACTCACCCGCTATGGGACATGATTTGGCTGGTTTTGAATTTTATCACAGATTTTAAACACCATGAAAATTAAGCATGAGGATTTCTCACCATTTAAAATTATGAAACAGATATCATAAAGCAGATAATAAAGGGAGGCAAAGGGGCTTTCTTCATCAAGTTGAGAAGAAGTACTCTATCTGCATTTGAAAGGAAGTTTGCTTAGAAGTATTGATGTGGACTTCAGAGATTCAGGAATACAGAGTCCCAATTATGCCCCTAAATAAAAAAAGGGTTAGTGAACTTTGTAGTATATTACTATATGAAAGTGTTAGGTCAGCTGGAAGGGAAATATGGGGAATATATTACAAAGTGAAGTGGTTACATGTAATTATCAAGCATAGTTAGTCAAAAGCCAAAAATAAAGAGTAAAGAGTGCAATTCTGTTCTCCAAATGCATCTCAATAATAGCAATCTCAATTTGAATGGAGAGCGAAAGCTAAACAAAAATAAATCTCTTAGACATTGAAAGGAGGTGAAGAGAAAGTACATGACCATAACAGGGAGCCCTGAATTGTTCTAGGCCCCAGCACTTTAGAAATAAAGGAGAGGATCATTTGAGCCTGGAAGGCTGGAAGGAGTTAAAAGGCAGCTTACAAACCATTTTCCCCCCATCTGAAAGTATTCTTTATAAGAGTGCAATCAAAACCCAAACTGTTTAAAAAGTGATAATAAAAGTGCTAACAAAATAATAGAAATAATGTGAACTATGCAGCTATTAATCCATAATGTTAGGAGGAAAAAATGCAAATAAGCATAAAAATAAGTATGATTAATGCATAATTTTATTAAATTTAGTAATAGGGACCCCAAGGGACCTCATATCTTATGCAGATAGAAACTAGTGTGTGTGAAACTATTGTGTGTGAAAATACTGAGGAATTTTAAAGGGGTGACTGAGTGGCATTGTTATCGTAATGCAACTGAAAAAGCAGAAACAGATCACAGCTCCATGGTGAAGCTCTAGTAGTCTGAGTTATATTAACTGATTTTCCCCAAAAAGGGATGTTCCATCTTGATCAGGCCATGGCTCACCCTCTCAGCTAAAGCTTTGGTGCTCCTCTGCACTGAGCGTGGCTGTGTCATGAAATCACTTGCTGGGCAGTAAGCACATTGCCCAAAGAGGCCCTGCAGGACTGGAAGGGAAATACACGTCACTGAAGACCAGTCTGTCTGTCAGAGGGAACTGCAGCCCCACTTCTAGGCTATGAAAGGCCCTCAGCCCCGCTGACAGAAGAACAGCTGCTTAGGCATTGGAAAGGAAGGATGCAACATTCCTTCTTCTCACTTCCATCTCAATTCCCTCACTGGGTTGGAGGAAAGATATAGGAGCAATCAGTCCTTGAAAGCCGGGTGCATCCTGGTCCTGTGCACATGAGCATCCACCTGGGAAGCAGCTGCCCCTCAGGAGGGCTCCAAAATTTACAAAACCCTCAGTTCACCGACATCTTCTGGGAAATATCAGGACAACTTTGCTTTGGAACAGCTGAAAGAAATCTAAGACACATAGAAGTACATTGAATTCAGCTTGTTCATTAAATTAGCGTAATTTTTTTCAGGATGTCTTTGGGGGAGAAATGCTATCCTGGTTTTCTAGCAGTTGTAATAAGGATTTCCCCAAAGATGGGAGGAATTTTCCAAGACATTTAAAACACATATTTTCTCCTGGTTTTCTAACTGTCTCTAAAAGACTATAAACAAAGATATGAGAGTTGAAGACACAGTGTAAGTAACAGAACCACAGGGTGTGTCATGGGAGTGAAGCTCCAGCACAAGGGAAAAAATTTTTGGTGTTTTTTTGGTGATTTTGATACCAATTTCAGTGGAGCAGGATTTTTCTTTGGGGTATTGAAGGTCAGATAAGGCATTCATGGCACTTCAGAACTTCTGTGTGTTTGCCAACCCATTCAGACCTGACCTCTGAGAAGCACTTGAGGTTCACTCTTGCACAGCATAAAGCCAGTGGTGATCCTGATAGTTATTTGCTATACAGACTCGCACAGCAAATGGCACCTCTTCCTTAAAGCCTTTGAAACCCAGACCTTGTGAAGATTTACATAGGCAGTTTGCTTTAGCAACTGCAAAATGTCCAAGGAAAAAGTTTCACATAATTCTGGATTAATCTTGAGCCCTCTCAAGAGGCTGTATAGCTGGATATGATTCTGTCAGAGATTATCCTTTACTTGAATGCAAAGATTCGTTTTTTGTTGTCAACCCATTGGTTGGGTTGACAACTCTGCAGCAGAGTTGAAATTAAGTTTCTATCCCAGCTCAATTTTCATGGGTAATTTTCTTTTAATCAACACTTGCTTTGCTTTCTGACAACTAGGAATTTTCTTTCTCCCCACTAAATATTGAGGAAAATGCCTACAATCCATCAGGATTAAAAAAAAAAATATTAAAAAGAGACAATAACTGTGTTTTCTACCCGTTCCAAGAAATGCCACAACCCTAGCTTGGCAATTTTTCATCCTGAATTTATTTGCTGAAATAGCCTTTTGGGGTGTGGAAAGCAGGCTAAAAACTGTCTTTAGTAGTGGCTGTTGCATTTGCCTCTGCCAAACAGGTGATCTGGAGGAGCTGAAAGATTGTCCAACCTTCATCAGGCACCATGACTGTTTCTGCTGGAAATATCATGTCACTTTCTTAGCTATTCTGGATCTGATTCGCACTCTCCCCACTAACAGCTCTGTCCAGGATTTCAGCGACCACAGGATTGCTCACTAAATCCCGTGTCAAAGATGTGCTACAAACACAGGCCAAATTACCTCCTCTGCACCCAGAATGATGGCATAAAACAGATTTTTTCATCCTTGTGGTGTCTTTCAAGTGAGTGAGTTGCCAGGAACATGAAAGCAGCAGGAGCATGTTCTAACTCCAGACCAGGAAGGTTCTTGGAAGCATGCTTAACTTGAAGCAGATGGACAGTACCACTGCTGAAACAGATCTCCACTTGAGGCTGAGATCCAGTCAAACGCTCAGTTGCGCAGCAAACAAACCCCAAACCAGAACAATTAAAAGAAGCTGAACCCTCCACTGCTCTACGCATTTAATACTGAATACATTCAAAAATATTTAGAAGGGAAGTTCCTGGGAAAACAGTTCTTCCCTAAGAATATCTCCTCACCATGTGAAGCTTAAAGACCTAGTACCGAGCCATCTGCACAAAACCATTAGCAAGCCAGCCCATTCTTTCCTGGACCCCAGGCCCATGCAATAAAGCTACTCCACCCTGGTTTTTTGCCTTTCAGTGGTGGATAGGACTCCTGCCTAGCTACCATGGCTGTCTGAAACTATTTTAAACCAAAACCTTATTTTTTAAACTTCAGAGGCATTTTCTAGAATGAGCTTTGACACTTTGTGGTGAAACCCTGAAAGGAAAAGCCTAATTCTAACATACAAACAGAAAAAGAAGGGCCTTCCTTCAGACAGACAGGGAAACTTATCCCATAGCTAGAAAATGACAGATTCAAAGCAGTACTTCTATGAATTTCGAAGGTCTCTTCATCCTTGAGAAGTAGTCAAGCTAGCTGCTACATCTTTGCCATGGATTTGGCTTTTAGCAGTAATAGAAGCCCGTGCACAGGCTTATTCACCTGCTTTCTTCTCATACAAAGGGTCAGAGCTACTTTCCTGACCCAGACAGCACAGCACTGCAGCACAAGTACTTTCCCATGCACAGATGGGATCTACACAAGATACTGAGAGGGGTTTTAAAGAGCACTCAACAATGACTCCAGTCTTCTTTCTCTGCAGATAAAGGGATTTGGGATGTGTTGTTCTTTGCCCCTTATCATCTTCTGATTCATAAACACATTCTGACACAAAGGTATGATTTCTGTGGAGGTATCCTAAAGCATAGGACCATACTTTTCATAGGATGGTCTCTTCCTCTTTATCCATCTTCATGAGATTTAAGCCACCACTTCAGCAGGCTTCAGGCCTCATTAGGTGCCCAATATCTGTTAGACATAATAAACCACCTGTCTCTGAGTCCTTTTTCTCAAAAGCTGCCAACATCACAGCCCAATAGCAGAGTAACATCTAGGTTCCACACAAAGCATGCAGAATGGTACCAAGCATTCAGTACCAGGGCAAGTCAGCTCTCACAAATCTACACAGAAGGCAGGAGGGCCATATGCTCAAATAAAACCAGCTATTCAGCACAGGAAACAATCTTTACCAGTTCTGCTAGAAGGAATAAGGGAGCTACAATTTTGTCCTGGACTCTAACTTCCTGGTCAGATTTGACTGATTTATAAATGCCAGACATTTCTTATAGGTTATTAAGAAAAGTTACAGATAGTATTTTAATTCGAGTTTTAGAGAATGTTTCTTTCCTCTGCTCTTTTCCTGATTGTACCTCTTTCTATTGTCGAGAAATATGACAACAAAGCCAGAATGATCACTGTCTAGATGTGTCTGTCTGTCTCTGGACAGGTGCAGCAATGAGATGGAATGACATTCAGGAACCTGAAGTAAACAGAAAATGTTCCAGTAACAACAAGACCGAGACTGTGTTCTAAAGAGCAAGATTTGAGGGATAAGTGGCATCAAAGAACATAGCCTTTCCTAATTGTTTAGAAGTTTAATAAAATATTTTGAGGTGATATGGGGTCTGGTTACACCAGGTGCTGCAAAGCATCCTGGGAGTTGTAGTTCTAAGTACTCTGTCACACATGCTGTGTTGAATGCTTGTATGGGATTGGCTTAAGAAGTTACCTGTGTGACGTGGCAGCATTTGAAGCTGCTATATAAGCCGGGACTCCTTGAATAAAGAGCTCTCTCTCTCTTGTTACACACCATATTGGTGTCACTATGGTCCCCATGGGACTTATTATTTATTATATTAATAACTGTTACATATGGCGCCCGAACAGGGACCTAAGCCTTATCCTGAATCAGGAAGAAATACGGACAAGACGTCAGGTACCAGCCTATATTTAACGCTGAAGGACGTTCGCCGAGAAAAAGAAAGAAACACCAGGTACCAGGGGAAGAAAACTCTGATGGGCGTAGGCGGGAGAAACCGCGATTGAGCTCGAAGAAAGGCCTGAATTCGGTAGGAAATTGCCTACGTTTTGAGAGGACGCTCTCGAGAAGAAAAATCTACGTCCCAGGTGAGAGGGCGGAAGAAAAAAGAAAAAGGGGAAAAATGAAAACTTTTAATTCACGTGAACCGCAGAATATTACAAAAGCCTTAAGCTTAATATTGAAAAGACTTTGGAGACAAGTTAACAAACATAAAATAGCTAAACTTTTAAAATTGATGAAAATAACTGTTTTAGGACTGCTGTTATTTACAATTCTTAGTGAAATTGCTTGGAAAGAGGGGTGGAGAAGCAGGGAAAAAACAGAAGTAGAAAAGGTGGACACTTTAAAATCCTCGCAAGAGAACTCGTCCACAGAAAGAAACTTTAAATCTTCCCCTCCCCCAAACACTGTAAAGCATGGAACTCCACGTGGTACTACTGTGTGGAAAGGGGGAGGAGGTCCAAGAGCACGGAAGAAAAGCCTTAGAATATACCTTTTTGTACTGAATTTTCGCGGATGCGTGAATTCCGAGAAGAAGGCGCGTGTCGCGGGTTATGTAACTGGTAAAAGGGAACAAACTTTAAATCCCCAAGCCATGGCAAACTTGCAGACACGTGGAGACCACGCCGGAGCATGGGCGGCGCCATCTTGCCCATGCCGGGAGCAGGAGGTAGTGCCGTCTCTTCCTGTCTCGTGGCCATGCTATGGACTGCCTCTGCTGGAGGCATGCATGGAACATGGTCTGTGCTGGGAGCCGGTAACTAAGCAACAGCTGCTGTGCCTACCAGCTGCAGCAGCGCGATGTTTAAAAAAGATACGTGATAGCCGCTCGACGTTGCGAGCGGCGAGGCCGGCGGCGGGCACAGAGCGCGGGGCTGTCGAAACGCTCGGCAGCCGCAGCGAGTCAGGCCAGGAACAGAGCTGCGCACGGCTCCGCAGGACTGCTGGCGGCGGGCAGCGACTCCGGACCCCCCGGGCCCGGCGGCTCCGGGACAGGGCTCGGCAGCGACGGCGACTTCCTCTCGCGGTACCGGCTGGTGTCGACCAGGCTGCGGCGGTTCCTGCGCAAACCCAGATGGCAGCGGCGGCGGCACCACCGGGAGTGGCGGGCCCAGCGCACAGCGTGGAGGGAGCCGGGCGGCCGGAACGGCAGCGCCGCGGGGCGCCTCTCCCCAGAGCCCGCAAGCGGGCCAAGGTCCGGCCGAGGCGCGGCCGAACAGGAGGCGGTAACCCGAGCACGGAAGCCCCGACGCAGCTGGCGGCGACTGCCGCTGCACCCCCGACCCGCGTGGAGCTCTCGGCGGAGCTCCGCGTGGAACCCCGGGCCGGGGGGCGGCCGCCGTGCCTGAGGAAAAGCCGCGGGGCGGCCCCGCGGCCATCCCGAGCGGCCGAGCAGGCTTGCGTCGGGACTATGACACAAGTTTGTTTAAATGCAGCTGGCGCGGGGCGCCGAGAGCGGCGCGGCGGCTTCGGCGAACACGTGTCGGCGGCGCGGAGCAGTGAGGCTTTCGCCGCCCACCTGCACTTGGAGCGCGGGCTACCCGTGCCGGCGGCCGGGCTGGGCCGTACCTGGAACTGACGGCCGCGTTCCACTACACGAGCCAGCCCGCCCGTGCCGCCGCTCCCCTGAAGCGGACCACGCGGCCGCAGCAGCGCGGCCCGGAACAGCCGCACATGCGGCACAACGCGAGCCGAGCCAAGGCCCGGTGGCGATAACCAGCGACATGACCCCCACCGTGAGCGGGCCGGGCCATGACCGCAGCCACTCCGGCTCCTCCGGGAGCGTCAACAGTGACAACACCGCCTCCCCACCCCCGTGAGAGGGGCAGCGGCGGCCCGGGCAGATACCCGGGTTGGGACCAAAACTATAGAGACACTGAATTTACTGACTGTTTTTACATATTTTACATATAAGCCTTTAGAAATTATTACAAATGTTTTTGTCTAAAATAATTTAGTTAACTATCTTTAGTTTTCTATTTACACTAATAATAGAGAAAAATTCAACATTACCTTATTAATACATTTTTAAGTTTCTAATTTCCCTATACTATCGTTTAAATTACTAATAATCACATTAACTGAGTATTGTTTGAAATTGTTAAGTTCTTAAATGTATCTAAATAGGTTTAAATTTGTAACTATCTTGTTTAAGTAGTAATTAACATCTTTAAGAATTTCTATTGTTATTAACAGATTGTAATAGTAACCTACCTATTCGTTTCTCTTAAATACACACTCAAAAATATGCACACTACTTACCAGTATTATACCTTTAAATTCATTAACTTTTCATATTCACAACAAAAGAAGGGGAGTAGAAGGTAAGAATATGCATGTAATTAAGTAAGTAAATCCTGAGTCAAATAATTTTCATTCTGACCAAACACTACATAAAAGTTTAAGTTGTATAGCTAGAATATGAAAACAAAGATTACATGTATGCATGAATGAAAAATGATTGGGGTGGCCACCCGAACGAATGAGTGAAAGAGAGATTGTGTGAATGTATGAATCCATGTGAACCATTTACACCTTATACAAAATATCTAAAACGAACACACACAGCAAACACTACCTCTAATACATAGCCTTAATAAAAGACAACTCAAAACATGATGTTCCTCCTTTAAACTTTTCCTTGTATTCTAATAAAGTAAGTTTTCCCCAGTTATATGTAAACCCTCAGATTGATAAAAGTTTTTGTTCTACCCAATTGCAAAAAACCCTTAAGTAAATAAGGTTTAATCAAGAAATAAGTTTACTATGTCAAGTGAAAAACGTTTTGTTAAGAATTGCACTGTTTTTTGAATTTACACTGTTTTGTATCTTGTTATTAATAAAAATGGGGGAATTATGGGGTCTGGTTACACCAGGTGCTGCAAAGCATCCTGGGAGTTGTAGTTCTAAGTACTCTGTCACACATGCTGTGTTGAATGCTTGTATGGGATTGGCTTAAGAAGTTACCTGTGTGACGTGGCAGCATTTGAAGCTGCTATATAAGCCGGGACTCCTTGAATAAAGAGCTCTCTCTCTCTTGTTACACACCAGGTTGGTGTTGCTATGGTCCCCATGGGACTTATTATTTATTATATTAATAACTGCTACAAGGTGAAGCCTAGATGTGTCAGAATAGCAAAAGGTGAGTCTGTCCCTCCACATCCTGCATGAAGAATTCATGTGCAAGGTGGAGATATTAGAAACACAAGGGCTAGACAACAATTCCAAGGCTGTGCTAAATGTCATCCTGCAAGAAAACTCTCTCCGGTTGCTCATCAGGAGCAGCCAATATATCTATAGTGGAAACCACATGGGGACACCATGACAATTTCTTCCTGTGCTGGCACAGGACGTGTTCCCTGTCAGTTCTAAAACTGGCCTTCAGGCTGTAACCCTAAACGAGAGGAGGAGATTGTACTTCCTCATGAAGCATTCCCCCAGGCACTCATAAATTACAGAGAGACTCCCAGTAAAGACTGGAGGGATGACTTTGTTTTTCCCTAAGAGCCTGGGCCAGTGTTTATTCAGGTCACCTGCTCAGAAGGGCTTGTTGGACCCATTTGCCTGAGACAGCAGCAGTCCTTGGACTCTAACAGATACTGAAAGCACCACAGGACCTGTCCTAAGCAAAGAGGGTGCTAAATTTTTGGCCAAACCTCACTGCAGTTTATCTGGAGGACAATGAATATTTGCAAACTGCCTGCTGTGTCACAACAGTCTAACCAGCTTTTGGGATTGGTCACCTTACTCCAACCAACAGAACACACCCTATGAAAGAAACTGGATCATACTTCTGCAGTTTGTGCTGTCAGAAAAGTTAAGAGATCCAGTTCAACAGCCATGTGTTCAACTTTGCTTGAAAGTTACAGCAATTTAGGGTCCTTGATAGACAGTGGGATGAACATGCTATAACATGTAGTGTCATGCTGAGATAACCAAGTTCAGAGGTTGGTAGGACTGTTCAACTCCATGCTGCAGCATTTACAGGGAACAGGTTGTGTGGAGTGTCCATGTATCAGTGCGCTAAAGTAGCTGTGCTGCTTCTGGACCTGTCCCTGTGATCCATGCACTGTAATCAAGCACCTTGATGCATCTGAGGCAGCCACCACTGTCACAAACATTATCCAGTGCTGGTGTGAGCAGAACCAAGAGTTTAGAACTGACCCTTTTAAGGGAAAATAATTGTTGTATGATAGCTGTAGTACCAAAAGGTTTCCCATCTCAATAAGAAGCATGGCAGCACCTTCACAACAGAAGGACAGAAGGAAAAGGAAGGTGTTACAGAGTTTTCCTAAGAGAAAAAGCTGGAATGCACTGCTTCTTTTACTCCCTAGGACAGAACTGCATAACCACCTCATGCAGTAAGTGGTATTACCTGGTGCGTTGGCTTCTGGAGCTGTCTTAGATCTGAATGCCCCCATATCAGCTTTCCAGGGCCTCATTTTCCCATGGCTGTGAAAGGAAACTAGCTCCAACATATTTGCACACTTCCTGCAATTATTTATACACATTGATGAGATCCACGCTTTTCTCCCCCTTTGTGTTTTTCTGCCTTTTTTTAAATTTTTTTCTCAATACAGAAAGACCTTTCCTCCAGATAGCATGATGCAAGTAAAACAGCTCATGCATTCTTACCTGAGCCACAACCTTTGATGAGAAGATTTCCTTTCTTGTGTAGACCTCAGTAATCTCACATGGTGGTTGCCTATAGAAGAGGGAATTCCTCTGCTCCTACCAGAATTAAAAGGCAGCCTGCAAAGTACTTAGGCATCAGTCATACTGGAAAGCTTGAACTACTGTGCTAACAAGCTACCCTTGAGTTGCACAGGGAAGATCATTTAACAGGTTGATGGCTCTGATTTAAAATTGTGTGGTAGATCTCCTCTGTCAGCTATAACAGCCAGAGAGTCCCACAAGTCTGCTAAAGCAAACTTTCATCTCTCTGCCTCAGAAACAGGGCTTTAACCAGTACTGCCTCTGCAGAAAGGCTCTGTACCCACTGCTTTCACAGCAGCATAAAAAACTAGAGCATGACATGATCTCTGTGGAGGATGTGGGCACATCAACAGCAGTTAGAATCAGAAAAATGTCTGTATAAAGCTGTCGCTTTCTAACTTACTATCTGCTCCCTGTATCGTGTCTGAGTGATCACATCTACCTGAAAACCTCTCACAGCAATATGCTGCTGTCTCTTCCCCCAGTGATGCAATGTAGGGGTGAGTGAGTGAGACAGATTTTCATTTTCTCCTCTCAGTCAGTGTTTGGAGGCCTGCTACTTAAGTGATAATGGCTGAATCCTTCACTAATTGCTGGAAGGGTAAAGATAAACCCCAGGTCTAGGCTGATTTTGCAGTACTGAGTGATACTGTGGTTGCTGTGACATATATACAACCATAAGCCAGGCTGCATCACCTTGCACACCATATTAAGAAACTAACCATGAGAGTCTTCTTAATCATCATCATGCATGTCTTCACTTCCAGAGGTCAATAGAGAAGCAGACTGAAGAGCAAGAGTATTTCTGGTGAAGACTGCAACAACTGCATGTGCACCTGGCCCTAGGAAGTGGGCAGTAGGAAGCAATGGTGGTGACCAGTGTAAATGCAATCAGGGGTTAGGTAGATAGAAAATAGGACTTCAAACAACAAACTCCAGTGTCACAACTGTGTTTGATTCAGCATGATTTAAAAGCCAAAGGAGAAGACACCCCAAAATGTTAAAATCTCTGTTACAGAAACAAACACCATCCCAGTTTTCCTGCTGAGATCCCAAAGCAGTTTCTGGAAGATTTCCTAACATGTTTCATTTATGCTTTTGGTGATGGCAGCCACAGATACAGTTATTTTTGCCAGGGACAGCTGTGTTCCCACCTCTTTGAGGTATGGGCTTTCACTCTCCTACCCATATTCAACACCATAACTGCACCACATAAGAAAAACAACTACAAAAAGGCAAACAGATGAACTAAAATGTAGAGCTGAAAGAAAGGAGTGGTGAGGGAGAACAACTCACTTTGGGTCGTGTAGTTTCTCTTTTCCTACTGCTTGGTTATGTACCCCAATCAAGCTCAAGTCAATCAGCTGGCATCTGATGTGTTTTGCAGATGGAAGAGCAAAAATGCATATCTGATGCACAGATGTTTCAACTTGGATTTGCTACCTATCTAGCAATCAGACAGAATCCCAATGCTGATCATTCGCAGATGTTGGAAAAAAGAAAGAAATTCCTTCATCCACTGCAAATAAGTTTATACTTTTTACTCTTAGTCAGCCACAGCAGCAGTCTCCTATGAAAGGTAGAGACTTTCTGCTGGGACGGTGGGATTTTTGCAGTTGGTTTCATTGTGCGTGTTGCTTCTTTCAAAGGAAGATCCTTAAAGCCATTTCTGAAGCATGGGAAAGTTTATTTTAGCTGTTCAAAAGGCACTTTTGACTATCAACCAACACTGAGAGATGTGTTTGTAATCAAAGTCATAGCTGCCTAACTGGCTTCTCCATTCAGCTGGGAGATTCATCCAGCCTGTTGGAGAGCATGTCCAAGGTGTTATGTAGACAAGGTGCAGCCACACTTAGGGCTGTAGGTGGAGTGAGACACACCATAAGCCTGGCAGCAGTACTGAAAGCACCAAAGTCTTCAGCTTAACATTCTCAGTATCTGTGCCATCCATTCTGGTTCCTGAAATATCATGGGACAGGCCTGAAAATATCAGATAGAACATGGACAGAGGTTGAATTCATATTGTATGTTTTTGAGTACTTGGTGAACACAGTTTTCACGTTTTTCTTCATGATCAGAGCACTTATCAGTGCCTGCTTTATGAAAACTGTGGTTGTCACCAAGAACTGTGTGACTCTGGGATTTTTACCTATTACCTATTGTCCTGGTTCCAGCCAGGACAGGGTTGATGTTTGCAGTAGCCAGGAAGGGCATGGCCAGGGCCCCGAGGTTATTCTGTACCACCTCATGCCATGTACAAGGGGTGGAGAAGAAGGGGTCCCTTCCACTCAGGTAACATGAAGCAAGTGGTGCAGGGAAAATCATGTTCTGCATGGTGAGCACTCACATGTGAGTTGTTTGCCTCTCTTGTGCACTCTGTTATTAATGTTGTTGTTACTGCCCATTTCTTGTTTCTTTACTGTTTTCAGTAAGCCACTCTTATCCCAATCCATGATCTTTATCTTTTGTTCAGTGTCTGAGGGGTGTTGCCTCCACAGAAAGAATTAAAGTAGGTCGATTTCCAAGCTGTTGTATCTGGTACCAGAAAGGTTGATGCCATGAATCAGTCTGCAATCACGGCACTGTTATCCCAGAAGGGAAATGAACAAGTTAACTCTCATATCTGAAAGTACAAAGAGCCCTGTGGCTTTAGCCAGCCCTGGCCCTTGTTCCCTGCAATCCTTAAATATTCAGACTAGCCAACAAGTGTTTTCAGCTACTGGAAATCTAGACATGGGTGATAACACTTTGCTGAGACCTGGGCCCTTCACAGTGTTAGCAGCACTTTGGCAAGAGCTGGGTGTACAGTGACAGGCAGGCTGCTCCTGCTTCCAAAGAGAGAGGATGGGAAAGATCCTTGGAAGTCATTTGTCAGTTAGGAGAGGGAGTTACTGCACCTTTACAGCTTTGTCTGGCTCCCCCCTGCCCCCAGTGACACTGGAGGGCATGAAGGACACCAGCTGGCCTGAAGATGGGGGAGGTGGCGGAAATATTGGTGCATGGGGAGAACTCCCAGGAGACAGGACCAAGCACTCAGTGAAAAATGAGAGGCTTCACATGAAAATGGAGTTCCATAGCCAGGCATGTTCACAGCAAAAGGAGACCATAAGCCACTGCATTCGAAACAAGGCTTGTTTATTACTTGAACACAATATTCACAAATGTGTCCTGCAATACTGCTAAGTGGAATTTCAATTTCCAAGGTGGATAACTCACTCAGTCCTGTCAGAAGTCACATCCCAGGGTCTCTAAGGTGCTCCAAGCATGGCCAGCTGGAGAATGGGCAGAACTGCACGTGGCTGCACCAACACATGTCATGGGGAGAAGGGGCAGAGAAGGCTTTAGGCTGGGATCCATTTAAATTATGCAAATACTGACTGTGCAAAGGGACTAGCACAAAGACAAAGCATAATTTTCAGGTACAGCATGGAAATGTGGCTAGGCTGTCACAGCTTCACATAGGCTTGCTGGGTGGTGTTTCTGGTTCCAGGAAAGTGCACTTGGGGAAGCAGAGCAGACAGATGTCAGCAGCCTCACTTCCCCTGTGTTGTGCCATATCCAGTATGTAGAGTTAGTCACCCACTGAAGAGGGAACACTTCCGAGGTGTGTATTATGTTACTACGACTGCCAAGTCCTGCATGTCCTTTTCTATGCAACTCAAATATAGCATTCATGCTGTAGTTGCCCTCTCTCTTCATCACAGTTTCCTCCAGGCCGTGCCAGCAATAAGTTGGTTCCAGAGAAGCCTTGTCTGTCAGAGAGGGCACAGGTGCCACCCAAAATCATCGACAGGAGGGGGTGTGCACAACCTGTGACATCATCTGCCATGACAAAGCACACTGTTGAAACAAATGGGCGTGCACTCACTTAGCTCTCTGCTTGATACCCTTTGTGTCACCAAACATGAAGGCTTCTGTGGCTCCTGGTGAACCCCATGTGTGGCAGAGCAGAGCTCACTCTTCAACAAGGCCACCCTTCTCAAAAGTCTTCTGGAAAGCAGCACCAAAAGTCACATCTCAGGCACAGTAAAGGAAGTTAAGGGAGATGAGTGCTGTGCTCCCAGAGCAGGCAGCACTAGCCACCAAAGGCATGTGCTCCACATGGCCGTCAGAGAGGCAGAGTTTATTATTCGGGCTAGGGCACAAGGTCTTTGTTAGTATATGCTGATAATTAGGCTGCTGCTGAAACGTAATGTTGCATACCACAGTGGCAGGGCTTCAGCACCCATGCAAAATTCAGCCTGAACTAAGCTGAATTAGGTCCTTGGCCCAAAAACACCTGAAAGCAGCAGAAGTCTCTACATTGCTCCTAATACTATATACTGTGTTTTTCAAAGCTGATCCACTCACCCCTAGCAAATTTTAGTAGAAGTTGCTCCTCACAGAGGGGAAGGAGGAGGGAATATTCCCCTCTGCCTCCCAGTAAATAGTCCAGGGATACATAGGAACAAACCATTGTCAGCAGGTGTGTATTACCACTGCTTCTGTGAGGCAGCTCAGACCAGTCCAGTTCTACTCTCCCTGGATCACAAAAAGAGGATAAAAAAATCTGAGCTGCTTATTCCATCTGTAACTAGAGGAAAGTTTGACTTCCCCCCTCCCAAACCACTGTTTCAAGGACTATTTGTAAAGAAAGCTCCATGGTTATAAATCTCCCTTGAGCCACTTGCACGGATAGCCTTCATGTTAACGTACCGTGACAATCTTTTCCCTTTCCTTTTAGCAGATGAAGGGTGAAGGTGTATAAACCAGAGTTTCTGAGGTCACTGGCCTACAGGGCAAGGGGTATGGCATATGCTTTACGTTGCTTTAAGTTCCAGCTCTGAAGCTTGTAGGGGCATTCTTGTTTGGCCCTGCAGTTACTCGTCTCCTCCCCTCTAAGTCTTTTTGCTGTCTTTTGGCAAGGATGCTGGACACTGGTGCAAATCAGGTGCAAAGTTGTTAGAACCAGTGAAACTGTTTTCATGAGTGTGAAAGTTACGTAAATAAGAATGGTAACAGGCCTTACAGTTTGAAAATAAACCACTTCTAGCAAAAAAAGAAAAAAAACCAAACCCTTATTTTTCCCCTGCAACTGCTTATTCTCTTGAAAGAAATCACAGATATTATTGAGACATGTTTTCACTTTAAATTCTGTCTAAGGAGGCTTTGTGGCACACAGACTAACATCCTGGTTAAGCAGGAAGTAATTTTAAGTGTCATGTACCCACTCGCCCTTCCCAACCTTCTCAATCTCTTTAACTTCCACTCACCCCTGTCCCCTCTCCCTCTTATGCACGATTTTCAGAAGAGTACTATATTTCTGCTTCCTAAGGCTGGCAGCGTTACATTTCTTTCCCAAATGAGATTTTTTTTCCCCCAGCCCTTCCTTTTAAGGGGGCACTTTCAGAATCAAGGATTAAGAAACAGAAGAACATTAGCTGTGTTTCTGCACATGGGAGTTCGCATTCGGACCTTCCTTAGAGGGGAGCTACAAGTGTCAGTTTCAGTATTTGAGGAAAACCAGTCTTAGGTACAAAAGACCCTGAAGCCCTCAGAACAGCTTGGAAGCAAAGGAATTGGAAGAATATTGCCATTCCTGTCAAACAGCAGCACAAGAGATCCAAAGGCAATTTTCCTACAGCTGCTTTTGCCTTCTCCCAGAAAGAGCAGTATTTTAGGCTGGGATTTTGAGGTTAGAAATTTTCAAAGGGCTTTTCTCTCACTTATACATAAAAAAACCTCACAATGCTGAAAGATTTACAGACCAGCAGGCTGCTTGGTTTTCATCTGGGCTGTTGAACATGTGAAGTTGGTCTCAGAAAAAATTTTTAAAAACTCTTGGAGTCAGTGCTTTTTCTTTTTCCTACCCAAACACAAGAAGGCTAGACCAGTTGGATTAAAAAAACACAAAGGTCTAGCAAATCTTGCGAAACAGAGAGCAGAAGGATGAATTATCCATCTTTAAACAAGAGCCCATCAAGGAGGAAGTCCAACTTCAGGGTCCTGTTCTGGTGAAGAGGTACTGGATGTGACAAGAAGCCTGCCCACCACAGCTCACAGCAGAGCATGTTGGAAAGGGCTGCTCTCAAGTCCCTCTATTAACCTTGTTGCACTTACAGAAAAATTTGCTAGATTAGGATTTGGAGTGCACCCTCATACCTCCATGCTGTATCTGCTTTGTATTCCAGTCAGGATCCAAACCACATGATAATCTGTTGCTCTGAAAATGTCTCAGGTCTATTTGGCAGGTCTTTATAGCGTTTATTTGGCATTGATGAATTTCTGTCACGAGGTTAACCTGAAGAATTTGTAACTTTTGGTAGAAAGCAAAACAGCTGCAGTTCTAACACAGCAAGTAGCTCATCTAAAATAACTCCTGGAGACTGCATTTAAAATATTAGGAATTAATTGCCTTCTTGCTTGTTAGACAATGTCTGTTAGCAATACATGGAGGCAGGGATGGAGGCTCCAAACACTACAAAGAGAGGAAGTTACAGTTCAGGATGGATTTTTCTAACGCATTCACAATAATTCCCCCACAGAAATCAGAGATGAAACTCCCACTGAATTAAGTGGACCAATCTTAGGCCAGCAGCAAATGGCTTGTTAATGGCTTCTCTGTACCCAGAGATCTGAAAAAATGGCAGCGTGCTGCAGCAAAACCTGTCTCAATCTTTGGTTGTGAGTGTCATGAACAGGAAAGAATTATCTCATCGAACAGCAAAGAGGAATTGCTGCTCAGAAGGACACTGCTGAGCAGTCTGAACCAATATTTTTCATGATCAAATCTATGGCCAATCCAGGTGTCTGGAAAGAGGGACTCCAAAAGGTCTCTCCCCAGGCTCCAGAGCTCTCTGGTCCTCATAAGTTTTAGGTACCAGATTGTGCTTAAATATAATCTGTTGGTGGCAAAATTATGTCCTGTTTTTTAAGAGTGTTCTATCAAGAATTTTGGAAAACATCTTTGGCAAAAGCAGAACAGAAAATCTCTCCAAAAACTCTCTTGCAATCTCAATCCTTTCCTCTGATATCAGGTCTCCATAACAATGCACATCTGTCTTTCACAGCTGCAGGGCATTTAATATCCACTTTGCCACAGCAGCACGAATATTTTGTCCTCCTAGGTCCAAAAGCCAGAAGCAGTTCTTCCTGACCCTTCCATGTGCTCTAACACGAGTAATTTCTGGAAGGGAGATGCCACATCAAAGCTCCGTAGAAAGTTCTACACAGATGGATTTAGATTCTGAGTTGTAAAGGTGCCAGTGTGCACCTGTGCAGGAGCATCTTGCTGCAGAGATGCCAGATAAAGCCGGGAGAGAGTCTTACCGATGGCATTAGATTAGAGTCGTTGGTCTTCTCTGTGAATTAAGCAGTAAAAATCTTGATTCCCAGTAGATGGCACCCCTCATTTCACTGATTTTTTTTTCTGGTTAGTGCAACAGACTCTGAGCCTGCAGAGAAAGAGTTTGGTGATCTTAGAAACCATCAACTTTAGCCATTACTGGAGACTGGTGTGAAAGCACAACACACTCAAGTCAATACAGGGACACCACACCTTTGAAAGAATGAAGATGCAGCAGCTCTTAAATCAGCAGAGCCAGAAAGAAGAGAATGGCATGTAAATGGTCGCTGTCCCCTGTGTACCTTAGGGATGGGTTACATGGGCAGGATTCTTTTTGAAGGTCCTGTGCCCTTAAAATCCAGTGCTTTCAGATCAGCTGCCTGAATGCACCATGAGCTGTGTCACCCTGCCTGGGAGAGGGTGAGCTTACAGCCCTAGGCAGCACAAGACAGCATGATCCACAGCAGAACTTCCTTGCCTTCGAGGTGGTAGGGAAATGAGCAATGCCACCAAGGCACTGGCAGCCGTGTCTCTCACTGTATGGAAGTCCAGTGCCCGTTCAGAGCTGACAGCTCTCATCTTCCCTGAGGAGATGTTGAGTTAATAGACACATGCACATAAAAATGGTAATGGTTATTTTATAAGGATTTAAAAGTTCAACGTACTCATTGTATTAATTTATTCAAGAGAATGATAGTTGTCTCAACACACAGCAGGCTGATAAAGATGTTTTTTCTCTCAGAGAATAAGTCATTTTGAGCTAATTAATTACAAGGGAAATGGGAACACACACTACTGTTTAAGCAGAAAAAAAAGCAAGGCTAGCGATAGCCGGAAGGCTGGTTTTGATGAGATGTGGTGTCCCAGGGAACTAGAGCACCATTTTTGGCTCAGACACACATTCTGCGTGGCCTCGGGCAATGCACACAGCCCCTCTGAGGGCTATCTCAGTGCCATTTTGCACCACAGGGGTCAGAGGTGGGGGTATGTGGCATGTCACAGCCAGTCTGTACATGTGCGGATTTACACATGCTGTGTCTAACGCTCCCCAAGCAATTGCAAGAGCATAGCCTCAGCTCTCCTGTTCCAAAGCAGGCCTGGAATTGTGAATGGCTGTAGACCATCTCCTTAGCAGTACTGGGAAAAATACGCCTACACTGGCTCCTCTCTTGACACAAATTCCAGTTCAGAGTCTTTGCCTCTCTACTTAAAATGCCACACAAGAATATTTTTTAAGACTCTAACAAGCTCCCTTCATCAGCCAGTTTGATTTGTGAGTGGGAAAATCTAGTTGTAACTGCTCAGCAGTGGCAATTTGTGGCTGAAGAACGATGTGGCACAGCGGGCAAGAGGGCCCATCTTGAAGAAGGGGTTAAACTGCCTGCAAGCAAGAATGACAGAGACGGAAGGACTCCGTGAAGGGAGTGAAGTTTCCCATGGTGATGAGACAAGGAACAGCCCCAGCACAGTCTTTCAGCTATCCTGCAATAGGATCAGTCAGGGGCCCAAGTTCAGGGGACACCTTTGGGCAGCAGAGATGGGCTGGGGAACTGACTCCCAGCTGGGCTGAGGTGCCCCATGCAGCCACCTTTGGGATCGGTGCTGCTGCAAGTGTATATAACATACCAGCCTGTGATTCATCTTTGCAGACTACACATAGAACTGCTTGTTGATGTAGATCTCTGACCAGGGTATTGTTCATTAGGTTTCTCTTTTATATTTAAATGTTAATTCACCTCAAAATGTACCATCAAAATTCCCCAACATCTACCGTGCTAATTCCTTTTCCAGTGAGTTATGTGATCCTGGCTTGTCAAAAATAAAAGGCGTACTCAGGACACTGATGTCAAGTTCTGGACATATGCACAAAATATGCATTTTTTGACTAATAGGTCACCTTCCCCAACTAGGAAAGGCTACCCTTTCTCAAGTGAAAAGAACTTCTGTCTCAATTGGCTGTGTGCAGGACCATTGATAACTCCCATAAGTACAGAAAGGTGTCTTATAAAGTTCAGCTCTTGTCTGGCTTTCTCTCTTGCACCTGGAAACTTTAAAGCCTTCTTTAAGGAAGCCTTAATAGGAGAATGTGACTGCCACATGACATGAATTAATTCCCTTTTTCACCTCACCCTCAAGCACATGGTCGAGATTGGTGAATACCACACCAGGCAGCGCTCTATATTCATGGCTGATAAAAACCCAGAAAAGTTTCATCCAGCAATAGCATTTTTCTTGGAGTCTAGAGCACAGCTGATTTATTTAAAGAACTGTCTAATCTCATTTTAAAGCCCTCGAGTTCTTGGTAAGTCCCAAACCTGCTCTACTGCACTATTCAATTACCCTTACAGCCAGGTGCATGCTGAGAGCAGCGCCAGCTTCGTGTATGCTGAGGGAAGGAGGAAGACTTCTGGTGCAAAAATCTCCTTTTTGGGGAATGAATCAATAACAAACTTTAGAAAAATAACATGGCTCCAGTTGCCTAATTTTTGCCAATGTTCTTGGAGCAGTTACTGGGTTCCCCCACCATGTTTCTAGTGGTGGAAGCTGTATTTGCATCGACAGCCCACATTTGGTTTTATTGAACATCTGCAGAAGTCTCCATTTTACTGTGAATCCCTCTGGTGGATCCAGCAGTTAATTCTCTAATTTCACAGATTCTGTGGAGACAGCTGCATGCTTGCTGGAGTTGAGACTGCCATTTATGCAGTGCTGACTTCCTAGAATGTAAGGTTGCTGTGCTTTTCCCCTGCCTTCTCCTGGTCCACAGTGATCTCAGTCCTTGTACTTCTAGATTTGAATTTAAGTCTACCCAGGGACTGGTATCTTTTCTATTTACAGGAGCTGGTGCTAAATCCTGTGGTTACTCATACATGTATTTTGCAAGCCCCTCCTTCAACTGGCAAGGCAAGCAAGGCAGACTCATTTCTTTAGGTGTTTCTATAGGAAACACCTTTGCTCTCTATTGGAAACTCATCCAGCTACTCACCTACTCTGTAACTCCAGCAGGTCCAAGTGGCCAAGCTTGCTCTCATTAGCAAAGGAGAAGGGGAAATTCAAGTTAGGCAACTGGCTTCTAAGACTGAAGTACAACCGCAATGGTACAGAGACACTGGGCTTCCTGGAACGAGGAAAACTGGTCTGGTGCTCATTTCAGTTCCACAAAATTCATAAGCATAATAACTACACTGGACTGAGCTGTGATTTATCTCAGGTGAGAGAAATAATATGATTATCCATGCCCGTGGCTTCATCTCCCCAGAGGTTGTTCATGCTGTGCCACAAGCCTCCTGTCTCCTGACTCTGCATAAGGGGTATGTACCAGGTGACAAGACAGTCAGCCCTTTGATTTCTTCTGATTATGTTTGTTTACCTTCTCAGAAGATGAGAAGGTTGTATGTACTCTGGAGGACAGGTCAGAGCTGGCAATAAATGCAACCTGTCTTTGGCAAGTAGAGATCATTTCTTATGTTTTAATTATCAGTTGCAGCATTTAACAGGCCTTCTGCCATGTGATGAACATGAAGAAGGGAGGACAAAGTTAATTCTTTCCAAAAGTTGCAGCAGCAAAATATGTAACAGAAGTGGAAAATTTAAAAAAAAAAACAACCAACTATCAGAAGGGTCAGTTCAGTCTTGGGAGTGGATAGGTAGTAGTAGAACTGCAATAAGGAAAAACAAACTCTTATCAGAGTAAATTAAAAAAAAAAAAACATGGTAAAGGCAGCATTAAAAAAAAAAAAAAAAGAGCAGTCTAAACAGGTTTACTTACTCGTCAGTTGGTGGAAAAGAAATCCAGTCCTCAATTAATTGTTTCTTGCATGGAAGAAGGTTCCAGCAAAGGAGAGTCCAACACCATGAAAGGGAAAAAAAAAAGTATATATGGAAATACGAAGAAGTACTCTGTCAGGAGTCTGCTGTCTGAAAGCACAGGACCAGTACAGGATTTTTATCTATTTTTTTGCAGACAAGAAACTGAAGCATCAAGGAGCCGTGTGGTTTGATCAAGATGATGAAGAGAAAACATCTACAGTCACAAATTAGGTCATTTAAATGTCAGCTTAAAATACCATTTTGAGGTAAGAAGAAAGTTTGAGAATTGTGGAGCTATGGCAATGGAAACCATGAGAATAACTGCAAAAATCCGGCCTACAACACGTCTCCTAACACTGTTTTCGGCTAATGCAGATGTTAAGATCCCATTCTTTCGTAATGTCAAGATAGTGCAGGCTTATAGTGACACTTCCTTTCTCTGGAGAGGCTTTGAAATTACTGAGCCATCTGTCCGCTGCCATCTGTTGTTGCTTTGGAAATGAATTTGTCAGGTCAGTTGGAAACAGGTTTCAAATAAACCAGTCCTCTGAAAGATAATGCACAGTTGGAGTTGGTGGTGTCTCCCTCCCATCATGGTGCATCTGCCTCCCAGGAATACCCAGCTGGTGCCTGCCTCCTCTGTGGGGAAAGCATTCTCCTTCTCTAGCAGAACCACTGCTGTGTATGTGCATCTTTCCCTTGTAGTGGGGCTGCATGGCGTGTGGGCATGCTTTGCATCCCACCCACACACACTTTCCCGGGTCCTTCTCCCTACTATCCACATGGAGAATACACAAGTGCATCTCATACTCCGCCTCTGTGCGCAAAGGTCAGGCAGGTCCCTCCAGCTGTCCATCAGAAGACAGGTAGATACACTTCCAGGGCCAGAATATGAGTCTGAGTCTCTCCAGCCTCTGGAGAATAGAAAGACAAGTGGAAAAGCCAGAGGTGGGATGGGACCTGCCTTTTCCCACAGTATATACAGCTCTGTACTTGGACCTGAGTCCCAGTGTCACCTCTGACCATGAGGGTGTTCTCAGGATGGGATTCAGCCTTTGTGGGATGGTTTAGGGTGCATTACCTCTCGATCTATCCATGTAAATAAGCAACAATATATTTAGATGACCTGAGGCTCACGGAGGATGTCAGAATCTGCTTGGGAAGATGTATAGACTGGAATGGGTTTTCTCTCAAGGCTTCCTGCTGTCTCAGGGCACTGCCAGCAGCAGTCACTCTACCCTAGGTGTTACATGAACATAAGCTGGAAGTCAAGCTCTGCATGCTCCTACTGTATAAAACTGCCCACACCATTCAGATTCACTTGCTGGTGAGGGGCAGGACCAGTTTCTGGTCACTATGATGTAAGGAATGAGGAATCATGTGTGAACTGAGCCCTGAGAAATACATCCCCTTACTGCATTTGTAGGACCATACCGAATGTTTCTTCTGTATATATATCTTCCGCAAGAGTGACCTGTCTCACAGCTATTGCATCTCTCTCCTTCCCCTGCAAAACATTCCTGCTCTGTTACTGAATTGCTCTGTGTCCTTTGTGACTTGGCATTCTTCAACACATATGACTCAGTTGCTTCCCTGTCTTGCTGTCTTAGCAGCGCACGAACCCGTATTTACTTTGCTGTCAGCACGACATCCCGATATTTCTTGATGCTCTGCTGCTTCCAAACAAGCGCCCTGCCTTGCTAAGTATCGCTGAATGCCTTTCTTTTTCCTGGGTCTGGTCTTTTGTTTGTATTCTTCCCCTGAGATACGTCTTCAGAACATCTTCCTTGCAAGCCGTTCTGAGTGTGGGAAATCCGCCTTCCAGAGGAAGGCTTGAGAAGCTCTGGCAGTTTAGCTTACACGAGAGAAGACAGAGTGACTCAGTTGCAGTCACGGACTACAAAGTTAGGGACCAGACTTCCAGGATCTGAGGTCTTGTTAATCAAACCGTCCCCCGCCCCCCCAAAGCCCCCTCCCACCCCCAAACTCCAAGCAACAATTTCTCACAGCTTCCCACCCCCTCCCCACTAAATCAATAATTTTGAACATGAATTCAGAGAAAATAATAACTGGTGTAGCAAGGCATTGGGATAATGCCTCTCTCATGTAGAAGACTCTGTATGTCTCAATAATTTTACAACAAAGCTGAGTTCAGAGTTTCAGAGTTGCCCCAAATCAGGCAGAAGATGAGGGCTTCCTTTAGGATTTTCAAGGTACACTTTTGTAGCCTGACCTGCACAAGCCCAAGAGGAAAAAAGGATCAGTCCATTACAGTGGCCTGGTAAATGTCATCTCTACATATGCCTTCAACGACATTTGTTTCCCTGGCTATGGACACCCAATGTCACAAAATCGATTGTCTTGGCACTCAGAACTTTCTGAGTGCTGAACCTTCTACCTTGGGTCAGGGCAACCCCCAGTATCAGCACAGGCTGGTGATGAACAGACTGAGAACAGCCCTACCAAGAAGGACTTGTGGGTGCTGATGGATGAGAGGCTGGACATGACCCAGCAAAGTGCACTCACAGCCCAGAAAGCCAGTTGTGTCCTGGGTTGCTTCAAGAATGATGAGCAAGCAGGATGAGCAAGGCTGAGAGAAAAGGAATTGTTCAGCTTGGGAAAGAGAAGCCTTTGGGTTGACCTGATTGCAGCCTTCCAGTATGTGAAGGTAGCCTAAGAGAAAGAGAGACTTTATATAAGAGCATGTGGTGACAGGATAAAGAGGAATGGCTTTAAACTGAAAGAGAATAAACAGATTTAGGTTAGATTATGAAAAAGAAATTCTTCAGTGTGACAGTGGTGAGGCGCTGGAACAGGTTATCCAAAGAAGTTGTAGATACCCCATCTGTGGAATTGATTAAGGCCAGACTGGATGGGGCTCTGAGCAACCTGGTCAGGTGGAAGGTGTCCCTGCCCACATAGGGGATTTGGACTAGTCAGTCTTTCAGGTCCCTTTCAACCTAGACCATTCTTTGACTCGATGGTACTATGTGTCAGATAGCAAGAAAATAGGCTATTTTCAAATTCTTAGTGGTAGCTAAGAGGTTCCTCACCCAAATATGAATGAGGATGGCTCGCAGCATCAATAAGGCCAGAACATGTATCCCAGCTCTCAAAAGAGTTACCCATCTGCAGTGACAAACTTCAGCAGGAATTTCAGCTGAGACACACTTTATGGTACCTTTTTCCATTCCACAGTTTGCAATGTCAATTGAAAGCCAGAGATGACAGAGATGTTGGGCTGAAGAGCTCAGAGGTATAATTGGATATGAAATGAGAAATTGTTTTGATGTAAAAGAATATCTCAGCTGCATGCCCTCATATATTTACTTTGCTGTCACCCTCTCCCCAGATCTCTTTATCATTGCCTTTTATGGAAGAGCTGAATCAGAGCTCCATTTTCTTTTTGTGTCTGGGCACTGATTGCTTTGATCATGTTGAAGTGTGGTATTGCACTAATGATCGCTAAACCCCACCTTTGATGTTGGTTGTGAATGTGCTGCTTTGCCGATGGAGAGAATGTAAATGCTTTTGTTTTCTGATTATTGTCTGTCATGTTTAGAAACAACAACAACAAGACAGGGGAAGAAAGTGTGAATACTTAATGGAATGAAAAATAAGACTGCTGCCTGGCTCCCTGCATCGACTGTCAGCCGGTTTCTGCAAAGACGGGGCTGAATGCTTGGCTCCATGCTGAACTGTGGGGGCAAGGCTGAACCAAGCTTCGTGAGGCATTGCCCCTGGGGAGCGTGGCCAGCACACTGGTGTGGAAGACCACTGCAAACACAAAGCACAGTGATTCCACTGGGAAGGGGTGCACTCAGTTGGCTGCACCCTGCCCTGGGGCACTGAGGGGTGTAAAAAGAGTCAGGATCTATGGGTTTTCCCCACTGCTCCCTGTCACAGCTGTGCATTGCCTGGCCAAGCCCTTTCCAAACTGTCTGTTTTGCTGTAATCTGTATTAGCATTTACACTATCCTTAACCCCACTGTATCCAACTGCTTTACAGTACAAGAAAGTCCATTCTGTGACTAGATCTATGAACAGTGAAAACTGGCATTGTTATAAAAGCATGCATTGCTTCCACATGCTTAATCCTGAAGCTTCAGAAGGCATAGCAGCACAGTCATTGGGTGCTGCAGAAGCAGCAAAGTCTGTGTAGTGTGAATGGCTACCTCTTTCCTTTGGTAGCTAGCCCAACAGTTTACTGATTATATTTATGACAGGTGCTGTCTGGCCTGAATCTCTTTTTCTTGCATGTCCTATGGTCTTGGAGTCTTTGCACGTTAGTCACAGATGGCTACAAGGAGAGATGGTGTTTTGGATGGTATTTGATGACTGAGAGCTCATGTTCTGTGCAGCATGGTCCGACCCATTCCAACAGCCCTAGGCAGCTGAAAAAGTTCAACATCTCACCAAACCATAAAGAACCTTGTTTCTGAAATAAGAACTCACCTTCCTTTTTGCGACTGGAGCCTGCTCCATCATCTTACTGCATTGATAGGAACATTGAAACAGTTGCATCCATTTCTAACAGGTCTCTGTAGTTAACTGAGACTCAGATTTTTCCTGCCACTGCCCAGCTGTTTCTTGGATTGTGGGAAGGATATTTGTTACAGAACTCAATGCAGTCTGGACACAGCAGTCAGTCTCCTTAGAAAAAGCTAAGGCTTGTGATATGAAAGTGCAGTGAAGCAACAGTAACAGCCAAGTGAGAGATCTGCTCTGCCTTACAGCTCCATTACATGCTGCAGTAAATTCTTTCTGCGGTTTTAAATGTGCTTCACTTCATTTGGTTATTTCATTTTCCTGAGTCCTGTCACACAGATTTACCATCTCAACTTATTTCAAAGCCATCATGATGATGGGCAGTATTGGTATTCCCATGTACCTATAAATATTTAACACTAGAAAATTGAAACTTTGCTAAAATGTATCTTTCGAGACACATTGGCAATGCCTGGGGTTTTGTTCGTTTTTGGTTTTTTTTTTCCCCCATCTGTTTTAAGGACAGTATTTTTGCTGCCCTAATATATTTACAGCATCAAGTATCAAGAGTAGTTTCTGTGCTATATCCTCCTTGGGATGATATCTCAGCATGTACTTCAAACCCATATATAGACATTACATGTGTGATGTGCTCATAACACAGTGGTCTGAATCTTTCAGACAGAACTTCTTTTCCATAAAATAATTATGACAGTTACTAAAAGGTAAGTATTTCCAGAAGAGAAACACTGATTTCAGTGACACTAAACCATGCAGAATCGCAGTCTAGCTGAAATTGTAAGGGACCTCCAGAGAGCATCTGGTCCAATCCCCTGCTCTGACGGAACCACCAAGAGTCAGTTGCCCATGAAAATGTTCGGATGCCTTTTGAATACCTTCAGGGAGGGAAACTCTGCCATCTATCCGGTCAACCTGTGCTGTTGCTTGGTCACCGTCACAGTGGGAAAGGGTTTCCTGGTGTTCAGAAGGAACCTCCCACGTTTCACCTTGTGACTGTTATCTCTTGTCCTGCCACTGAGCACCACAGTGAAGTGTCCCAAGACAACTTCTGTGTCTTGTTTCTGTTAGGGTCACCATCCACTGAGAGGGCCTGACACAAACAGGGGAAGTATGAGAGGATATAGGATGACTCCGAAGTTAGGAATTAATCTGTGAAACAACCATTTTATACATGAAACAAATGAAAGAAAAAGAGGTTATCTAGGAAGGCGGCTTGTCAGGTGTGGAGGTTTGGCTTGAGGCAGGAAAGAACAGACCTTCAAACAGCTGGCACAGCTCTCCACCTTTGTAGTGAAGAGACTGAATTTTCATGAAGTCATGGAACAGCGTGGCTTGGTAATAATATAATAATAATAATAATAATAATAATAATAATAATAATAAAAATAATAATGGCCAGTCTTCACGAGCGAAGATCCAGGGAAGGTCTTTACACCTTCCAGCCTGCGCATTGGATTTTTTAGGTGAGACACAGTGTGCGCGGAACTGAGCCCACCCTTTAATCCTAAGGTTCATCTGCCGGGGCCAAGCGAGCTTGGACGGTGGCAGCGAGGTCCTTAGGACGTAGGTGGGTTGCCTTTAAGGGCTAACGAGCCCCACCTGCCCGGGAGTGGCCCTGACCGGGAATCGAACCCGAGTCTCGGCGGTGATAGCGCCGCGCCTTTACCACTAGACCACCAGGGGCTCCGTTGGCTTGGTAGGGACCTTAAAAATTACCTTTTGTCAACTTCCCCCACCACTTGATCAGGTTGCTTAAAGCCCCACCCAGTCTGGCCTTGAACACTACGAGGGATGGGGGATCCACAACATCTCTGTGACTCTCTGTGACATCAGTCACATCCACAAAGTTGAAAGTTGATGGATGCTCTAGAAAAATTATCTTCTGTGTGGAAAAGACTGGCATGTGAAAACCATATTCAAGCATGCTCAAAACTGGGTACTGTGCTTGCAAGTTTTTGGCGTTTTTGGCAGATTCAGCCAATGTTGTTCAATGAACAGGAGTTGTGGACTTCTGGAATGTATTCCAGCTTTTGTCCCAAGAGAAAGGTTTACCATTATCCAGCTACAGGCATGATTTTCGCTCAGGAGAGATGATTACAAGTCAAATGTTTTCACCATCCCCAGTGACAGACGCATTGTAATGAAGTTGCAGCTTAGGGAATAAGACTTTTTCTTCATTTATAGGGAGAATTAAGTACAAAATACTTGTATGTGGAGTATAACCTCCACTGTGAGGGGAAGATTATCCCCCACCTAGCAAAGGCACAGATAAAATACAATATGCCAAAGGTGTCTTTCCCCTCCCCTCCCCCCAAAAATAAATTATAAATAGTAAATCAAAAGAAGAAAAGTTATCTTGATTTCCAGAAACAGTTTTCCCCAATGAAACCATTATAAAATTCAAGTTACTCCTCCAACCTTGTGCAGAAAAAAAAACCCAAAACCCCTGTGTAACCTCTCTTAACAAATGCAAAATGGGACGAGTTGATAGAGTGAGGAAGAAATTCAGGAAGTGCTGTTTCCAGAAGAATGCCTTTTAGCTCCGGAGACTTCTAGCAAGAACTCTGAAACAATTAGAAGTTGAGAAGCATTAGCATAAAGTCATTAAGGGAGGTTGATCAACAGCCTCATAATGCATCCATGGGTAATTTGATCATAGCAGGCTCTCTGAGCTGCCAATGGCATAGGCATAAGTGGCCTTTTGGACAGAGTCTGGAAGGTGAATTGAGGTAAGCTGGAACCAGAAATGCAGTGTAAACATTTCAGTTGAGAGCAGATATCACAGTTATTGGGATGGCCCAGAAAACCACGTGCTCTTGTTTAAGCAAAGGTATTGAACTTCAGGCAGGAATGAAACCAGGTAAATACTAAAGCCTGCTATGACTAACAAAACCAATTAACCTCTTTTCACCACTCAAGACAGAGAAAATGTATTTGCAGCTCTTTTTCTTCCTTAAGACTAGAGATATAAAGCTGTTATTCTGACCACTGTTTTTCAGTTGAAGAGTTGCCTGATAAAGCTGGAGTTCCTACTGATGATAACTTTTCCCTGTGCTATGTTGAACTGTTTATTTACTTGAAGCATGAAATTAACAGTGTAACAGTATTTATATTTTCCACTAGAATTCTAGGAAATGAGTTCCTTTATTGTCTGTCTCTGGAAGAGCTGATCTTATACTAACATATCTAATGAGGCTTGATGTATGAAAAGTCATTTTAGAGGATATAGATTTCCCACTGAAACATTTCACGTTTTCAATTTTTTTTTTTTCATCTTTTTTGCCTTCCCCTTCTCACCCAATGAATTTCATTAGAATTGCCTAGTTTTGATGAACTGGAATTTTCGGCTAGAAGAGCCAGTTCTGTTGAAGACTATTTACAACTTTTCGAAGGGAAAATCTAAGATGAAAGAGCAAACACATATGCCTAGTCAACATTACCAGCAGGAATTCAGAGTATGTGGAAGTAGATGTCTGAGGAGATGTTCATCAGCCTAAGAACTGTCTGCAGTTTTATGGAGTTATAGAGGAATGGATTGAGCAGTACAGGCCAGTCTTGCTCAGCTGGGGATAAATTGCCTAGAGTGGATATTCAGAAGAAAAATGTTATGATCTGATGGCAGCAGTGCCAGCATTGCCATCAGCAGACCTACCAAAATATCTTACCCAACTGACTGTCCCATGGTGTGTTATAAGTGGTTTTCTAATGCCACTGCTACCAAGACTGGGGAAAAAAAGCAGAAAGCCAGATGGTTCTGGACTTATTGTTCTTCCCCTACAGCACCTTTGTCTTTTGCAGAGTTTTGTCACTATGTGCTGTGTGTCATACAGCCATTACCATTTAGAAGGACAAGAAATCATATCAACTAACATGAAGAATGTTGACATTTCCACGGAAGCCGGTCATAGTCGTTCTCAGAGGTGTCTTGCACCTCAGTATACAATGATAAAGCAACCTAATAAATTAAGAAGAAATGAAGAAAACATCCTGAAGCAGAGGGGGAGCTCTAGAAGTACACAGGACAGGACTTCAAATCACTGTGTATTGGCCGGCCATGCGTTCCACGTTTAGTGTGTGAAATTGATGTATTTGGCCTGCAAGATCTGCATTATGATGTGTCTGAATCTTCTGGTGCGTCTGACATATACGTGTACTTGTGGAGATCCGAGCTGTGATGTGTTTGATACACTGTCTTAGCCCACGGGCTTAGCACTCAACTAATCAGCTGCCGATGTGTCGTGTGGGAAACGGAGGAGGGAAGAAGTGGACTCCATGCATGCATGACACAGCTGAAGCAGCGGTCTGTCAAGCACCCTGGTATGTTTCTGTGCTCCTTGCCAGTCTTTGCCGGTTAGGCTGAATGACATCACAAATTTGACAGCTCGTCACTGCACTAGGACTACCATCCAGTTTTTCATTGTAACAAAGCCATTGCCACAAAGAAAATCACACCTCACGTTGTGCTGCTAAACCTCTTGAGCACTGCCTGATATTTTCCTGAGGTCTGAAATAACACTGGATCAGTAAACTTGCACAGCTCTATGGATTGCAGCAGTGTCTTCAAGCTATTTATACCAACCAAGGCTTAGGTTTCATTGCTCCCAGTGCTCCAGGCATATCCCTGTGCAGAAAAAGGGCATTCCATGTGCTGAATCATTTGGTCAACACAGGAAAAGGGATTAGCAGGACACTGAGGGTAGAGCTCCAGCATCTTGTTTTACAGATTGGCACGTCATGCTTGTTCAGTGAGGGATCAAGTCCCATCTTAATGATGTAGAAGTGCCTTATCCTCCTACCTGCCACTGTGTCCTTTCATCCAAGATCAGAAGCCCTTTGCTATCCCGGGAGAGCCTAGACCATTTCAGTTGGAGGTAAGGTCCTTTGGGTTGAACAGCACTTTGTCCTCTGCATATTTCCCAGCCTCTTTACTGATAAACATGTTTTATCTGAGATATTATTCTGTTGGAAAGGCAAGCCAAGCACTCCATGATTGATACTTCCACCAAAACTTCTGCAGGAAAGGTCAGCTTTTCCAAATGTTGGCATTTGTATGTACTTTTCTGGAGGGTGCTTCACCTGTCCCTTATATGATAGTATGTGTACTTCTTCTTGTTGCCTGGAAATTACTTTATTATCAGACAATACACTAAGCAGAATGTATTGAGGGTAGAGACTTGCATGACATAAAAGTATGACAGTTGATAAACTTCTCTGATTTCCTTGTCTACTCAGTCATATCTCCCAGGAGGCATTAACCTCCAGATTTTACATCAGTAGGGCTGATAATGGGCAAGTTTTTCTGTGCTGCAGCATGATCAGAGCCCTAAAGGCCCTTCAGACTATTCCTTCCCCCTGTCGGTCCTCCCCAGGCCCCTCCACTTTACACACAGATGCACCTGACTTCTGTGGAATTGAATCTGCCACATTTTCCCAGGTACCTAGAAGACAGAGAGCCTATGCCAAGGCTCCTCGAAGGACACAGTCTGAGTGCTGTGATGCTAGGAATTACTGGAGATTGCTGCTCATCTCAGCCCATGCAGCAGTTCAGTGCTGAGAAAAATCGATTCTAGTGTCTGAAAAGCAGAATCATGCTATCACTAAAAGACTGATGAAATTGTGTAAAAAGTCTTTGTGCTCAAAAAGATGAATGATGTTGTCACGCAGAACTGGCTGCATGAAACGATGAACGTTCAGGGGAAGGCTTATTCACTGAGCCAGACACCATGCAAGGCACTTCAGCTCCCTGCTCCTTCAAAAGTGTCAACAAGTCCAAACCGTGTTCAATTCCCATCCATAAAATGGAAGTGACAGCAGAGACCCACCTTCCTGCAAGAACAGTAGTACGGACGTATCAAGGTCTTCTTTGACAGTATGGAAAGGATGAGGGAGGAGAAATCAAAGAACCTTTGATAAGTAGGACATAAAAATCTTTCCCCATCCCAACCTGTCTTCCCACTGTTGAAAAGTCCCAGCTACTAGGAAGGCTGGAAATTCAACCTTCAAGATGTAAAGCACACCAAATCCACTTTTCCTTGTGATTTTTAGTTTAACTTCCAGTTCCTCTTCAGTTTTGGGAGTTTTATTAATTTTTTTTAAACAGCTTCAGGAAGAATTGAGGTATGAAGTGCTGCTTGTAGTGCTAACTTTTTTGCCCAGCATCAGGTGTTGTTCAGTCTATAGCAGAGCTATTGCAGAGACGTATTGCATATGTTGAATCTTGTGGTTTCTGATGCTCAAAGCTATTAAGTCATTGATCAGTGCAGCAATTACCTCTTGTGATGGTTTAGGAATGGCACTCTCCAGTTTAGCACTCTCACTAAAAAGAAAACCACAAGCCTCTTCCCTTCCCCTCCTCCAGCGGGATACAAAAAAGAGAGATTATGGGTTGAGCTAAAAGCAATTTACTGGAAACACTAATGAGATAAGAAATCAAACTAATCACAAAAGTGAACAAAGAGAGGGTTCTTTACAGGCAAGAGTGCTCACTAAGCCCGGGACAATGGAGAACAGTGGCAGACAGGCCCTCTTCAACCCAACCAAAAGCCATGCCTGCCTTCTTGCCATGGGAGTCCCTTACTTTCACCCCTCAGCAATGACTCTCATCTCTAAGGTGGTACAGAATAAGAACCTAGACACACTCACAGAGTTCCAAACTTACCCCATCACAGCTACTGTAGAAAAAAAATTAACTCTGCCCAGATCAAAACTGTGATACCTCTTCCATTGATGACCTCCTTCACTGCTAGAAATGTTTTATTACGTCTCCAAGAATAAAACTGAGTGATGTGTCATAAGGCCGCCAAGATGGTTTCAAACACAAATTAAGGCTCGTGCTTAGTGAAAAAGGCAGAAATGATTCTGTGGTCCTTGATGCCCAGCAAACATATTACAGGGAAGCAGCTTTTGCCACTCAGTGCTAAGATCACCACCTGCCCGTATATGCACAAATAGAAGCATATTGAGCAACTAGGGTTGTGAGGGGAAAGTCAGACTGCACACATCTGTCTGGGAAGTGTTTCTATTTCAGAAAAAAAAAAAAAAAAGGGGTATAGAGCATCCCCATTAGTGTTCTGGCAGTTGAAAGCTACTTGATAGCACAGCATTTCATTAGAGCCCACAGATCCCACTTAATGGTGCTGTGCTAACTGGAGAAAGCTGACCGGTTGTGCCTATGTTATGTCTCTTGTCAGACTGCAGGACTGTGGAGTGACTGGTTGGGAAGACATGAGGGCAGAGAGCAAGCAGCTCCTAGTTCTGGGAGCCTGTAGAGTTTGACACCTTTTGAAGGTGCTGAGGTATGTTTAAGGCAAAAGACAAAGTACTTCTGAAGAAATTCAGGGTGTCTTTTTAAAGGCCTATAAGATTTCAAGTTTGTAATTTGTTCATCCACATAGTCTACCTTATCACATGGTAGTAAGGGAAACGTGTACTGTTTAGATTGGCTTCATTTGTCCAAACATGTAGCAAATGCTCCTAAGAATTTGTTCTGGGAAAACACGAAATTCAGTATTTTCAAAATCTCCCATTGCTCCTTCGCAGGTGGTCTCAATAATAAAGCCCCTGTTATTTGCAAACCTGACTGCTTGAAACCTGCCAAAATTCAAAGTCCTCGAAGACATCCCACTGCACACAGAGGAGTTTTCGTTCCCCGTGGTGCAACCACATCTAC
This sequence comes from Myiozetetes cayanensis, assembly GCF_022539395.1. Taxonomy (NCBI): domain Eukaryota; kingdom Metazoa; phylum Chordata; class Aves; order Passeriformes; family Tyrannidae; genus Myiozetetes; species Myiozetetes cayanensis. Next base: position 6,634,564 of record NW_026087631.1, on the reverse strand, counting down.
CTCCGCGGGGGCCAAAAAACAAGAGTGAAGTGGCAGACTGACTCGGGCAGCACAGCGGTGGGGCATCTTTCCTTGGAGCTGGCCAAAAGCGGCACGTCCTAGGGGAGGCCGGGCTCTTGCCGGCGGGATTCGGAGGGACGGGCTTGCCTCCGTGTGGAACACCGGCTGATGCAAAAGTAAACCAACACTGCCCTCGAGTGCTGGGAATTAAAACCACAGCTCAGCTGAGTGTGCCGCTGGAACGGAGGGAAGAAGGGAGGGAGGAAGGAAGAAAGGAAGGAAGAAAGGAAGGAAGTAAGGAAAAAAGGGAGGGAGGATAGGAGGGAATAAAGGAGGGAAGGAGGGAAGGAAGGAGGGAAGGAAGGAGGGAAGGAGGCAAGAAACTCTCAGCAGCTTCACAAGCTAGTCTTGTGCTCATACCTCGGTACCATAATGACCCCTTCTCTGTGGTCAATGTTTTTGTAACACTGTGTGTGTGTAGAAACAAATGGTCACAGACTTGACTTCCTGCCTATATTTGAATTCCTTAGCCCAGGAAGATGTCCTCTGGGCTTCTCAGTGGCTGGTACATCACAGTTTACACATGAGGTGGGATGTCCATTGTCTTGAGGTCAGCAGACACCAACCTGACCAGACATGTTAAAACACTGTTAAAAACTTACTTTGTTTTAATGTTGGCTTGCAGAGGCAGTATGGCACAGCAGAGTTAAAGAGAGTTAAATTGTATAAACCAAGAACAGTGCTCGAAGTTAATTTGCAATCTGATATCACCAAGACCAAAAAAAAGTTCAGCAGAGCCCTTGTAAAGGAGAGTGTAGCCTTTTCTTACACGACCCTTTCACACAGCCCCAGTTCCTACCTGCATGTCCCAGTGAGCTTGGAGATAGTGTGGGACATCCTGGGGGAGTGGTAAATAACAAGAATAAAGACACTGTTATAGTTTATGCAAGTTTCTATATATATTTTTTTTTAACTGAATCTTAACCACACTGCACAGCTCTCATGCACTTGTGTATCTGTGCAGTGGCCATTTAGTTGGTTGTCTCCAAGCAAACAGAGACAGGCATATGAAAGTTCAGGATAAGAGTGGGGTGGATCATATAGGAAAAATTAATGAGCTGATCATGGCCCATAAAGCATTCAAGGCACAACTGGAAGGCAAAGATGATTCACATGCCTTCTTCCATCAAATAGAGTTCAGGAACAGCCAGAAATGGGCCAAAGACAGTGTTTAAAACTTGGGAGTCTTGTTCCAGTGTTACCAACATTAATGAACCTTTCTCCAGGGCAGCTGTTCACCTGTCTAAAAAGGAATCAGAAGTCAGGCATAGAGTTTTCTTAACTCTTTCTTCTATTCACTGAGAGCAAATGCAATAGTGGAGACATCAGGAAGCTCTGGGTTACCTTCACTGAGGTAGAACTTCTTTCTCGTTGCTTTTTAGCTGGAAATGAGACAAAGGGATCAAACAACCACTGAAGTGGTTGCACAACTGCCAGAGAGAGGCCTAATGCATGAGCCATGTGTTCCAAAAATCAGACTCTTGGATCAACCTACAGAAGACAGTATGCAGAGCTGAGAACAGGAAATACAAGGAAAGAGAGAAAAGACAGTTTGGATAAAGCTTTAAATGGCCACACTGTTAAGCAAAAATCCATGCAGATAAGGAAAAAAGAGCAAAATTCCAACTCGGCATAAAGTAATGCTTTATTCGTAATTCATAACACAGTAATGAACTTGTGTAAACATGGGACTTGGTATCTTTTTTGACTCTTTCTGCAGCTACTGTCAACAAAACTTCAGTTGCAGGTACTTGTGTATTGGGCTCTCAAAAGGTGGATGCCATCCATTTTGTTTTACTTCAGAACAGATGAATAGAGTATCATTAATTTTTGCAACTTGTATGATGGCTTAGTCTATATTTCAGCAGAAAAGAAGCTGAACAGTTTCACCTAGACATTTGTTTTCTCAATTAATATAGAAAAAGTGCTTCACTTGAGTATATTTTAAGAGGTAACATATGCTCTTTCAAAATAATTTTCTGCTGTTATAGGAGCTATGACTGCTCACTTAACCACTGTCTTCACAGAAAATAAAAAAGGGCAATTAGCCTGTCTCTGTGTTAATCAGTAAATAGGCCTAATTTTTTTGTTATCATGCTGCAACACAAAGACAACTTCATAAAAGCCAAATCATGTTACTGCAGATTACCAGCTTTTCTATAGTCTCTGCTCTGTCACATTAATGTTCACTAGATGAGGCATAGTATCTCACAAGCAATTAAAAGTATCATTCACAAAGGAAAAAAACTATCATCTGGGGATGAAATGGTAGGTCACACAGGCAGTTGCAGCTCTCCTCAGTTCATTTTAAATTCCATCTTCATGAAGAGGTTTAGAACACAGTCATCAACATCCCATTTTTCTCTTCATTAAAGAGTGAGATTTTCAGAAGAACTCAGTATGGGCCTAATTCTCCTCCTACTGATTCCAAGGGTAAAACACTCAGTGATTTCAGTGGCAGGAGGGTAAAGCAATTTCCTGTGCTTTTGAAATCCCACTTGCTGATACGCTCTCAAGGGAAAAACTGCAAACTCAAGGGATAAAAGTCTTTATTCATTAGTGGTGAAACAACACAGGCTCTAGCAATGCAAGGATCTTCAGGCTGTCCCCTAGGGATACAGCCCCATCCAGACCTGGAATATCCATATGCTGGAGCAAGGCTTCTCCTCTGTCCTGTCCCAGTTTTCTATGGCAGACTGTAGTCCCTTCTGCTGAGAGTTTCCCACAAGTGAAGATCAGATTTTCCCAAACCAAAATACACACAGGAGCACAAATTCCCCATGAATCTGTTGGTGAGATTTAAAACCCATCTGTAGCAAATTTGTAGGATCAAGCTAGGTAACTTTTCAGTGCTATTAAATAGCAAATAAATAAATACATAAATAAATAATCTGAAAGAGTAAAGAGGTAGAAATCATAACGGACTGTGTGGATGTCTGGAGACATTACCTACCCTGCTTTTTAGCCAAAACACAGACATCATCCACCGCTTTGTTGATACAGAGTCACTTGTATCTTAGGTGGCTAGATAATATATTTTACGTGGAAGTTCTGCACAGTGTTCTGCTGGACCAGGCAAAGGCCTGTGGAGACTGCCTGATAAAAAAAACACAGAGAGGAGTCCAGCATGGGAGGAAGGAGAAGCTGAGGTCACTGAATAGGTCAGAGGTACCTGAAAAACTCATCAAAGCACAGCAGTGAATTTTTGCATAACCATGGCAGATCCTGGCAATAGGACATAGAGAAGGAAGGACATGGTATCAACCACAGAGATGGGAACATGAGACAGCCAGAAGTGTCCTCACACGTTGTAGCAGAAGGCACTGATGTTTGGGGAAGCTGTTGCAAGAGAAAGAACAAATCACATATGAGTTCAGAACCTTGAAACTCAGAGTCACTCCAGACTAACACTGTATTAACAGGGGTGGTCAGCACTGACTCCTCACAGAAGAGACAGTGAAGAGGAATAAAAGAGTAGCCTACCCCATGGGAAGACTCAGAGCTGTGAGATGTTTCAGGTTCAGTTGATGATGAGGTTTAGCAACCTATGCTGACAAAATAGGTTAGAAAAATTGCTTAAATATCCAGTTAGGAGCAAGTGTCAAAAGAATGCCCGTAGGTCCATGCAACACAAAGGAAAGCACAAAGGCGCAACAGATGTGGCATACAGACCAGTCTCCTGGGACTGGATCATCAGTCATCTCAACATGTGTTTTGTTAGAAAGGTAAAACCAACAAATGGGTGAAGCCAGGCAACCTTTCTTGCCATCCTAAATCAAACACCTCTTGCTTCAAAGACAAAACTTTTGAAGTTTGATATGTAAATCAAAAGCATAACTACGGTGAAAGTCATCCATTCATTTATTGCTATGATTGCTAAACCACGTATTTTGGAATAGTTGGATTATTGAGGCTGCAAAGACTCCACCAATTGCTGAAATTTTCTTGCTGCCTGCAATGGGAAGCACAGTGACAATAACACTGAAAAAAAAAGTGGTAAACTTGGTCTGACATGTACACTGGAATTGAAAAAATAGTTGAAGGTATTCAAATGATGATATACTCAGTGCATTGCTTCCTTTCAGAAGAGTAATACAAATGAGTCCAGCTTTTGCACAGCTAGTGTAACTGGGAAAAATGCACCAGGGCCAAGAGCTTTGGAGACTCACTGGGAAGTGAGTTAGGGAAGGCTTTGATATGTTGGTGCTACTCATGAACAATTATTGAGGTTTACTGTTTAGGCACTACTGTAAATGAATGACTTTAATGAAGCACACCCTGTGTAGACATACAGGTATTTATCATTTGACAATGAAAAATGGAGAAACCAAGTGAAGTTAGTTTGTTCCTACTGAGGAGCAAGGAGTATCAGGCAGAAAATTACCTTTTTTCTCAGCTACAATCACAGTATTTGAGAATGGAGGGGTTTGTTTTGGGTTGGTTTGTTGTGATTTTCTCAGGCACTCTAAAATCTGTATGTCACCTGGAAATGCAGGTGTAGAAGTGCTTTCTTTCCCAAGGTTTACCACAACTTATTTAATGGTCTGGAATGAACATAGCAACTTCCAGTAAACATGTCAAATCTGAGGCTTTCCTCAACACCCTCTAACTCTGTTTCTCAGGTAAAAAAAAAAAAGATCCAGACACCCTGGAAGCCCAGCACCAGTTTATGGTTGAAAATGAGCTGTCAGATCCTGAAGCTTGCAACAGGGAAAATAAAGGGACGCTTGTCAGAGCCCAAATGTCACCTTCACCAGCACTTTCCTGAAATAAGCAATGAGAACAGCTACCTATGAAAACCATTAGTGGAGATGACAATTCCAGCTCCAAACTGACAGCTGAGCAGTTGTTTCAGTGATCCAGTGGTGGAGGATTCAGTCTTGAATTCATAATTCACATATGCTTCTCTGAATGTTAACTTTCAGCCACAGTATCTCAGTGGAGAGTCCTGTTCTGAATCCTGAAGACAACCTGCGACTGAAAGTGCCTTTGAGGAAACTCAAGGAATTTTGGAACACTCATCTCAGTCATTCCTTTGGAAGTGACAAATGAAATCCCAGAATAACAGAGATTTTAAATTCAGAATAATCGCTGAGTATTTATGTCATCAAGAGATTGAAGTTAGCTACAAATTGGTTGAAATATGTAAAATTTAAAAAAAAAATGTGATCTTCCACTGGAAAGTGAGAAGTCCATGAAACAAAAGAGGAAAAAAAATTTAACTTAAAATATTTTGACACCTCCCCCCAATTGAAATAAATGCATACTAATTCTGCAGCTGTCCCCTATTAATTTGAAAATCCGAACCATAAATAATTTGTCTCATGCTCTCACAACATGACTAAAAATCTTGCAGCAATGAGTACCACAGACTCCATCCCCCATAATCCCTTTTAAAGGTGATCCAGTGGGCCTCCCTCTCCTGATTTGGAAGGAGGAGGGTGACAGCATGTGCAGTCTGAAATGTGATTAATTTTTATGTGTTATTTTATTATCTTCTTTCTTAATTTTTTAATATTTTTTCAGCTTTAAAAGTTTCAAATTCTCATCACATACAACTTTTTTATGCTATTTCGAACTTGTCTATAAACTGGAATAGCAGATATAAGAAGAAGTAAACTGCCAAGTGAGCACCTCAGCAACATAAACTGAGTGGCTGATAAGCCTGAAATGAGTGGATAGAGGGAGCTTGGCAGGAAGGGAGACAACTAAAAGACAATGACAAATTTATGAAGAGCAGAAGCTAAGAGGAGGTTTTCTCTTGAGAAAGGTGACAAGGGAGTTTGTGTTTGCTTCTTCTCTGTTTGACCCATGGATTTGAGGTGTTTCTGTCAGACATTTCATTTTCCTCCCTATTTTTCATGGCCAGACTGTGGGGAGCAAGGGAGAGGGAGGAGCTTGTCCCCCATCCTTTCTCTGTATTTGCAGTGCACTAAGAAGAGGTAAGATCCACACTGGCAGCACGAGAAAGCTGAGCCAGAACTATGAAGACAACTGGGTGTTGTGGTTTAAGAATGGTATTCTATTAAGACTGTTGGGGTTTAGGAATGGTATTGAACAATTTAGTACTCCCTCTAAAACCATGAGCATCTCCCCTTTCCTCCTCCAACAGGAGGCACAAAAGGCAAAGACCACAGGTTGAAATAAGAGCAATTCACTGGAAATAGCAATGAAATAAGAAAATGAACAGTAACAGCAACAATATTAACAAAAGGTGTAAGAAAAGAAACAATTTACACAGAAAAGAGAAATAGATCAACCCGATAATATCTCCCTCTACTCCCTCTGCCACACATTCTCAAGCAAATAGAACCCCTTCTCCCTGAAAGAAAGCCCTTTTCCCCTTTTCCTGCAAAGACATGAGGTGGTATAGAATAACTTCTGCATCCTAACCATGGAACAACTTCTGCATCCTGGCCATGCCTCCTTCTGGCTACTGCAAAAAATTGACTGTGTCCTGTCTTCAGACTGGGCACTGGTGTGGTCTGCAGGTCCATTGACAGCAGGTCTCTCCACTGCTCCTGTGTCCCACTCTCAGCATCATCCTTGCCTGAGCCCCCATTTGTACTACTTGGAAAGTAGTGACACTGTCTTCACTTTAGCTCTTTCTTGATGTACCTGAAAGATCTCTCCTAAACATTTTCTCTCCAGTCAGTTTTGCACTTTGTTATTTATTTTCTGAGTTTTGTGAATTTGTGCCTCTGAGCCTTCGGCTCAGCCAGTTACAAGGAGACATTCAATGGAGCAAGTGGCTTGGCTGGTGGAAATCAGTCTGTCTTCTGATTTGTAGCTCTTGCAGACCAAGCTACTTTGTGATATTTTGGATTCATTTTCATTATCCCATGTTGCTAATAGATATTTTTTTCTGTATTAAATAAAGAAAGTTTAAATGTTTAAATGAACTGAGAGAATGTCATGGGGCTTAGCTGGTGTAGTTAGCTGGCATAATTAAAACACTACATTGACTCAAAAAGGCTGTTAAAAGCCTACAGGAAGATTAACTCAACTCTTTTCAGCTATCAAAAATAAACTATTCATCTCCCCACAGTTCATTTGCTCCAGATGTAAGCCACAGAAAAACACTTGGGGGGTGGCAGTCCCTGAAATCCCAATATGCAAATAACCTGTGCATGATGGATTGAAAGCACACACTTTTATAAGCATACACATTTATGAAGACATTTGGAGAGCACAACTAAAGAAACCATCTATGGCAAGGGCCAGAGAGGTCAAAAAAAGTGAGTGGAGGAAAAAAAGCTTCTACCCTCATTTGTGTTACTTAGAGGGAGAAAAAAGTCAGTCAGCACCATCTTTAGGCAGCAGGACACTTTGCCAGAGAGGAAAGCAGAGACTGATACTCAGCAGGCCACATGGAAATGCACAAGCTCTGACAGACTACCCTCTTTTCCCAGTATTGTGCTGTTCTTATAAATAATGATAATCCCAGATGATTAGCCCAACTTGCAGATAGTTACCTGGCTTGTGTCAGACATATGTTTCTGCCCACTGATCCCCTCACCTGGGAAGTACCTCTGTTTTATCGGACTGAGTCTACAATTGACATAAACTGAAGTCAGTGTCTTTGCTGAGCCAATTCTCACCGTTGTGATTCACTGCCTGGGCTTTGCTGTGAGAAAGACAGCCCAGCTCACTGAGGTGCAGGGAGAAGGACTATGAAGGGAGAGCTGGGGCTTTTCAAAACATTAGAGGGAGGAAGAGGGGAAAATGGGAAAGTGTACTTCAAAAATGCTCTTTGCAAAATATCCCTTGACTTTTGGCCAGGAGTTGGTAACAAAGCCAGACCTGCAGTGGAGAGTGCAATAAGGAGAGAAATTAAATATTGATCATGCCTTGTGTCAAGGAGAGAATGACTGAGAGGAGAGAAACCAAGTGAAGAGGGGACATCTTCTACATAGCTAAAATCTTCCTGTACCTGTGATGGGAGGCTCAGAATCATCTTCTCATTCAGAGCAGGGATGCAAGTTGGATTGCCTGTCAATCTCACATTTTTCAGAGCCAGGGGCACAGAGCTGTGCTGGTCTGGATTAGACCAAGCACCCCATCCTCCCTGTTTTCAACTCCAGACACGTTTGCTAGGGTTTTGTGAGAATACAGAGGCCTTGACAGGTTATGCCAACAGCATATGAGCAAATCTTCCTTTCTGGCCCCAAAAATGGCGTGCAGTGCATGGTGAGGTTACTCTCTCAGTTTCTGCCTATATCTTATGGACCACATGTGCCCCAAAGCCCACCTCAGGTAGGCAGTCCTGCCCACTTCTACAGACAGGGACAAGATTAGGGAGACAAAAGGAAAAATAATGTAGCAAATTCTGTGTGTGCTTCCCAGACACTGAAACATTTTTGAAAATTTTCTGTTTTCCCACAGGGACTCTGATGAGCAGCGGAGGCTGCTGAACCTGTAAGAAAGTAACAAAAGTTTCGTACTCATCAGATTTAATGATACATTCTTCAAGCAGTAAAGGAACTCTTGCTGAGAGTGTGTTCTGCATGCCCACGAGCTCCATGATCTCTGGTTTATCTCCACATCGAGAGGTTTTCCTGTGCAAGGGGAAGGCAGGGCACCTGGGCCATGTACCCAGCTGATGGAAACTGACAGGGCTTCACTCGCCCCAGCAGTGCTGTCCCGACACCAGCGGTAGATATGGAATGGGCCTGGGACTAGGTTCAGGTAGGATTTAAAACCACTGCTTCTCCAGAGCTTCTCAGTTAGACAGAAAGGGATTGGGACTGGTTTGTAGTAGCTGGGGACATAACTTGCTCCGTAAGGAAACTCCTTAAAGCACAGAGAGTCTTGTCAGACAGTTTGCTGTCTCTGCCCAATCTCTGTCTCAGATGTGTTCATAAGCACGTACTTGTATTTGGGTGGACAGATAGATGGATAGGAAATTTTAAGAAATAGCGCATCTGCTAAAATGCAGTTTCACCCTTTTTCAAGCTTATGAGAGCTGACCAGGAGCTGAATTCATATTGATGTGGTCTCAAATCCCATGTGAAGATCATGGGATCATACAAAACTTGTGTGTTATCAATCTGACTAACACAGGTGCAGTTTGGACTGAACATGAATATCTAAGGATCTGTGGTAAAAGTGACTACTGATAAAGCAGAAGTGAAAGAGACATTCAGACAGTAAATCTTGACACTGTGAAACCGTGTAAAACACCGTGTAACATTATTATACAAAGTTCTTAGCAAAAGCAGGCAGTTCTTTCTCGGGGAAAGAACTTTCTCTTACCTCACTGTTTTTACCAACTTCCAATAAATAGACAATGTCCACAACAACCTTCTTGTGAGAGTGAGTCTCTGAAGAGGCTAAATTAGGGTGGGTTCCTAGTCTTTCTGCTTCAAGTCACCTGAGACAAGTGCTTCTGAAGCTTGCTGAATTTAATGTTTTCTCTCTAAACCAAGAGACAACACCAGTCTTTTTACCCTTTGGGCAGCGTTTCCCAAACCACAAGCAGTTTAGGGAGGTTGCAGCGGCAAATTGGTTGGGAAGAAGGAGATCTGTGACTTTTCCCCACTCCTGATAGAGTAACAGAGGTTTTTAAGATCTGCAGACACGAAAAATCCTCACAAGGTGGGATCCAGGAAGAAAGGACAGTGTTCTCCTCTTTGGTTCATGGTTGGTGATTTCTACCCTCACTTCTTGGTCATTGTAATTTCACCTTCCTTCCTGCAAGGTTCCCCTTTGAGCTGCAAACCTGTGATTCCCCTTTGAGCTGCTACCTGTGATTCCTCTAGGCCAGTCCTTCCAAGGTGTTTTCCAAAGATTGGGTCCACATTGTATTTCGCTTTTCTGGAACTCATAGATCTTACAGTCCAAGTAGTTTCAGCACCCCACTGGCATCCACTGTTCATCATATCCTTTGTGGGACTTCTCAGCTTGCAGGAGAGTTTTAGTTGCTGTATTGGTAAGCCCTTTGTGACAGGGTTTCTTCTTAGCTGTTCCACTGCTAACCAACAAAATGGACTGACCTATGGACTCAATACACCATCAGTGGACTAACTGGTTGCCACATTCTCAGTGCTGTGAAAACTCTCCTGTCAGGGACTGTGTTTGGGAAAATGCCTTTGCGCACAGAGAATTTGTTTTCCAGGAGTTACCTGAGTTACCTGTAACACGTGGCAGTATTTTTCATTTTGATAACTGAATTAATTCCAGATTTTCCCTGGGAGTAGAAAGAAAGCTTTTTACAAAGTGTCTTTGGAGCAGTTCCACAAGAAGTCAAATGTCCCAGGAGTTTTCTAAGATGATTTTGATGTTCTTTCTAGCCTTAAGAAAAAAAAAAAGTGCTTTTATTTACCTTTTTATTCACTTTTACTGTGCTATCTCTGGAGCCATATTGTTAATCTGACAGTTAATCTTCTTCCCCAACATGTGTCAAAGAAAGAGGTGCAAAATTTGGTCTTTGGTAACTCAAAAATCATTTGTACGGACTTTGACTAAGGAGTACAGTGTCTTCTGCAGTTTCCTGATTAGAGAAAAGGACAGCTGTACAATTTTGTTCTTGATTCAATGTCGCTGGCACCAGTATCCCAAGTCTAAAGCTTTCAGGCATGGACAATTTTTGTTTGGATCAATGTCATTACCACCACTGGATACAGAGAAGAAACAGACCTTAGCTCAAAAACATGACTCAGGGAATGGCAGCTCCAGCTAAGTCAGCTCATGCAGGCCATGAAGGGAGAGGAATATCTCCAGGTCATCTTGCACAGGTTCTGATTAACAATCAGCTCTTGAGGATGTGATCTCTCTTCTTTGGCTGGGATGAGATGACTAGGAGTAGATACCCTTTACCATTGCTCTAGACCAGTGAGTACCAAACACAGCAGAGCAAAGCAGCTTTCTAATTAACTTTAAGACATGTTTTCCCAGTTCATAAATGTGTGCCAAACACTATCAGAAAAATTCTACAGGTTGGATACAGCTTTCAATTGATGGGAACTTTGTATCACCCCATGAACCCTGAATGTGTTGCAGATGGCCCAAAACAGGGAGGTAGGTACTCCTAGAGGTAATGAACTATACATCCAGGAGATACTACAGTGTTGAACTTCTGCTTCTACAAATATCAGGGTTCCATTGTTTTTTCTATTTATAAACGCAAAAAAGCACACACTTATAATGGATTATTTCCAAGCACGAAGAAGTTGATTTAAAATATTCACAGACAGTCCATAGACTTGTTGCACCTATGTTCATAGTGAATTGTTTTAGCATGCATCACTGAGAAATACTATCAAATATTCCTTTAGAAAAAGCTATGAATATATGAAATAATTAAGACAGAATCCTCTAAAGCTGAAGTTTGCCTAGGAGAGGGACAGTAAACAATTCTTGCACCTTCTCCTGCCATCATGCATTGCATCACCAACATGAGTTTTGATCTCTCCATGTGACTTGGGATAAGCCAGTTATTATGACATTGATAAAGTGCAGGTGTATCCCTTAGATAGGAATTTCACAAACTGGAAAGCCTTTGTAAGAATGGTTTGCAGTGAGCACAGTGTAATGTCCGGACACGACCCACTCCAAGGAGAGGTGCTACTGTTGCTCTCACTCCAGCTGTTTCCTGAAATCTGTCTGCTAACAGTAGCAAAGCAAGGCAAAAACAGTGAATTTGCACACAAAACTAGTGTGCTGGTCTCAGAAAAGTGCACCTCTGTTTTACCGGGTAAATTGTAACTACAAAGAAAGGAGAGAAAATAAACTGCATAGTTCATTTTGCTCTCCCGCCTCCATAAAACAAGAGCTGTGAGCAAATCTGGGATCTGAGTACTTTCACTGGCACAGGGTGTCAGCTGGGACATCACTGGCTCACAATGCAGGAGCATTCCTGAAATAACAGCCATGTATGGCAAGCGCCTGCCAGGGACACTGTGACTCATACTAGACAGGCATAATCCTTAACTTCTGTTACGTGGCATTCAGGGGGATTCCTGGACACCTCCATGCTTGCATTGGGATGCCTTCAGCAGCACAGAGATTGCTGAGGCTGTGTGCCCACAGAAGGGCCTGAAAGGCCCTTCCAGAAAGCACCAGAGGTGTCATATAGCAGCAACAGAAAAGGAATAGTGGCTATTCACCGATGATGTGTAACCATAGAAAAGCTGGATCAAGCAAAAACATTTTTGTATATAGCTCTGTGCATGGTGGGGTTGATGTCCAGCTCCCACTGCTTCTCTCAGAATATCTGATTCCTGGGAGAAGTGCCTACCCCTTCAGCAAAGGTCACCTCAAGGATGTGGACCAGCCTCACAGAGCCCTTTGACAGTGAGATCTTGAACAATGTACTCACCGAGCTGCTGGTGCAATAAGGCAGTGATTATATTAACATTATGATAACAACAAAATTACGTTGTTTGCATAGAGGGTCAGTTTGGAAGTGAGTAGTGTTCACCCTCACTGCTTTTGCTGCATCCCTCAGCAAGCACCAGCTCACACAAACTTATGGCTAGACTTTTGCTGCACCTTCCCCTCCCTAAGCAAATCCCCCCTCAGACTGAAACTTGCCTCTATCTAGCTAGTCCTTCAGAAAAAGCAGAGTACTATCTCCCTTTTAGGGGAGAAGGGCAGGATGCAAGGGACAACGAGGTGTTTTTGTCTTTCCCTTTTTAGAGGGAGAGAAAGTTGGGTTGTACTGTGTGTTAAACTATGTGTGCCAAACTATGTGTGTCTAGGCAGCACACTATTTATAAGGAAGGGTGAACAAATGCTATCTTCCTCTCTCCTAAATGTCTCAGTCTGTGAGAGATCCCTTCCAAGAATGCTTCCCCAGGTATGCAAAGTATACTATTCTGTTTTAGCAGGAGCCTCTGCAATATATTGCAGGCCATGGGCAGGGGATGCAATGACAAGCACCAATAAGGGTTTGTGGGCCTCTGGCTCCATCTTACCATTTATTAATTATTAGGAGGCCTTACTAAATGTCTTTTGCTCCAGTTCTGTCTCAAACAAAGTTTAAGAGAAGATTTACCTGTCCAAAAGTTCTTTCAGGGACAAAGTTTGAGAACTACCGCTTTCTGCAGCTGGTATCTCATTAAGAGTAGGAGCACCTCTTTGGCTGCCATCCTAGCACCTCAAAACATTTTAGAGTATCAGGAAGTTGACTGGACTGTCAACTGTGCTTTGCATTTCCTGGGAAGCTTTGACTAGAATTGGTAATTCAATGATCTTAGATGAACTGGTTGAAATAATATAACTTAAGTCACAGGTGTATTGAGAGGCTGTAAACATACACAAAAGAAAGCAAAGCACAAGCTTGTCTCTGATCTGCCTGCCAGTGAAAATCATCCAGTCAGCAGGGAGAATCTGTGGTTAGTGGATGATGTTCATTGGGTCTCTCAACAGCTTGCTATATAAATATTTAATGGGCACAACAGGTACAAAAAATGTAGAGAGGCATGTGAAATAACTAAAACCATTTAGGGAAACAGTGTCTGTGTAAAGAGCAAAAGACATAACCCCTATACATCACTCAAACAGAATGCCAAGTCCTGTAAATCCTGCAGTGCTCACCAACTTTGCTCGTTCTCACCAGCTTTATCTGAATGTAGATGTAGTATGAGTTGCAAAATATCTTTCAGTTTAGAAAAGTTTCTTGATAGAAATCTTGTAGAAACACGTGAGTTTTATTTTTACTGTCAGGTACCAACACCTAGTTAGAAACATATGTTGTTTGCTTTATATGTATGCTTTTTGCCACATGCATGTTGACTGGAGAGCTGTTGTTTATGTAGGAGCTGCTCCATGGCTAGTCTGCAGGCAAATAACCTCCCAGTCAGGGTATACAATCTGCTCAAGCAGTTCTGGGGCTTTCTCTTTTATAATTTTCCTGTCAAATAAGGCAAGTTGCCACAATTATTTGGATTCTCTTCAGCACTGAACTTAAGAGTCTTCCTTCTGAAGGAAAACCGTTTCTCACTCAGGCTTGCCATTCACTTGCTCTCTGCAGGTCTGACCTATCTACTCTTAAAATATGCAATCATCTCTTTGAAGTAAACCACTTATATCACCAGGAAAACCTATTATTGCTGTGAAAATAGAGGTGTGCCTGTTGTGACTGTTGATTGAAATGACAACATTTCATTTTCATAATTTATTAACATCTATTATTTAGCTTACATTAGAAGTTGCTCTTTCAGTGCAAAAAATGTGCTGTTGATGAGACTCAGAATTTTTGTTTGAAAATTAAAAATGTGTCATCTCTAATATACTTGATTGTTAGCAAAGGAAACACATATAGTTCCACAGGAGCCTTGTTCATCTTGGCCCTGGGGGACCTACCCAGCCTCAGAGAGCACTCACACAGTGCTACTCTTGGTCTCCTTTTGCACTAGTTCTCTTGAAAACCGTGTTTGCTCTCCACTTCAGAAGTGAAGTCTGAGTTTCTACACTTACCAGTGCTTCTGAGAGGTTGCTATGACTTAATGGTTAGGAAACCAAGGGAGGGAAGTCCTTGATATCCTCCTTCTGCCTGCCTTGCACTGAAGCACAAAATAGATTTTCCTTGAATTAAAGCCCTGGTAGTTCTTATGAAGTCCTCCACTGTTTTTTTTTGCTTGGATGTAATAACACATAAACAATCTGTTTAAGTTCAGCATGATCATAAAATCGTATAATCATAGAACCATTTAGGTTGGAAAGACCTTTCAGATCATCAAGTTCTACTGTTAAGCCAGCACAGCCCCGTCCATCACTAAACCATGACCCTACTAAGTGTCATGATCATAAGTTAAACTCCAAAAAAAGAAAATCAGAGAGGTGTTGCCAGTGACACATTTCATTTTTTTAAACACCCTTACTCATATTGTTTTTCTCCTGTTTCCCAGCTGCTTCCTCTCATTGCTGTCTCCAAATACTGCAGTGTCTTTGGAGATAAGGTGATTGGATTTTCCCCTCAATGTACTCATCTCTAGCTGAAGTACACAAAATTTAAATCTCACTTAAAATATTTCAGAAGCGTTGCATCTTTCTCTGTGCAACTTTTTTTTGTTTAAATCCATGCTTATGATTGAATGCAGTAGTAGTCTTACAGTCTGAGTTAAAAAAAAAAAAAAAACCACAAAAAACCCACAAAACAAACCAGAACAAAACAAAACAAAACAAAACAAAAACCCAAAGACAAAAAACAAACAAACAAGCAAACAAAACCCCAACCCAAACCTGTAGTATTCCCTAATTTATAAGTGCTTGGACAATGTTGTTGCACAGTTCAAATTCAGCTCATATGTGTGGTTATGCACTGTAAATATAGTCCTCCTCTATTTATAGTACAAACTGACACGGGTGTCTTTCCTTGCACATTAAAGCAGAATTTGAAATGCTTGTAAATGTCACTTTACAGATAGAAAGATAAAAAAAAAAAAATGAAATCTGCTGCTATTGCTAAATAATCAATAAACATTTTCTCCTGATAAATGACTAGGTAGAACACCTAGAAATCTGGTCAAATCTGATGCAAGACAGCAAAATTATCTCCCCCTCCTATATCTCAATACTTGTTTAGAACTGGTTTTGTATCTTTATAGAAAGAGATGTGCAGTGGGGCTAGGTCTACCTATTTTAAATGTTAGTGGTGCTTCTATGAGCCACTTGAAAACTACAATTATAGCACTGGATGTAGGACTTTTCTCTGATTCTGAAACTTAGTTGTGGGTTTCACAATTTTCTTTTTCTTTGACTTTATAGTTTTGTTAAAGACTTAATAGAGACATAAAAACCTCTGAAAGCATTAGACTGCTCCTTTGTGGATGTAAAAAGACCCAGATACAAGAGATTTAATTCTTAATTCATTTGCAGAGGAGTTAAATAGAAATAATTCACTGAGTTCCCTGGAATTCTACCTGATTTACACACCTGTGAAAGCGAGAAGGACCAGGTCTTTCTTTTTAATTACTATTTCAATTATCTATTCAATTTGAGGCTTTGAAATGAACGTCACAATGAAGATCAAAGGAAAAGGCATGCACTTACAAAACAATGCCTTCATATTGTGGTCTCCCAGTATTTAGATTGGCATCTCCTGGACCTTCCTGATGTGTCATCCTCTCTAGGAAACCTCTCAGAAGAGATGCTTGAGCAGATGAAAAACAGCATCTAAACATGCTCCTGAGGGAGATAACATGCAGCATTTAAGGAGAAAACTCTGCTTGCTTCACTACCTGTCCACAAAAAACACAACCCCTAAGCAGAACCCTCTGCTCTGTACCTGGGCCCAGGTCTAGGATGGTTGTGGTCAGGATGCATGCCCAGGTACTGTAAGTCTCTTTTGTATGTGATGAGTGGCCTCACTCACCTGGGCCAAAGCACTGCCTGCACAAAAGCGTGGATGGGCTGTCAGCCGCAGCAGTGTGTGCAGGAAAGCACATACAGAGGAGAGAGACGCTGACTGGGATGAGAGCAAAATCTGGTATTTGTCTTCTGCTTTCATTAAAGCACTGAACAAGTGCCCTTGATGCTGTCAGCGTGAAGATTAGCCCTTCTACGTGTTTGTCCTTCTGTGGCGAGGAAGGGAGGCTGGTGCAGGGGCAGTACAGTCTGTCCTTGGGCATAGCATTTCAGTGTTGGCCCAGGTAACCTGCTCCCACACAGTCTCTTCAAGGGCAGAGTTTTCAAGGAAAGCGTGCTGCAGGAAATCTCAGGCTATGAGATTCCTCTGGAGATCATTTAATTTATTTCCCTGGGAATATCAATTCAACCTCAGCATGTGTTGGTCTAACCACTTTTTAAAAACCCCTAGGGTATTGACCAGCATTCTTCCTTCTTTTTCCCCTTTTTTTTTTTTTTTTTTTTTTAAATTTTTACTTCTCCCTCCCTCCCACAACTAAGAATCCCAAATGCCTTGTATTTTGAGTATCACTTTTCTCCCTGGTACCTCTTCCGTAGATTGTTATTTGTCTTTCCTTATGCCAACCCCCCCCATATCAGCACATGCTGGGGGATTAACAGATCGAAAGCAGCCCTGCTGAGAAGGAATGAGGGTTGCTGGTGGATAAGAGGCTGGACAAGACCCAGCCATGTGCACTCACAGCCCCGAAAGCCAGTTGTATCCTGGGTTGCATCCAAAGCAGTGTGGGCAACAGGGAAAGGGAGGGGATTCTACCCCTCTGCTCTGCTCTGGTGAGACCCCACCTGGAGCACTGCACCCAGCTCAGGGGTGCTCAGCACAGGACACTGACCTGTTGGACCAAGTCTAGAGGAGGGCCACCAGAGTGATTAGAGGGATGGAACACCTCTCACACAAAGAAAGGCTGAGAGAATTGGGTTTGTTCAGCCTGAAAAAGAAAATGCCCTGGGATACCCTAGTTGCAACCTTCCAGTACCTGGAGGGAACCTCCAAGAAAGATGGACAGAGACTTTTTCCAAGGGCAATTGGTGACAGGATGAGGAGAAATTGCTTTAAACTGAAAGAGAGTAGGTTTAAATTAGATATTAATGGAAGTTCTTCCTTGTGAGGCACTGGAACATGTTGCCTGGAGAAGCCATGGATGCCCCACCCCTAGAGGTGTTCAAGGCCAGGCTGGATGGAGCTCTGAGCAACCTGGTCTAGTGGAAGGTGTCCCAGCCCACAGCAGGGGAGTTGGAACTAGATGATCTTTAAGGTCCCTTCCAATCCAAACTATTCTATGATTCTATGATCCTATGTGCAAAGGCCAAGCCTTGAAATTATAATCCAGCTAAAACTGAGTAGAAAGGACAATTCTTTCTCTGTTGTATTATACACAACCCTTCATCTTCCCGTATGGTTGGACATTTGCCTGCTGTGGTAATCTGTTCTCTGTGTAAGTATGAAAGACCTGTTTACAGTCCAGCTGAAGACCCAGGTGTTCTTCATTTTCTGTTTGTGCGTATGCCCCTTCTTCTTTTGTGTAGGAGTGTGGCTACTAGGAATATATAAGAGCAAAGTACTGGAAAAAAGGCAACCAATTCTGTGAAACTGGCTTAACTCTAGATAAAGGAAACATGTCCCTGGCATGCATTTGCCTCTGCCTTGAAGGTAGAGACTCCTCCATCCCACCCCCCTCTCTGTTCTCACCTAACCATTATAGAGTAAGTAACTCAGCGAGAAGCAAATGCCCTTCTCCTGGGGAATACTGATTACACTGCTACCCAAAATATCTTAGCTCAGGCCATCCAAAGTAAATGCAGGAGAACTGCACATTGTCTTTGAAGGCCAGGAAGAGTCACACATTTAAAATGATAACAAATCTTGAGATGATTACCAAGCACATGACAAATCTGTTGCTAGATGACACATCCAATGCACTTGGGTTCTCTGTCATGGTCTGCAGCCAAAATATACTTGAACTGCTAATGTAAAGTAACATCTTCCCTTTTGTCTAATTCCTAGAAATTAAGATAGTCAAATGATGAATCAGGTGCTACTTAGCATGACAACAAGTAACATATTTTCTGCAATAACAAGAATTCCTAAAGCAGGATTAGGGTTGTTCTAGTACTGATGCTGCCACACTGCTGTTATGTTATTATGGGAATTGACTGCTTTGGTTAACTATGGCATGTACCTTCTTAGTTGCTTCTGAAACAGCAATTGAGTTCTTATTAGCAGTTTTCTTTATTAGCAGAGATGGTGGAAAACTGGTCTCTGAGCTTGTGTGCCACTTCATTGACATGTAATTTCAATTTCTGAAATAGAAAGAGATGCAACACTTACTTTCTTCCATTGATTATTTTCAGGCCGACTGGAAAACTGAGTATTTGAACTGAGCTTTATAAGAAGGAATGGCATAGGGACAAAGCTCATCATCTGCACTGCAGAAGAATACACACTGTTTGATAGATATTTGCTAGATTTTTATATTTTTTTTGTGGTCCTTAAGGAGATGTTGAGAAGTCAGTTAATCTAAATCTGAAGAAAGTACTCTTTGGAGCTGTTCTATGAAGAAGTTGATGCTCAAAAACACAAAATTGTAAATCTTTAGTCACCTACAACAACATGACTAGCTATTACTTCTTGCCTAAAAAGGGGAGAAAAAGACTCACCAGGCAATATTAGTACAGATAAGATAGAGAGCAGGTCTTTAATGGAGGCATTCTGGTGTAAGGAGTACAAAGGCTCGTGCCCATGTCCAGGGATTCTGTAATTTTATAGCATTTTATAATACTATCCATCTAATCCGAGAACTATTCATCCCCAGATCACCTCTGGAACTGCCCCTCTGGAATGCCTGCCCAGAATTGAGCCAGATGTCTCAAGATCCCTTTATTCTTCATCTTCCTCCTTCTGGCACACATTATCTCTGGATCTTATCCAGGGTTGCGGGCCTTCAAGGTTGCCTTGGGTACAAGATATCTTGTTGTTCTGGTCTAGGGTGCCTATATTCTTAAACAGGACCTGTTTGTTAGAGACCTTCCTTGAAAAAGAACGTAAAAAAGCCTAAAGAATTCAGGAAATTTGATATGGAGCATGAGAATATGGTTCAATAAGTGTCAACTGCTATTCTAAAGTGTGAGAAATTACACAGCTGTACTTTTGTATTCTACAAGAAGCTAAAAATCCTAAAAATCCTAAGGCATCAGCTGGTCTTAAAGAGGGGTGGTTAATCTTAATCTCAAACTCTATAAGATAAAGGCACACTTCATGTGCACAAAGAACAGCTACAGGAGGAAATGGAGTGGAGAGCCTGCTGCAAAACATTTTCCACCTACAGAAAAAAACAAGCCCTTTGTCTGGAATGGCAAAGTCTTCATGGGGGATTATTGTGCTGTAGTGAGGTATATTGGGCAATTCTTGGAGAGGGATTGAACAACCTGAAAGGAATTGCACTGACCTATTGCGCTGAAGAATGATGGCAACCCAAGCTGAGTATTAACATTTATCCAAAATGTAAGTTCTTTGAAAATAGTGCAGTTAATATCTTGCATAGTTTTCTGAAGAAATTATCACCCAGAAAAAACCATCAAAACCAAAAATATTCATACCAGTAAAGTCTTCAGAGTGTCACTGTGACTCATGATCTCTACAGAATAAATGGAAGACTGACCAACCCCTGTAGAGAGTGGAACAGAAAGATCCTAAAAGTAACATAAAAGCATAAGAGTCATTTGCAAAGTGAAAGAGAAAAAGCAGTTCTTATCCATGCTGGGTAGAACAAAAAGTCACAGGTTTAGTAATTTAGCAGGAAAACTTCTATTGGACATTAGAAAAAAGGTTCTTAGTGAGAGATGATGTAGGGTCCTTGAGAACACATTATTCATGAATTTGCATCCTCACTTTTGTCAGTATAAATGTAAATAGATTTGATCCTGACATGTTGCATGAGGTGATGTAGGTGACTACTCAGGGCCCATCTAGTTCTAGAGCTTGAAAGAGCACTTGGCTTTGGCTCAGCTCTGAAAAACTCCTGAGACTGACAGTTGTTCCTGCATTCACCACTCATCCCCATCTCTCTCTAGGGTACAGTGTTATGACAAGCGATAGTGTTGTAAGGAAACAAAATTAACACCTTGTTTCACATGTTGCCTCATGACAGAAAACATAAGCCTGGCAGAGTGCTGTGCTCCTCTGGCACTTGCTGTGCTACACTGCTTTTCCACGTATTAGCTTGAATTCCAACCCATCAGGATTTCCATGAAGCTGACAAGGGGCAAGGTAGCGTTTGGCAGTACGGAGCCCTGCAGTAAGGCTGTGGTGACTAGAGAGGTGTCCAGATGGTGCTGGAGTCTTGTTGCATGCTGCTGGTTGGTGATCCACTGAGACTTCTCACGTGCACAGCAACACCAAGCACTTTGAGAAGCTTCTGGTGCAGTATTTGAGTGTCAGATAGATGCTGCGCTGTGGTGAGAAGTGAACAGCCAGTAGCATAGTGCCACAAGTGGCAAATAATCAGGTGTACATGTGTGTACGTGTATGGTGTGTGACAGACTGTAATTGTTACAGGCTTTTGAACACCTGGGCAGAAGCCTGAGGATTGCTACCCACCCCCAGGACAGAGAGGTTGTAAATTTGGTAGTAGCTGCAATCATCCAGTGAACAGATAAGTATCAGACAGGTGCATTATTGTATGTTGTGCTTCTGCAGGTAGACAGTTTGAACCGGGAAAATCAGGTGATTGGGTCTCTCCAGAAAGGAGACCTGTTGCCAAAAGAGAAATTCTCCTCAGAAGAGGTGGTGTTGGAAAGAAGATGGGAACTGAGAAAGGAGGAAGTAAAGATTCTAGTTGGAGGAAAGGTCCTGAAAGTCATGGAGGGCTCTAGAGATCAGAAAGACAGTTGGAAAAAAATGCAGGTAGATGACCAGGGTCCTCAGCTGCAGATGCCCGGGTTGGGTAGTTGTTAGTAGTGGCACAGCACAAAGCAACATGACATTCTACCCAAGCACCCTGGGCCAGACATAACCCTGCTGCAGGGATGGAAATTGAGACCTCACCAATGCAATGCCAGGAGAGCAAATAATGTCTGTGTGAGATATCAAGAAGGGTAATAGCTCTAATCTTTGCGGGATTTAAATAAATCCCAGCATCCAGATCTATTACCAGCTGTCATTCACTCTGTCTCATCTGTAACACTTGACAGATCCCTCAGTCCACTCTATTTCATGGGAATGTGACATCAACCTTGACATTAACCTTGACAAAACATAGGAGGCTGTGATTGGTGGTTTTAAGGAATATAAAAGAGGGGAGGGGAGGGAAAAGGAGGGGAGATGGGTAACACATTAATATAGTACAATAAAGCTTAGTGTTAATGCATTTCTCACAAAATACAGGATGCTTGTGTCTATATCTGTTTATCCTGCATTGTACTGAGATGTAATCAACTGTCTCAAATGTACAGTAAGATTCTATATTCAGAAGTAATTACTAAGACTTCTTTATCACAAATGACAGACCAACATTAATGGTCTACTGTGAAACTGAAGTACAATGCATGTGACATTCTGAAGTGGTATTTATTCATGTTTTCTAGCCACTTTAGTGTAACTGAAAAGACAATAATGCTGCTTCTTCATCATCGTAATAGCAAGATTTAGTATTGAGGTTTTGCTCCCAAATGTCTTTATCTGTGATGAGTACCTCTTCTTGAAATAAAAAATAGTGGGGAAAAAAAAGGGTGTATAACAGAGATTTTGAAGTCTTGATTTGCAACAGTTGGTCTGTTCTGAACCCTTAATTTTATTTCCTTTTTTAGTGTGGGGGAAAACAATTGTTTATCATGAGTGCAAGCATTACATTTTAGAGGGCCAAGCTTAAGTGCATGCAAATGGGAGTAACATCAATTTTTTAAAGGATATTAGAAAGCCAACTGTAAGCAAATTAATGAAAAAACTAAAGGGAATTTGCTCATAACCTTGGATAATTTATCCAAGAGCCAAATGACTCTTCAGACAGTAAGCATAATCTATCCATCCCTGTGGGAGGAATGTTACACTAGGACGAGGTCAAGACACTAAAGTGAGAATAAAAGAACCCAGCAGAAAAGAGAATCAAAGACAACATAACACCTCCATTCACAGTTTTCAAAGCAAAGGCTGCTTTTAAGTCATAGAGGCAATAATAGCCTTATGGACAACAAAAGCACAAAGCAGGCAGTGTCTACTAAGTAGAAAACTGCACCTGTGCGTGCCTGGGCCTGTCTCTGATGAGGATAACACCACTTTCCTGCAACACACCTGCCACTTAAGGGCAGAGCTGCTGAGCAGGAGGTCCCCCAGGCTTCTTACAGCACACTGACTGATAAAGAGCTTTGAAATTTCTGCTCTGATACTCCCACATATTTATGCAAAGCCTCTCTAGAGTACCTCAGGTCTGTATCTCACTTGCTTCATTAAGTAAGCCTCTGTGAAAATAGAAATATCTGCTGTTCGTATTTGATGTCCTCAGAAACACTGGGATAGCCTGCCATTGCACCCCTGACCTGAAGTGCATCCTTTGAGAGAGGTTTTCTTGGAGGCAGCAGGGCAGAGTAAGTTTTGCTGCTTGCTGATGCTGAGTGCTTTGGCCTGCAGCACAAACACGGCTGCATGGGGCAACACAGAAAGCCTACCTGTTTTCCAGGTGCAAAACTGCATTCACTTTTGGCTTCCACAGCTGATTTTAGCAGAAGACTCAGAAACAGACATTTTCATTTTTCAAAGATCTTTTGTATGAGGCAGTTAGCCTTTAAGCACACTGGAAGATTTCTGTTGAGCTGCTACCACAGGAGTGGGTGAGGGCGGGTGCTGTACACGCTACAATAAAAATACAGTCTCCCAATCATCGTGTGCTTGAAAACCTTGGTTATCCGAACCCTGGTTAACTGGAGCTCCCAGGTGGATGAGCAAAAATATAAACAAATATAATAATAATAATAATAATAATAATAATAATAATAATAATAATAATAATAATAATAAAACAATGGGGGAAAACTGAAACAACCAAACCACAACAAAACCTTTTTCATTGTAGTTCCAAGAGTATCTGAGCTTTATTTTACAGTGTTTGCAGATTCAGCGGTTTCGTGTTTATCTGAGTCGTAAGAATCTGAAAGAAATTTTGTATTCAGACAATTGAAGTTCCATTGTATAACTGATCCTGTTATAGACCAAAGAAGGAGGGACAAGGAAAATTGTTTCAACATGGTAATGCTGAGAGAAAACTCCTCACCTTTTACAGTTATTTATAAAAATGAAGCTACTTATGAGCAGGGTGCAGAGCAGTACAAGTGACTGTATTATTTGTATACCTGTCTAAATATAGAATTGCTATCCCTTTCTCTTGAACATTTTATTTGAGGATAACATATATTTGCTAAAAAACAAAAGAAGCAATTTCTTATGCAATGACCTTGTGCCAGATGCTCAGCTACAGCAAGGATCTGGTTCTAATAAGCAAGTTAAATTGCTACAAATTATGAACACAGCATACAAAATGCATCTTAGGCTCAAGTTTTTACAAAGCTGTTCCTTACTCTCAGTGTCACACACAGAAAAAAAAAAAAACACAAAGAAAACCCAAACAAACCAACCAACAAATTCAGCAAAACCCAAACAAACAAAAACAAACAAAAGACGCTTTAAAAACACCCAACCAAAAAATAAACAAACAAAGCAAACCAGAAGAGGACTTTGAAAGCTTCCAAATGGCTGAAAGATTTTCTGAAGGCGATACAGAGAGAACTTGCATTGCAGCAACATTCTGGTGCCATCAGGGAGGGGAGAGTTGCTGCTCCACAACAGACCTGTCCTCAGATGGACAATACTGCAGACAGAGCAAGGCTCTTCAGACAGACTTTGCCCTGAGGACACTCTCAGATCCATTTCTGCTCTTCTCTGCTATTGCCAGTCACACAGGCCATCCTGCTGACCTCAGCAGTGTTGCCTGCAGGAGCTGAGGATGTACAGAATGAGATACCATAATCCTTCAATGGCAGTGACCTTTTCTACCTAAAAGACTAATGAGACTTCAGCCACCTGCAGTTCCTCCACCAGCACCAAGGGAAGCTGGTGTGGTCAAATGTTTCTTGAAACTGAGAAGAAATTAGTGGAACTGTATGGATTTGAAAGTTCTGCTCTCATTTTTTAAGGGCAGTGGCCACTTGAAACGGCTCTGCTCAAATACAGGCTGATGCCAGTGTGACAGAGCAGGGCTGTGTTTGAATACAATGAGTCTCACTTCTCTTTTCAAGTTCTGTTCTATTTCTGTTGAAAAGCCAGGCTGACCTGAGCCAGTCAGCTTACTGTAGATGCTATTCTGCAAGTGGGGGACATGGAGAACTCAGAGCTCTTGAGCCTGAAGGCCACTTAACATCTGGTCCCACTCATAAGGCAGTAATCATGATGCAGATAGTGGGTGGCCAAGTTCTTTCTCATGCTATGTTAATGGCCAAAGAGACCTCAGAAGAAGCTTTCAGGAAGAAGAATGTCTGTATCCCCAAGGTAGTAGAAGATAGAATATACAAGGGATATTTTCCAACCTGAATTAGGTCCTGGATTTAGGTTCACAGGAGCATAATACTGAGAAAAGGAAGTGGAGTCTGAAGGAGGATTTAAGACCTTGCAGAGAGACATAACTGTCTAATGCCCTTTAGCAGAATTTAAGCAAAAATAGATGTAAGATACACTCCTTGCTGACCAAGACTGTTGCCAAAGAGCTAAAAATTTTCTTTAAATGCACTTCAGTGTCTGTAGAGAACAGAAGAGGTGTTACCTTGCTGGACTTGCAGAATGATGACCAGATTGGGGTGTACAGTGCTGGGTGAACCACTGCATGGCACTGGGGTGTATCCTGCTGGCTGGGCCTTTACAAGGCCTGGTGGAAGCACAGGATCTGATAGAACCTGCTCCCTCCTAGTAATAGATAGGGAAAAAACATTAGCAAGAAAACATCTTCTGTTCAGAAATGGACCAAACACTGGTCTGGTTTACTCTTCTGCTCACTCCAAGAGAAGAGATGGTGAATAAGGAGACCATCAGATGATTCAGGGTCTTCCTGTGTTTGTAGAAAATGATTAAAACTCTCAAAGTGAACCAAGTCCCAGGATCAAAATGAAAACTCTGAATAGACCTGTCCATGTTAACCAGCTTTGTTTTGTTTTGTTTTGTTTTACTTTTAACACGTCTTGCTTTACAAGCAAGAAAAGCATGAGGTAACTGTGTAGATTTGTGTTGTACTTGTCAGGTGACATATAGTGCTGGGGATGTCCTGGGAGTGATGTGACCTCTGTCACCTGGAGCGAGCATAGTCCTTCTTCTGAGCTGGTATCTCAAACAACCAAACTCCTGCCATGCCAGAGCACATCCTCTACATAGGGTTGTTAAATACTAAATGGGAAACAAACTACCATGTGTTTCTACTATAATTTATTTGGAGCAAGAGAAGGCAAGTTAACCAGGAGGCTCTGTGGCCTGTGGCTGAGGACAAACAATGCCATGTTTTAAGTTTCAAAACTGTGTTTGTCTTGAACTCTGCTACTCAAAATAATCCTGCAGGCGGGAAGGGGAAAAAAGAAGCACAAATAACCCTCAATCAGCCAACATTTTGCCTTCCTACATTGCGTTTATCATTCTCCCTGTGGTTCCTTTACCTTTTTCACAGTGAGAACAGAGCTTCACTTACAAAGGTCTACTCACCTTCAAAGATTAAACAACAAATGCACTACTTCCAGTTGACTGCTATCCTGCGTACAAAGTCATAAATTCCTGGCTCATCTGGCTTGTGTTTGACATTGGTTATTTAACATGATAGAGAAGCAGCATCTCAGACATCAGGGGATTTTCTCTAGTGAGAAACACATCTACAGCTCTAGAAGTGCTGGTGACAGTGAAAGGCATTTTTTTCCCCTGCCTTTCTGTGACCAATTAAATGAGGTCAAAAACCGAGCCAGAGCCTGGAGACGGTCACTGCCACCCAGAGCAGAGATCAGCATTATAATTTCCTCTCTATGATAACTATCTGATTTTCATTCTTACAAACTAAAATGTCCTCTTGCTGTAAAGTTAGAGTGTTTTGCTATGCTGCAACCAGTCCTGATAATGGCTTACTCTTTCATTTTACAGCTCATTTGCTACGCACTTTCCATAACATCACCAAAAGGGCTGTTTGCATTTAATTAGTTCAGAGAAAGTGGCAAGATAGGACAAGGAACTGAGCTGCTGAACCGAAATGTATGCTATGAGACAGGGACAGACCAGAAAATTCACATCTCTTGGGCATTTTTTTATCCCAAATGCTGCAGAACTGATGTCTGGACTTGCATGTAGTGGGATGGTGCAGCCTTGTGGCAGAAACCCATAGCTCAATGTACAAAATACCACAGACAGAAACTTAACACCAACCATAACCAGCCCTGCCTCACCACAGGAGGTGCTGCTAACAGTGTGATTGAAATGAAGAGCTCTGCCCTCTCTGCTCTCACCTGCACCTACAATTCCTGGAGTGCAGAACCAACCATCTGATGAATGCACCCAGCAAAGAGAAGGGAGCACCTCTGATGTATGCAATATCATCCCCTGACAACGGATCATTATCAAACCCAACACATTCTCTCTTTACTTTTTACTTCCTTCCATCTTTTTCATTTTACTGATAATCCTGGGATCACTTTGTCATGTGGCCATGGAGAACTGGGCCCAAATCAAAGGCCTTAAAAACAGTGGAGGGGTACTGAAAGACGGTAAGGTCCAACCTCAAGCAAAGTACTGCTTCTCAGGGACAGAGAGCAACAGCAGGATGCATAGGTGAGGCTCCCATCTACAGGTGTTCAGCCACTGAGTTGAAGATATAATGGAGCTATAGGCACAGTTCAGACCAACATCTTGATGGGCTTTAAAAAGGAGCAGACTCATCCTAAGAATAGTCTAGGTTGTATGTCTGGAAAGCAATGGAGTTGTCTAAGGGCTCACTGAGGATGACAAGAGGCTGCTCTCAGCTGTGTAAGGGGAATGTTTCCTCAGCCTACTAAGTTCATCCTACCAGGAGTGTAGGCCTGAGACAGTGGCATAACTCAGTTTGCTGGGAAACCTGTTCTAAAGACAACCTGCAAGAGATCTGCAATTTGTAGTTTGCAATTTAAAATTTGCAATTTTCAGTTTAGGTCCTTTTTATGAATCCACTGATGTTTGGTCTGGATTTTGCAGGTAAGGCACTGTAGTGTTGCACATCCAACAGAAGTAATGGTGTCCTAGTGAAAACTGGGACTAAAGTAGAGTCACTGTCTGATTTATTCTCCAGAGGCCACTCCACTGGGGGAAGAATGTCTGGGTTGGTGCCACCTCGCTCCATATCTTCTCTCAGAATGTATTCTGAGTCAGAGTGAGTCCATGGCACTTGCGTCAGCAGCCGTGATGATGAGAATTTGTTAACACAGTTACATGTTGGTAAAGAACCTCTAGGATGTGCTTAATGTAAAAATAAGCTACTTTCTCTCCCATTTTTCTTGGCTGGGTTTTCCTTCTCGTAGCAAAGTGCAGCTGTTTCCTCCACTACAGAGGAAGACAAACAAATAAACAGACAATCAATTTAAAAATAGAAACTGCTGTTCTACTTTTTCAGGGGAACTTTGCCCAAAATGTACTATTTTAGTATTAATTTTTTGTACTTCTGATAAGTTAGGAGAAATGATTTTGAAACATTTTATTTTTGTCTCATATATTCAGCAGTGAGGGTAGAGATGATTCATGCTACCCACTGGTAATTCTTTGTCTTCAGTCACAGCCACACTTAGTACCTATGAGGGTTACTACTTTCTTCCACAAGAATCAGAATTCAGAACCTGCTAAATGTACAAAGTGCTGAGAAGTTGCCTAGTATAACCCAGCATAATGCAAAAAACCTCTTCCAATTCCTGTGTTCCTTTCTTAGAGGAAGCCAAATTTAATTCTAAAGCATATTTGGTTAACACTGAGAACAGTTTAGAGTACAATCAGAACATAAACAGCAATGAGCCAAGTTTCACAACAGACTACAAAGAAAGACAAATATCTGATGCTTGACAGAAGCATAAATGATTTACAACTGAAGCTGCCTTTTCAAATAATCAGCTTGTTGGGTCAGAAAAGGCAGTGTCTGGAATTTCTCATGTGCCTCCAGTCTTGTGCAAGGGTCAAGTCAGCTCTGGGCAGAAGAGGTTAATTGGGATCAGGTCACTTAGCAGAGCACTAGGGGAAGACTTGCAGAGCATGCCATGTTCCTTATGCAGACCACAGCCCCGGCTTCCCCACTAAGGGGGGGAAGTATCTGGGGCATGGTAATTCTTTACCATTGTACCCCTGTCCTGGATGGTGAATTGATTCCTGACATTAGTGCTTAAATAGTCCCATCACAGTGGTGCTCACAGCCGATTTTGATAAAAGATGTCTCATGGATACAGTCCTTCCCCAAATATTTTTTAGTATTTAGCTGAATTTGCCTTTATTTTCACTCTTCCTGCTTCTGTTCTTATTTTTCACCAAAAAGTAATTTATTTATCATTAGAATCAATGTAAGCAGTTGGCTGTGAACTCTGCCAAGAAACCTTCATGCTGTGAACATCACACCTTGTGCAACAAATTATGTACAACTGATCCACTACCTGATTGTCTGCTTGCTATTACAAGCCTTCACACACACAGGGATCTTCCAGGAAAACCACTCATTTCACGCAGTTGTCACAGTTTAGCCCGGGAGGAATTGTCAAAATAAAATAAGCAGCAGAAAACAGAGCTGTGGGTACCCAGCATGATGTTGCTCTGGGTGCAGGCTGTGGACATATCACATCACCAAGACAAGCCCCCAGGTTGTCATCTGCAGTCTCCTCTGCAGTGAGGTAGCCAAGGCAACCCGAGACAATGCATCCACAGGATAAATCCTGCATCAGTCCATCGCATTCCTGTAGAGAATTCAGGTCTTCATGGCCTGATGGGATAAAGAGGATAGCAGAACTTCATTCATCCGCTTGTTTGGTATGGCACCTATGTGGAGAGCTATCCACAAAATAAACCTGGTTTGAACCACAGGAGAAGATGAGAGGAGCCATCTTGCCTGCTTTACATTAACTGGAGCTGCTTGGACTCCCATCTCCACAAACGAGGCCCAGGGGAAATCTGTGAGGGCCCCTGCAACCACTTCAGTCTGTCCATCCATGTGTGTTAGTCTACTTCCACTGTCCACAGTGAACGGACTAATGAGGACACCTCAGTGAGTGAAAATGTAGAAAGGCGTCAGTAAGGAGAAAATTGATTACTTATTTGTTCACGACTGAAAAACCCAGACAAGGGAGTGGACTGAGGGACCCTGGGGCCCAGGCTGGGAAATTTTAATGATCCTGTTGTCTGTGGAGGTCAGGCAGAGACAAGGGGCGTTACAAAGACGGACTCCAAATGGCATCTTTTTGTCAGTAAGATGAAACTATCTCTTTCTAAGTTAATGCCAGCTTGCTGTGCAGACATAGCTACTTGGCTGAACTGGTTCCTGGGTCATGCAGGTTCTCTGGAAAGGCAGTGCAAACCAGGTGTGCTGGTGCCTGAAGCATGGAGAACCACGGCTGTGGTGCTGAAGACAAGCCCTCGGTTAGTGACTACTGCCCTAAGGCCCTAAAAAGTTGAGCTCAGTCTTGAGACATGGGTGTTTGGGCACCCTGGGCAGTGGGTAAGACAAGATGTGGATGCAGAATTGAACCAGGCAAAGTCAGCCCCATGGGCTGTTTCAGCAGGTTTTACTGGTGCTCCTGATGTCTGTGTTTTCACTCTGTACTTCTATTTTATTTACCCTGTTTCTATCACAGGAAGAAGAAGAGGATGTCTTACAGCCTTCAACCTTAAAATCTCACATAAGTCAATACTCCTTCTCTTCCCTCCCATGTCTGTCATGTTTGCCACCTTCCTTGCCTTTACCCTTGTTTTTTATGGCTTCAGCAAGATAAAGTGACCGGACCCTAAGTGAAGACTTCAGGATGAATGACCTCACTACATCAGAACTGATGTTTGCTCAGGATTTCAGAAGGCTTTGATCAGGGCTATTGGAGCAGTAGAGGTGAGGCACATGGGTCTTGTCGTAGATTAGAAAGTGGAAAGAGTGGGACATGAACAGCATAAAAAAACAGGCATTTTTCATCACAGAAAGCAGTCAATAGCAGGGTGCCATCAGAAGTATTAGGGCAAGTGTTCCTCAAGATGTTTCATAATGACCTAGAAAAGGGAAGGCACTAGTTAGGTGGAAAACTTCCGATGTAAACCGTGATTTAGGTTAGTGAGACTTATGAGAAACATTAGAGAGTCCCTATGTTGTGATCAGGTTCTTTAAATTAATAGGGAGATACTTCTGCCCAAATTAATGTGTGAATGAGACCATATGCTAAAGCCAACAGTATGTATTTTTATTTAACAATGAATGTGAGGTGGAGGGAGATAGAAATAGGAGAAAGAGAGAAAGGAGGGAGATAGAAATAGGAGAAAGAGAGAAAGGGGGAGATAAAGGGAATGACAGATTAAGTAGAAGAAATATCATCACTCTGTGGATTCAGATGGCATCCAGTTGATCCTTTTCTTGTGGTCTTCTTGGTGATGAGAGTCCCAGTCTTGTCAAAGTGATGGTTGCAGTTTGGATCTATAGAGGGAAGTCCAGGGTGGTGATGAAAGAAGTCCCACACACTGAAGAGAAAAGCTTAGGGTGGTAAGGAAAGTCCTGTGTGGTAAGGGAAGAAAACCAACTGTTGAGTGAAGTCCAGCTGTGGTCTTTTATTTGGTTTAGGCCAGGTGGGAACACCCCCAGTACATCCCCTGGGTCAGGGAGTTTTACAATGAATGATGTAATACTGGATCAAGGGACACATCGTGAGTCTTTGACACCTCTAAGATGTTGCAGCTGCCTATTACTTCTGCCAAGGTGAGTCCATTACGACCCATCAGCAGAGATTAATATCTTCAGGCTATGTGTGAATTATCAGGATGCTTCCCCAGAGTGGAGTTAACACAGCTGAGTCATTTCTGTAAGGCCAAAAAAACACTAACCCACCTCGCAGGATGTGCATCTCTCCTTACCTTGCTCAACACCCAGCTTGTAGCATGAGGTGCTGGGTGTGCACACCCTCAGGACCTGGGAGGTTACTTTGCACATCATCACTTTGCACCTTGATTGTCTGAGCCACAGGTGTTCCAATCTTTCACACTTCTGGATA
Source organism: Myiozetetes cayanensis (assembly GCF_022539395.1). Lineage (NCBI taxonomy): Eukaryota > Metazoa > Chordata > Aves > Passeriformes > Tyrannidae > Myiozetetes > Myiozetetes cayanensis. The sequence continues at coordinate 6,602,887 of NW_026087631.1, read as the reverse complement.
CATTCTTCTTCTGGAATGACTGGACAACAGTACCAGCCTTATCTCAGCTCAAGTTCCTGTCACAATCCCAGTTAGTACATTAGCCATATTTGTGGAGGGGTGGGCTTCAGTGAGCAGTTGCTTCTTTGCACAGTTTGTTACAATGGACAAAAGCCACTCAGTGACTTTTACAATGTTAAAGCTATAAACCATTTCAGTGTCTCACACCCTCGTGAAACTTATCATTGGGCCATCCAATTATTGTTGAAATTCAGTTAGGGACTGCAAATTGGCACTGCACAATGAAAAAAACAACCCAAGCAATCTGAATATACTAATGGGTTCTGATTTGGTCACAACCACTGCTCCTGCCCAGACAGAGAAGGGAAAAAATTAGTTTTCCCTGTGGACAATCCATTTTGGAGAAAGAGGGAATAAATTATTTGTGTCAGGAATGTCAGGAGCAGAATAGCAAACAATCTGAAAATTTAGATACAAAACCCATAGACTCATCTTTGTCTTGAAACCTTCCTTGGGGTCTTGTCGTTTCATTTTGCCTGCTCAGGTTGTACAATTCTGACCTCTTCCAACTCCTTCTGGTACTGCTACAGCTACAGATGGGTTACATTTTTTGTTTTTTCAATATATATATAACTGCTGCCTCAATAGTCTCATTTTAGTAGCCTATTACTATGGAATGCCTTGAGTTTTTTGAGGCCTTTGCCTCTGTAGTTCATGCTTACCAGCTGGAGCTGTAGTAGAAAATAAACTGAGAATCTTTATTTTTCAATAACTTTTGCCTTTAAGGCCAAGGTAAAAGTACCATTTAGCATCTGTGCAGTGGGACTGTCCATTTCACACTCTAATGGTCTAGCACAGACACTGACTGTCTTGCAAACTTCATATTTCTGATGTACAGCAAATAATTTATTATCACCCTTGGTATCCTTGGCTACTTGCTCTTGAAATTTCCTTTTATCCTGCTTCCACTCTGGAAGGTAAGATATAAGAAGAAGATTAGCTTCCACTCCATTAGCATTACAAGAGCTAGATTTCCATTTCTTAAACAATATTTTGAATATAGCCCTACTCGTTGCCATTTAACCCAAGTGCTTTCTGTTTCCTCTTTTCCCTTCTGAGTGATGCATTCTTCATGTAACTCTGTGTCAGCCAAAGGCTGTTACTGCTGCCGATGTGTGCTCTTGCCTAATGTGTGTGTTTTAATGTAATATATGCAATATTAAAAAATATGTTACATGTAAAATCCATTTTCTCCAATCTCAAAAAAAAAAAAAAAAGTTCCAAAATACTGTGGAAAAGGTGCTGCAGTGCATATTCAGATATGTTAGATTTCCTGAAACATCCATCATCCACCAGAGAAATACCTTTCCCCTTGAAAAATCTCAACTACCTAGGATCCCAAATAAAATATTTGGGTATCACGCTATATGCTGGGCAGAATTGATTCATCCCATAATGATGAGCCCCAAATCTCTACCAGATTCTGGTAGAGTAAAGTATAGGATACAAGGAAGGGTGCCTTGTCATTCTATGCATAACAGTAATGTCAAGACATATGAGCAGGCAGAAGGTCTGAAACAATCATTTGATAGCATGACTGCATTTGCCAATCATCAGACTAGAAGTTCCTGCAGATTTAGTGTCCAGTCCAAATTCTCCCATGCCCAAGCCACCCCTTTTCCCCAGGAGATTTTTGTGTGCAGGCAGAGTGAGGAAGAACAGGGGCAAGTAAGCAAGCTGAGGTCCCACGATGTCATTAGCCTTAGCCAGTTCAAATTCAAGGCCTAATGAGTCTGGGTCCTAGCATACCTCCCGGGAACAGTTTCTCAAACTGACTTGTCTCAAGCAATTAAATGCTTGCCTTTCTCCACAAAGAGTCATCTACAAACAGAGGGCTGTTAATATGGCATCATCACACACAGCAATCCAGCAGAGAAAGAAACAAGAGACACCAAGGACTTCCCTCCAGTTCACGTAATCTAGATTTCTGGATCATCTCAGCTCTAGTTCAACCCAATCTGTAGCCACTTGCAAAAGACATAGGCAGAGATCCAATGATTTTTAGGTTCCAGTATGCATTTATAGGTTTTTGAGGGACCTAGCATGGCTTCAAAAAAACCAACCCTGATTACTTTCTAATCTTAGCAAAGTAACTCTCCCCGTGATCAGCTTCTTGGATGAGTATGACAGCAAACACCACCCTTTCATTTTCAACTATAATTCATCATGGGTTTGTTAATATCTTTCAGAGAACTATGTTCCCCTGAAATGAGACACACACAAAAAAAAAATTACATGAGTGATTCTTCTTGATCTTAAAAAGTAGAGCTAGGAGTTTAAAATAATGTTATTTTTCTAATGCTCAAAAACTACGAATCAGAATTTTTGCCTGTTTTTTGAGACCAATCTGCATAATAAATGTCAAGTTTGGAGTAGACCCCCCAGTTTACCTCACATGCAGAGAAGCCCAGGTGGGCAAACAAATTCCAGAAATTCCCATTCATAAATAAGTTCTTAGGCTTCCAAGACAGCTTGCTATCAGTTCAGTGTCAGTCCTGAAAAATACAACCATGTCTCAACAAAGCAAGTAATTTAACTTGCTGTTCTCCTGTATTTGTATTTATTCAGGAGACATTATCTGTGCCTTGTGAATGTGTCTTTGTACTGACTATTGCATGCATTCGACAAGGTCTTCATCCCTTTCTGAAACCTTGGAACAGAGCCAATTTTCTCTTCCCTCAACTCACCCTAATGCTGGTATTGCCTTTAGGTACAGTACGTTGTCCTGTCTTGAAAGCCACTAGAAGCTGCTGGACCAGTGACAGCATTTTGCAGAGGAAATTCACTAATTTTAATTAGAAACTGTAATGCCAAATATATTTTTCAGTTTATAAATGGCAAGAAAGTGCTTCTTCTCCTGTAGTCCACAGTGCAGGCTGAGAAAAGCATCCCTGGGACCCCAAAGGTAGAAACAGTGGAGGTCTAAGTGGGGAGTGGAAGTTGGTGGCATCCAACTGTGAACCAAGACTTATGAATCTCACACACTCCATTGAATCATACACATCAAGGTGTCTTCCCCTCACTGGGCTGTCAGTGCTGGCAGCCTGCTCCTGGGCCTAAAGCTAAGTGAGGCAAAGACTTGTGTTGGTGACACAAGGCCAGGGGAGTGAATGGATTGATCCTTTCCCCTTGGGCTTTCATAGCAGTGCAGAAGGAAGTGAACAGTGGCAGCTGCAGCTGCCAGTCTGAGAGGAAAGATAAATTAAAAGCACAAAGACTAAGCAGCCAAACCCACTTGGGATTATGTACTTGGACTGCATACCCTTGCATTTTGTGCTCCCACCCAGAGCAAGTTTTCAGGAAGCGCTCAGTGCTCTCATTGTCCATGTTCAGGCCTCTGAGAGGCTGGGCCGAATGCTCCAGGTTTGCGGAGACCTCTGGAATTCTGCGTATGCACTGCTGCAACTCCGCCTTCCATCATGGGCAGCAAAGCCCAGCCCCATCAGAGCCCAGAGTGCTGGCCCTGCGTGTCTTCCCCTGCTGCATGAATGGCAAGGATGCCTTGCTCTCCTTTGAAGGGCCTGATCAGTGCCAGTGGTCTGCACCCTGTGCCTCACTACAGTCTTGTAGTGGTAAAATTATGCAGTTGGGTTTCAGGTAATATTTTTTCTTCATTTCCCCATGGTTTCTATGGAAACCAATCCCACAGCCCTTCCCAAGTGAATGCAGAAACCACAGCAGGGTTCGTAAGTGGGAGATACGCCCATTTTCTCTACTGGCCAAACATTTACTAAACTGACATTACAATAGCTTCAAGACACACAATTAAGGTGCTACTTTCTTTCAGAGATCCTGCTTATTCAGAGGGGTCATCTATGCTTTGTCAGGCTTCATTCTTCGAGAAATAATTTGTTATATCTGCCAATTTTTGCTTGTGAAAGTAATTTATGTACATGACAATTCAACTTAGCTCTGTAGTTCAGCAGAACATGCTGATAGAGATCTCCTGGCACAAGATCTCTGTAGTTCCCACGTGCATTAATTTATTCATAGGAAATGCAAAGATAGAATTTTTGTAAGAATAAAAAGTAATTCCTAAGTATTTAGTCACTGCTGAATATTTATAACTGATGGAAAAAACCCTTCATTAAAAAGGTAGGTTGCAACCTTCAATGATGACAGATTAAGGACATTAGAAATCTTTGATCAAGCAGAGATATTCTCTGAAATGCTACTTGCACAACTCACCTGACAAAGAAGTCAGCAAACTGCAGGAAGGGGAATGATGCCTGGAGCACCCTGCTCCTCTCAGGGCTTTGGGAGAAACCTTGTCATATCGCTGTGAATGCACACCTGACTGCATCCCTCCCACTCAGCTTGCTCTGTCTGTGGCTTCAAACTCGGCTGCAGCAAAACATCTCTGCTGTACAGGCTCTGAACAGGAGGTACCCTGTGCAGCTTTCATGAAGAGAGTGTTCATGAGTGTGTTGTGAAAGTCAGATTGCTTTGTCAGGCTCCAGCCAGCACAGGCAGCAAAAGGCTTCCTGCTGCCTCCTATTCAGCAAGCACACTCAGGCAGCATCTCATCCAGCAGCTGTTTGAAGCTGCTGAAAAGGCCCCTACTGACTTCATGCAACAGCTGACTCATGCCTGAGTAAAGACTGGTGAAAAAACGGTTGTGCCTCTTAAAAAGCAGGATTTTCTGAATGGAAGATGGGAAAAATAAGTCAGTCAAGCCCTTTACTTCCCAAGGAGTGTATTTGGTCAACATAATTATAATTAACCTGAGACAAACAGGAGTAGAAAGAGTATAGTAGCTTCACCAAATGAAAATATTTTATTCCTTTTTCTATAAGGAAAAGGTGACCTTATAGTTGAATGAAGTGGAGAATCTTAGAAACATTTCAGTACAATGAAGCCTGTAGCTCAGGACAACACACTTCCTATAATTACCAAGACAGTGACAGAGACGTTATGAGAGCGCTCTCATCTTTCCAGCAACGTGGTCAGCCTACCAAAGAGCATCCCGGGTGTTCTGTGTGCAGAAGAGCAGTTGCAAAGCCGACAGCACCCCCAAAATATGAGAGAGGAAAAGGCCTTGTCAAAGCATAAGGAGGACAGACTTTTCTTCACAGGCTCTAGTTTGTAATGTGCTGCTGAGGTACACGCCATCTTCAGGGTAGAATCTCTTTAAAGGAGTGTTGCCTAAATGGCTGTGGGGAAAAAAAGACTCCAAGCCAAATTAGGTAGGAGATAAGATAAAGATACAAAAGTTTTAATGAGCCCCCAGGCTTTCTGGAATGCCCCAGCGCGCGCCCGAAATACAGATGTCCACAGTTTTTATAATGATTTTCACCCAATCCAGTCCAGCCACCACCCAGGTTCTGCCCCCGCCACGCCTCTTGGGAATTGGGTCTGGGGGCGTTTTGGGACCCCCTCTTCTTCATCTTCATCTTCCTCAGAGCACATAATGTCCTTGGAGGCCTTCCAGAATTCTAGGCCTGAAGGTTGTTGGGTCTATGGCTATATCTTGTTCCGTAGGGTTAGGGTGTTCTTCTACAATTCTACCTTGAAAAAGAGACTAAACAGGCTATGGAATTTAGGGAATTGATATGGGAATGGGTAACAGGGGTTTGAGCTGGTGTGTTAAGGGTAAAGGGATAATATGCTGCTACTCTAAAATCTACATTTACTACATAACTACTTCTAAGGTCTACAAAAATAAAAAAAAATTAAAACATCAAAACTCCAAGGTATCAGGAGGAAGGAGGACTGTGAAACACAGAGACCAGAAAACTGGGAGCACTCTATGAAGCACAGTGCATCAGCCTGACAGCACCAGAGCGACAGGGATGAAACCTTTGTTCATAAATTGCTGAGGTACGTTCTGGAGATTCATTTACGAATACAATGTTCCAAAGTGACAGACCAATCAGAAAATATCTGCCTGAGAAGACAATACATCTGCCATTTGTCTGTTGGTCCCCAAAGTGAGGTGTGTTGGTCCCAGAAGATGTGTGAGGTGCTCATGGCTGCTCACAGCCTGAGTGTGAGTACTGAGACTGTGTCTTCTGAAATGTTCATGAAGTACACACAAATGTGTGGCTCACCTGGCATAAAGGGTATCCTGCAGCAAAGGCAGAGTGGTCTCCAATCAGAAAGCAAATATTAAAATAATGTTTTCTCACTTAGCAATGAGGTCTTCAGGGAAAGTGAGCTCCTGTGAGGAGCTCATGACAATTCTATGCCAAGAGGCTGTTCTGATCACTTCAGCTAACCTTTCATGTCACACCTATCAGGCAGCCTTACTACTGCTCTGTGTTACCTGGACAATCTCAAGTGATGATCACTGCCTGAGACAGACCAGTAAACCAAAACACCTCTGTTTCTTACCTGTAGCTGCTGAGCAGCTTCTGCTATGCTAATGACACTGCAGGAGAAGCTGGAGGTGAGACTAGATGTCATCCTGCTAAACTACAGTTGGGACCATATCATTCATTCAGCCAGAGAAAATAGGCAGATTTAGGACTTCAGCTGTTTGGAAGGAGTTAGTAGGCAAACAATGCCTCTGTTTGGAAATTACATCCTTTGCTAGTTCCCTCTCTTGATGACCATCTCATTAAATCTTCTTTCAGTGACCAACATATCCTGGCTGTGGTTTCTCCTATGCTTGATCTCCCCTCGTTGTCTGTTGGTTTGTGCCAAAAGCAATCGCCTGCACACATCCATTCCTGTGGCTGCCTCCCTAATTATCAACTCACTCCTTGTTCCTGGAGCTACCTTCAGAGTCCCTCGTCATTTTCTGTGTTTACTTACGTGTCATGTCTCAGTCTCTGCTGCCTAACCCTGCCTTATTCACCTACTTACAAGTCTCTGCTAAGGGCAGCTCAGGGCTTATTCCATCAAGGCCTACCCTCAAAGAGTCTACTCTGTTTCACTTCATGGTCCTCCTAAAGAGCAGCAGCAGCCTTATTTCTTCCAGTGACTCAAGATGACATGTGAATAAATCACCTTTTGTCCTCTTTTCCTAAGTATGTTGACGTATGAATTTTATCCTTCATGTGGGGACGATACTTCTTGAAGATCTGCAAGTGTTTTGCAGAGGATAAGCCTGAACTGACATAATTGTGCGGTTTTTAAGCAATGACAATCTAAGGTGAGGATTGGCGTCTCCAGATTTCCCTAAACCAGGAATGACCCTGAGCTGTGGATTTCAAAGCTCCCACATGCTGTGTCTACCTGCCGGCCTACTTAAGATATTTTATTACACCATGTTTATGCAACTAACAGGGAAAACATGATTTTCATTCCCAATAATGTTACGCATTCTCACTGCAGTATTTTTTTGATTCCAACAGTAAAGGGTTTTTTTCACCAAAAAATGGAATATATCCACTTTTGTAGAATGCTACAGTGAGTTTGCCTATCTTTTGTTTGTTCATTCCCTTGGGGACCGAGCTGTGCCTAATGTTTCAATTACCTTTCTTCTGCTGCAGAGATGATTGAATTTGGAGTTTCAAGGAACTGCAAAAATACCAGATATCTAGACAGAAAACCAATATCTCAGAAGCCAACAATTTACTGGGCATATCTTATAGCACTTAAACAGCTTAACTCCTGGAAGTTAATGGCTCTAATGGTATATTTATTAGACCATTATTAGACAAGTAAGGTAAAAGAAAGAAAATTACATGAATATTTAATGAAGACACTAATAGAAGCCACATGAAAACGCTGAAATCTCTCTTCTACTCAGGAAATACTAAGTGGCTCTTACCAACCACATGTATATCTGATAAGTGAGTTCTTTCAATCAATAGGCTTTATTGCATTTCTTAGCATAAAGAAGTTCTTACTCTAAAATAAGGAGGATCTAATTAATCTAAATATACCAAGTATAAGACTCCAATTTATTTGGTTGATGAACTAATCATAGAATCATAGAACAAACTGAGTTGGAAAAGACCTCTGAGATCATCAAGTCCAACCCTTGATCCAGCCATGGCATGGTTACCAGATCATGGCATTCAGTGCCGCATCCAGTCTCATCTTAACAACCTCCAGGGACGGAGAATCCACCCCTTCCCTGGGCAGGCCATCCCAATACCTGGTCACTCTCTCTTTAAAGAGTTTCTTCCTAACGTCCAACCTAAACCTCCCCTGGCACATCTTAAGACCATGCCCTTGTCCTACTGCCAGTTGCCTGGGAGAAGAGACCGACCCCCACCTGGCTACAACCTCCTCTCAGGTAGTTGTAGAGAGTGATGTGGTCTCCCCTGAGCCTCCTCTTCTCCAGACTAAACAACCCCAGCTCCCTCAGCCTCTCCTCACAGCACTTGTGCTCAAGTCCTTTCACCAGCCTGGTTGCTCTTCTCTGGACCTGCTCCAGCCCCTCAATGTCCTTCCTGAACTGAGGGGCCCCAAGCTGGACACAGCACTCCAGGTGTGGCCTCACCAGTGCTGAGTACAGGGGAAGGATCACTGCCCTGGTCCTGCTGCCACACTGTTCCTGATCCAGGCCAGGAACCATTGGCCTTCTTGGCCACCTGGGCACACTCTGGCTCATGTTCAGCTTCCTGTCAATCCAAACTCCCAGGTCTTTTTCTGCCTGGTTGCTCTCCAGCCACTCTGTGCCCAGCCTGTAGCTCTCAGAGGGTTGTTGTGGTCAAAGTGCAGGACCTGGCACTTGGACTTATTGAACTCCATCCTACTGGAATCACCCCAACTCTCCAGCTTGTCCATCTGGAACAAAGGCTAATTTGTAACGGAATACTGAAATGACAGTACCTGCATTAAAAAAAAAATAAATATGTGAAAAGTGAAATGAGACAATTTTAATTTCAGAGAATGATTTCTGTTTCTCACTGAATAACTCACCAGATTGCTGCCTCTAGTGGTAGTAATGCAAATTTCAGATCCTCAAAGCAACGTCTTTGCTCTCATGATTTGTGAGATAGCTAGTTGATTTTGTCTCTTTAACAAAAATCCACAGCAAAGAAGACCAGATGCACAGCAGCTTTTAGAATTGTTTTCTTCTTGTGATCAGCTAAGTGAGAGCAATTTGTGTCTCCTGTGGGTTAGATGCTGAGTACCTATCCACAGTATGCCTGGGGACAACATACACATTTTAAGTCCCATCATCATTTTTTGAATAGAGCATAGGACACTGTACCTTCAGAGGCCAAATCATGCCCACTAAAGGACTGGTCCCTGCTGAGTCCAACACTTCTCTTATTTTTGCAATTCAGAGAGAAACTGCTCATTATTTAGCCTGTCTTAGTATTCTCTTCTCGGGTATGTGTCTGACACTTCTGTTCCAGGTGGTAAACAACCCAGACCACAGCTTCCCAGGCCTCAGCATCAGAACACTGCCAACAAACCAAAAGTGCGAATCTGATGTGCTACCCAGAACATGTAGTTCACTTTAGCTCACTTTAGCTACAGAAGGAGAAAACCAAGAAGCTTTCTGGCACCAAAAGAAAACAAACCCCACGCACAAAATCAAAAACAAAACAAGGCAAAAACCACACACACCCCAAAAACAAATGAAAAACAAAAACAAAAACAAAAAAACCAACCAAACAAACAAAAAGAAAAACTCAACCCTGGTAAAATGTCTGGGAAAATCATGAATTTTCAGGGTGGTTTTACATGCATCATTTTGCTGTAACACCTTTTAACTTGATAGTGAAGGATCTAATTCAAAGTTCTCTCTACTGTCAGGTACCATCCAACAGCTTTTGGTTGACCAAATTAATAAACAATCAGATTTGTAGTTCTGGTGTCCATCATCTTCAGCTGCATAAAGCCTTCACTCTGACCATGACTGCCTTGGAGTTGCCAAACCTGAACCTGGAAGCTCATGTGCTCTCCTGATGTTACAACATCAAAAGGAATATCTGTCTAAAGATGCAAAGAAGCAATAGCACAAACTGAATGATACAGTCTAAAGTGCTCTTTATTTATTCTCTGACAAACCAAAGGAATCAGCACTTTCGGTTCCAAAATCCTCTTAGAGGGCCGAGCTCTAAGATTTGCAAAGACTTGCATTTTACTGTGTTATTTGAATATACCTCTCTAAATAAAGAAAGGCTGGAACAGATGCTGGTGATCACCCATATCTCCAGAAAGTTCACATTACTTCAGAAGGTGAGAAAAAGTACTAACAGAGAAGGTATAACAGAAAAATGATCCCCATTTGACCAAGACGGATGTAAGGAATATGAGATGCATAGAGCCCTGATCAGCCTCTCTGGTCTAAGTTTATTAGTTGTCTGTCAGGGTTTGCAGCTTCCACAAAATGCTAAGAAGCATTTCACCTTTTGACACAAGCAAGTCTTATTCATCACAGGCCCTGCCCAAAGCTGGGAACAGCTACAAAGGTTTCAGGCAGCAGTTTATGAGTGAAGGGTTAGATGAGTGGATGGTTAATGAATCCTGAGCATCAGAGCCTCAGATACACAACTAATATGTATATCACAGGATAAAAGTTGTTGTGTTGCATGTACTCAGTTTACATGATGCAAGCTATATTTAGCTCCATAAATGACAACAATGTCTGGCAATGCTGCTGTGCTACTTAGAAGATTTTATTCCAGCCTTAATGGAAATATTGATGAGTAAACAAATCCTTTATTCTTGCTTCTGTTTTTGAAGCTAGGATTTTAAAGTACACTGAACAACACAATTCACACACACCCCCCAAGCAGACAGATGGCTATAAAATACGGGTAGTTCAGCCGCCTGTGCTGGGAAAAATATCTAGTTTCTAAAAAAATTATGTACCTGCATGACTCACTTATTAGCTGCAAGAAAAGGGTCTCTCTGCTAAAGTTAATGAGCCTTTCTCCATATTAATGTCTGCTTCACTGATTGCAGTCCAAGAGGCTACCTGCTATGGTAACTAACTTGATTTGTTTTTTGTATTTTTTTATATAAGATGCTGTATAAAGAATTAAAAATAGAACAGTCTAATAGGCTTGTGAGCAAACAGTATCACTTTGAAAAATGGTTATCAGTTCAACAGTTCAGCTAACATGCTAAAGTAATCCTTCCAGCAGCCAGGGAGGAGGGGTATCATAGCCCCTCCACGCAGCTCCTCAGTTATGCAAATTAAGCCAAAAGGGATGATTTGCATAATGACTGGAAGAGCTCCTTCATAAGGGCTGAGTCCTGATAAACAGGTTGGTTTATAGGTAAGGAAGCGCCTCTTCTGCCAAGATCTCATCTCCACACTCTGGGCTTTACCTGGCTATGGCTCATAAGCACAATGTGTAGGCTCACAATTTAATGCTCAGTTCTGCTCCATGGAACTTTTTTTATGAAAGTTTGAGCTGCAGTAGGGCAGACATTTTGCATGCAAGACAAGTGGAAAAAACACACTTTCCCACAATAAAATAATGAATGCTACTAGCTCAGAAAAGCCTGCATTCGAAAATGCTGCATTGGCAAAGTGAAATTGAAGAGCAAAAGGTGTTTGGTTTTGATCAAATGACTCATGGAGGCAGACTGAGTGTGCTGTGCTCACCAGAGTTGAGAAGGGCATCACTAAGGGCTGGTGGGAGATGTGCAAAATTTGGCTTAGCTGTGGGCTAAACCACCAGCTGGCCTTGACCTCGCAGGCTTCCCTTCAAGAGGTGGCTCTAGCTGGGGCAGTGATTCCTTCTGTATGAAGAAATTTCCTTACCAAGCTGGTGGAAAAAAGAAATTTCGATGGATGCCCCCTGAATAATTTCTGACTGTGAAATTAACATGCCTTCTTGTTTTGACGAAATGAGGTCCTCAAAATCTCAAACGTTTAAACATGAAAAATACTTCAATTTCTTTCCTCTGATTCTCAAAAACTGCACTTTGGAGTTTTTCCTCTACCTTCTCCTCTCAGCCCCTGCCTGATTATTTAGATTGCAAAACCTCTGGAGAAGGGATTGTCTCTTACAACAGGAGTCAGCAGTGCCTTAAAGTAAAGTAATTATTTTCTTAGGTACTCCCGGCCAGTAAAAATAATTCATAGTAGCACAGTGAAGCAATTCCATGGGATATCTCTATTGTACTGAAATGCTGCAAATGGACAAACGTAAAGCCAGAAAGGGGCCACATTGGTGCTAGGTGTAAAACTTGAAATGTTTTTCCATGCAATGCTGTTATAAGCTGCTCTGCTGCTTTTTCAGCTAGCATTTTGTACAACAAAATACAGACATTCCCAAGCACTCAATAATCAGACCTTCTTCTCCTTCACCCAGGAATCCCACCTGGTTTAAGCTCCTAGGATTTGTTAATACATTTTGAAGGTGTTGCTACCACTCAAAGTGCATGCAATGGGAAAGAGATAAATGGGGACCTAGTCCAACCAAAATTTTTTCTCCCAGGAAAGAGTTGATTTCAGCACCAGTTTTTTGCTTCTCTGGCTGAGTGATTGACAGCAGAAGTTGCACATTGCATCAGTATGTGAAAAGTCAATAAAAATCTGTTTAGAAAATATCGATGATTTGCTTTATACAAGTGGTTCCATCTGTAGAAGAATGAATGTAGCTTGGCTCCCAGTAGTACTTTTTGCAGTGTAAATCCACTAGCATTGAGCAGAGGCTGATCTCAGAGTGCTGCTGCCTTTCCCTTGCCTGGCACACAAAGAGGAATCCTCTCTCCTCTTTCTTCTATCTGTATTTCCCCTCCTTTTTTTTTTTTTTTTTTTTTTTTTTCTATTAACATCCTCCAAAATTCTGGCCCTCTGACAAATTTAGGTGAAAGTAGCTAGTACGAATAAAGGAGATTGGAGAGGGGTTGTGACGGACAGAAAAAAAATGTCACTGCAGGTGGGACAGGAGCGTTGCAAAAATGTACCACATCTTTGTGTACATAACAGATACAGCTTTTATTTTGCCCTGAGGAAGGAGACTGGGAAAGAAGAAAACATATTGGTTCTTTTCCTGTGAGTAGGGACAACATGTACTGAGCCAGAGCATGCAGGTCAGGCGTACATCCACGCCACTGAGCAGAAAAGTCCCTCCTTTCACCACAGCATGTGCCACTGGCTCTCAGAAACCGTGAACCCCAGCAAGAGTGCCTTGTTCTGTTAGGGTCACACACAAAAGGAAACCTAGATCTATTACTGTCTGTGTCTGTGGCTGGGGGCTGGATGAGATGGGACTCACCTGGGCCTTTTTTTATGCTCCTGCATCATATTGCAGCACCAGGAAAGGGTGGTGAGGAACCACCATGCACCCCGGAGGTACCACAGCTCCACTTGGACAGAGAAGGGACTTGGGAAGTTGTTTATTTTCATACATGAATAACGAGGAACATGTGCCTTTTGAGAACTCTAGCTTCAGTGTTTCTTATGACTTCTGTAGGCCCTGCATCCATCTCCTTTCATAATACTCTGTCATCCTTGTTTTACCCCCTGCAATTTCCCCATGCTGCCAAAAGCATACTGATACTAAGAGATCAAAAATATATGTGCTCTTACATCACTCATGCGTACCAGGCTCCACACTGATTCTTCATGAATGAAGACTGATGATAGATTGTATTGTAGTTTTTGATGGGCCCATAACAGAGGGAGCCAGAGGTCTTTGGTTTAGATTTTGCAAACAAAGTGAAACCTGTTAGGTATTTGTATATCCTAGTATAACCAAATTCCAATGTCATAAAAGATCCTTTCATGGTTGCTTTAGATTGAGATCGTGACTGACTACTGCCCAGAATCAGTGCATATACATACACTGATATCATCAGTAATCCAGTGTCATCAAATCAGAATAATTACTATTTTATTTTTTAATTTTGTTTTTTTTTACAATTTTATATCTAGCATAGATTTTTTTTCCTCTTCTCTAACCCCAGTTACTGAATTCAGAAGAAAAATTAGGTTTTTATGAAGGCAAAGATGCCTTTTAATTTTTAGGGAGAGAAGTTTTAAAATGTGAGGTTGCTAAAGAATCAGATACCAGGAAGAAAATCTTAGAAACATAAAATATATTGATTAAAAAAAAACAAACAAAAACCAAACAAAAGTTAACAAAAACAAAAACAAAAACAAAAAAACCACAAACAAAAAACCACAACGTTATTTTAAAGCTAATATTCAGAATTTTTGGCACATAACACATGATGTGTTGGTAATACTCATCACTCAGCTACCAGTGGTTCACTTTTTTATTAATAACAGACTGTGGAGAAGGAACATTTAAGGAACAGAAAAGCAACAGGTCAGCAATAAAGAGCAAATATATGTCCTGCCTTGCGGGACCACATTCTCTTCTGAGTTCTTTAAGTGCTCTTCTGGAATTCCCCTCCTGTAAGTTCCCACAGGTCACTTGCAAAACCTCACAGACGTTTTCTGCAACAGCCTCGCAGCATGAAAAGCCCAGGGATGCTTGTAGATACACAGAGTGATGAAGAAAGCAAGCTGCATTATTATTCTTGACACTATTCACTCCTGACACCTAACCCTGTCCTTCAACCTCCAACCAGGAAAGGGAAGGAAGGGCCTTTTTTTTTTGCTTCCTACTGGGCCATGATTGAAGGAATCAGAGACTCTCCTTCTCCCACACAGACATGAAAGAACTATTCTGTTCCCTAGATTTAGCTCTTGCTTCGATGCCTGTTTAGACACAGGTGTCAGAGAGGTTGAGACCTTCCAGGAAAAGCCAAAGGAAAACCATGGTGATCCGGCATCAGGGCAAGGTATGGTCAGGAACTGGATGATCACTGTGCAAAAGCTGAAAGTCTTTGTTTCACCAGAGGAACAACTAGGAGTTTTCTCAAATCAAGAGCAAGAATGGAATAGGAACAGGATTCAGGGTAAATCTATACTTACATTGTGAATCATAAATCACAGACAGGTACAGAGCAGAGTCGTCACCCTTGGCCCTCCAATGTGACCTATCTGTGCTGCCTGCATGCACACAGAATTGGGAGGCTCCTGTCTTCTGATGACCTTCAATAATATGCAGTTTCTTCTGATTTCCTGGGGCTGGACTGAGGTGAACACTCTGTTACTTGCTCCATGGACCTTGATAGCTCCAGAGATACCACCGATAATTATGTCCTGATTTTGTGTTTCTAAGATTGAATCTTGATGACAGAGAACAGGGAGCCAGGCTTCTGAGAGAGATAACGATGCAACCGTAAAAATTCTCAAAAGAGGACAGGAATTTACAGAGAGAGAGCTGAGTCACAGTTACATGTCTGGGGATTTAGATGTATTGTATGCCATCATGAATCACACAACAAACATAGAACTTGTTTCAGTCCCTGTTACAGAGGTATACCATGATTCTAATCAAGTTTCAAAAAAAACCCCAGAAAACCAGCAACAAAAAAACCCTTGTCATTTTCTGTGGGTGGTAAAGTACCCAGAAAACACACTCCTCTGCTGCAGTCACAGTTGTGTTTTTAGAACTGCTAGAGCCCACTCATTATCCATGAAAGTATCCTGGAGCAGGGGAGAGGTGGCAATGGTGTGTCAGCAGAAATAATGTCTACACCAACATCTACACGATGATAGTGCCTCCTAGTCTCTTCCCTACTCCTCAAGTAAAACGAGAGGTTGTTGAAAGCCCAGACAAACCTCCAAAGTCATGCATCATGTGTTTAAGAGGATCTATAGCCTGGTCAGAAACAAAACTTTTGCTTTCTTGCACTGTTCAAAAGACAGCAAGGAAAAATAAAGATGGATGGGCCAAGACACCAACAGCATGTCTGAAGGAAAGGCTCTCAAGGCACTGCTCTCTTAAAGAGAATTTCCACCCTGAGAGGGATTCTCCTCTGTCATCCAGGAGCAATGCTGTGCCTCAAAGTAGGTCTTTCCTTATAAGTGTGAGAGACCCATTGTGTGTAGAAACAGAGCCAAGGGGTTTAATCAGACTCATGGTTACATTAATGTTGTCTACTGTTTTTCCCCTTTGACTTATGTCTGTTTTGTCTGAACACAAATCACATACTGTGAATCATCAGACAGCCTCTGTGCCTCCTTTCAGGGGACGAGAATATTTCAAAAACCAAGGAGAGAGGACTGAGATACTAGGGGAGAATCACTACCCTCAGCACAAGGAGGGACATTCTTTTTTTTTACACTTGGCTTCAGAAAATGCCCAACATCTTTCCCAAGATAACAGTTTTGGTCACCATATTCAATCTGCAGACAATGAGGAGTAGATGACTGGAATAACCATCGTGACCACTGAAGATCTCACTGCATGCGTTATCAGCGTCAGGATTGACACATTCAGAGCAGTATCACTGTTCTTGTCATCTGAAGCCCTATCCTAGTGCTAGGTGATTTTTCAATACCTCTGCAAGCTTTCCAAGCTCTGGGTTTGGAAAAAAAAAATTTATTGGAAATAAAAACAATCCAGTCTGTGTTACATAGCAATACCATGTCTTCACTCTCTTCTCAAAATCTTGGAGATGTTTCTCTAAATATTATTCCAAGATGAACCTGTTAACATCATGAGCCTCTTATCACTCCTTGGCTCCGTTTCTTGCCTGCCCATCTCAGGAGCGTGTCCAGGCTTGGTAAAACACAAAAGCAGTTATGTTTGCAAAACACTGCCAGTAGGGTTTTATATATTTAGCCAGAATGAAATGGAGATAAAGCTAAAAGAGAGCATTTCCCCTTCACTTTTCTCCATAGCCCCAGGATTAAGGGCTAGATATTGCTACAGCCCCACTGCAGTTTCAGCAGTTCCAGTGTGCTCCCTGACCCAGCATATCTTTGCTGGACATCAGGCTCCATCTAGGGGGCCTGACATGATTTAATGAAGGGATCCAAACCTTCATTCAAATGTCCCTGAGCCATGATTTGCAAATCACTGGAAACTTAGAACTTGTGCCAAGAAAGTACCATTTTCCTACACTTGGGTTATACTTATCTTTCCTAGGCACAAGTTATGTGCTCTGTGTGAGAGAGGACTGAGGGCTGAGGGGCTCTATGTGTCACTCAGTGCAGCTGATATAATTACACTTGCATGCAGCATAGTGTCTGGATATCTGTAATTTACAATAATATTGCAGAGATTGTAACACTGTACACATCTGCTGGGCAATAAGGACTTGAGTTTAGGTGAAATAAAAATAAATACGGTGATTCTGACCCAGATGCATTAGGAGTGAGAAAGACATTTGGAATTACAGTTAGTAAACACAAATGTTGACCTAAGTCGTAACTCTGCTTCCAGAATCTGAACTTGCAAAAATCTCAGCTATGACTTTTAACAGCACTGAGATAACTTACACTGAGATTCTTTGTATTTTACACACCCATTTGTCCACTTTCCTGACAAATAAGAACTACAGAGACATCAAGGAGGAGTGTGCAGGGCTAGCAGGCCTGCATGTGCCATTGTGATAAAAATATGTTATTGAACTCCAGTGTAGATTGTCAGATGAATCAAAAAATTTGGGCTCTAGGAAAAACAATGACAATAGGGAGGGTGATTGTTGTCTGGCATGAGACCTCCTCCCTATGACTTCTAAGCAAAACACAAACATAATCATAACTTAAATAATCACTTCTTTTAAAGCAATAGGATGCCCCATTTTGGTGCTATATTAGCATATTAAAAATCACAGCTAGATGTGTCAGTTCTCAGCCATTCCTGGCTGACAGCTGGAAAACCCTGGTTATCAGACAGCAGCAGCAAGTTTATGGGTTAATTCAGAGTGTGAGTACTCGTTTTGCCATTAACAAAGACCTTGGGTGAATGTGAAGAGAAGAGTATAGCCAAAGTGAGGAGACAAACCATTCAAGTAACTACTGTTGCTGCTGCTAAAGAAAAGAGTAGACAATGATGGTAGGCATTGGGGTGCAGTCCACAGAGATATTAACTACAGAAAGGATGTGCTTATAGTAAAATGCCTCCCTACACCTTTCTGTGTGCAAACCTTATGCCTGGCAGCACATGCCCACTGTTTCATTGTGTCTTGACTTTGGTTTGCACATTGTGAGGTACAGCAAGAATGTGATATCTGATGTAAAAAACAATCCAAAGCACAGGATCATGAGAAATCAGTCATTAACAGTTTAGTTTCGTAGGCAGCATGTACTAGCCCATTTTCTCCAGGGTATGACTAAACATCTTTCTGTGTTTTGTTGAAGTTTTGGGGGCTTTTTGAATAGTTAAATCTTGGGAACTAAATCTGTTCTAATTCAATTACAGTTAAAATTTAGCATGGTTAAATGGTTAAATTTTTTCATGGGATTCTGAATGGAATACAGAGTTTATCATAGAGCAACGTAATCACCACTGGAAAGTGTCATACTGCCTGGCCAGATCATCAGTGGCAACCTTCATAGTGTATTCTCTGTCTGAAATAGCTTTCACACCAGTACAGAGGAATTCCCAGCTTCTGCAGAGCCCTAAAAAAATGCACAGTGACTCCATACAGCTACTTTTAATGTTGACAAAGCAATTAGGGGTGCAATTCGTTTTCAAATGAGCTCATACACCTAATTACAACAGTTAGGCACACCTGCATTACCAGTCGCTAATTCCTGTCTCTGCAGCAAAAATGCTGTGAAGGCCAGAGGAAAGATATGCATACTGGTAAGGCTTTTCCAAAGCTGAACAGCTTTGTATAGCTTAGAACATCACCAGCTGCCAGAGGCTGTGCTATCCTCTTCCCAATCCTGCTCTGAATAAGCATGGATAGAAATTATTCAGATCCCAAATCAAGGAGCGGGCTCCTGCAAAAGTTAATAAGGGGAGTAAATGGTATCCCTAGACCTCTTCAGCTTGCAATCCCACCAGCAAACACAGAACCACACACCCTGTGATAGAAGTGAAGCACAGTAGGTTGCTGGCAGTACTGTGCTACATGAACTATTTTCCCCAGAGATGCCAAGAGAGAGCAGAAAACAGCACAATACTGACACAGCTTAGTCAGACGTAACGTGTGCTGCTCAGTGCAATACAATAATCCTTGAACCTTGCAGGGAGGATGGAGAGGAGCAGAAAGGACAGCAAGGAATCTCAGCTCTGAAGTGTTTCTCAAAATTGTGATTATGACTATGTAATTTTAAAAAAAAAAAGCTTAGAAAAATACAGCTCTCAGTCATGTAGGTGCTTACATTCCTTTCACAGAAGGTGTCTGGAGGCATTGCAAGATAGTGCAACTTGCAGAGCACATGCAGCAAAAACATCAGAGCAGCACAGTTTTGATAGGGATCCTCCATGTGCAAAGGAAGAGAATGAAGGCACCCCACTGATGCACCATAATCACGTAAGGGGAGGAGGTAATGACATGCCAAAAAGCCAAGCCTAATTCTAAGCAGAACTTCCACTTATATGGGCTCCCAGCACCTCTCAGAGCATTTGAATAAGAAGAAAATTTTAAATAGAACAGTGGATATTAGTTCTAATATGTGATTATCGTATTTTTTTTTTATTTTTTCTAATTAAAAATTTCTGGTTTGAAGTTTCTTTTGATGTATTTAGGTTGGACGTTAGAAAAAGGTTCTTCCCCCAGAGGGTGGTTGGGCGCTGGAACAGCCTCACCAGACCACAGCACCAAGCCTGGCAGAGTTCAAGAAGTGATGGCAGTGATGGTGTGATTCTTGGGATTGTGCAGTGCGGACTGGACTCAATGATCCTTGTGGGTCCCTTCCAACTCAGGACATACTGTGGTTCCATGCTTCCCAGCATTAGCAGAGAGGAGAGAAGAGCTCAGGAGAAGGCTCCTGGGAACACTGCCTCTCAGCCTTCATGGAGCAGATACTGCAGCTTTACTGACTCCTCAGTGTTAGGAGCTATCTTTAGTCCAAGATGACCTTTGCAAGGACTGGGGTTTTCACAGTAGTTAATCACCTTCCCTGATGATGAAACCTGCAGGCTGAGGCCATGCACCACTCTCTTCCCTGTTCCTGACCCACCCACACTAACCAGCCAGGAACTGAAATGACCTTCCTTCACCACCTGGCAGCCTGTGGGCCTTCCCTGATCCCAAAGACTATCCAGAGGGAAGAGGAGAGGGAACAGTATGGGTGAAAAAGAGAAGAAAACCACAGGGTGACCCTTGGGCATCACCACTGTGATGAGCTAAAGAAAGAAACTGCTGCCTAGTAGCCTGGCCCTCTGGATCAAAAGGAGGGAGAGGGGACAGAAAAGAGGTTGATGGCATGGGGACAGGGCAGAGATATTCAGCCTTTGCCCCTTTGCCTGCTACTTCTTCATTCAGTGCAGGAAGCTTGCTGTGCACCCACAGCCCAGCTGGTGTGGGTGATCAGCACTTAACCCCCACAGCAGTGGTCTCCACCTCTATGCCCCCATCAAAACACTTAAACTCTCAGCCCTGGAAAAGATTAAAACACTGACAAACACTCCCCACAGTGGATATAGTGCCGCTCCTCAGAAGACAAAATCTAGGGCCAAATAATCGTGGTAAGCAGAGTATAGAGAAAAGATAACTGGGGGGAGGAAGAGAGCTAAATTAGGAGGTAACTACACCAAACAGGCAGAATACATTTGCAAAATATACGGTAGTGAGTGTATTATTTGAATAATACTGATAGCATTATTATACACTAAAGCATAATCCATATGCATCGGGGACAGAGATAAGGTTACAGCAAATTCACCTGCTTAATACTTTATAACAGGTTAAAATGATAAATTATCCATTTCTCAGCAGCAATCAGTCCTTCTGTCAACCTTGAAGGTATTATACAGAGAAAGAACTTGTTTTTACAGAAAATGTAAATGCTATTGAATTATTGAGTAGTACAGCAGTTTCTCAGCCTGACTAATAAGTTTCATCAGGATGTAAACAAATTGTTTCTGCACAGATTACTCCTAAAAACAACAAGGGTCAGTCCAGATGCTTAGACCCTGATCTGTCTTCTTTGTGTAGCTCAGTTTTTTGTGAGAGTTAAAAGCACTAAAGGCTGCCCTGCCAAGGCACAACTTCAGGTTGTGCTTTAAATGCCTTTCTCCATCTTCTCAAAACAGATGGCCCATGTCAGTGTCATAAAGAATAAACATGATCTCCTCAGAAGAACAGTGTGTTGCAAAGCATAAGATAAAGTTGCAAATTCATCTTTCAGTATATTTTTAGTGCTTTGTTCATTCTAAAAGCTGCCTCACTCTGCTGGGCTACTCTGTACACGTGGCTCAGCTCCTCTGGGTGCCAGAGGACCTCTACACTACTGCAGGGGAACACAAGTAGGCAGTGCAAGAGTAAGGCAGCATACCCACTGAGCAGCCTTTCTGCTCCAGATATGCCTCTGCAAGGCCTATCTTTCTCTTTGGGCAAACAGGGCACAGATTCAAGGATACTCAAGGTGCTTATACTGGCTACTCTGGCACTGTGCTCACTTTCCTGCCCTAAGCCAGCAGGCACTATGTCAATAAACACAAAAATAACAATTATTACAGTGTTTAAATGCAGATCTAGTATCTTCCCTCCATGTCAGAGATGATAGTCAAGCTGAGGGCTGGATCACTCCAAAGAAGAAATCTTGTCATAGCTGAGTTACAACATTTCCATCAGCTGTTCTAAAAACCCTTTCAGAGAGATGCTTCCAGCTCTGCTGGCAGAGCTGCAGCTGACGATCTCTGAGACACTGAGCTTCCCACTAGTGTTCCCTGGAGCATGCAGCCCTGGCACAACTCCCAGAGCAGCTCCCACTCCAAACATGGCAAGGTGGCTCTCTGTTTCGGAGTGAACTGGAGCTGCCTAGTGGAGAACCCACCCAGAGCAGTCAGGACACCTGGGCTGCAGAAGGCAACCTGCACCAACCCTTACAGTGACCCAGCTCCCACTGCGGTTCTAGCTCAGGGCTTGCACAACCTCTTCTGAATTTCCATTTGCTACATTTCACATTGCAGCATATCATACGAACAACTGACATTTCTGAATCACTGAAAAGTGAAAGAAGAGAAATTCTGGTTTCCCAAAGGGGCAGCACAGCCTTCAAGGCACTGGTGAACTCTGCTGTTGGAAGAAAGGGTGATTTAAAACACAGTACTTCCCTTTGATGCTTAACGTCTTAGACGTCACATTAATCACAGCTTTGTGAATGGCTGATGTGCAACCATATGCACTTTTACTTAAAAGCAGAGAAATCAAGGACATTTAACAGCTCCTGATACGGTATTTTTAAACTCCAAAAGTACTAAACTATTTATGAAGTGCCACTGAGAGGAGTATCCAGCCTAACTCTATATTTGTTTGAACAGTTCGCCTTTAAAAAAAAAAAAAAAACAAAAAACCATGAAACAGTCAGGTTTTTTTCTTATGTGCATAACAATTTACTGCAATGTTAATGTGCATGCAGACCTCAAACAGAGTTACTCGCCATTGTCAGCTTCCTTTGCAACTAATGACAGTAAAAGCAGATTTTCATTCATCCTGCAGAGAGAAACAAAAAAAAAATGGGGGGGGCAAAAAAATATTCAACTCGACCGCAAAAAATCCCCTCAGGTAGCTCGAAGCAGGTAATTTCCATGAATGGGAAAATTCCAGAAAAATGTGGGCAACATAACCTGCCAAGCAGCTCCTCTGGTCAGTCTGAGCTCAGGTACCACTGTAGCCATAGCTACCATGAAAGAAAAGACATTTTCTGAGAAGATGACCCATTTTGCCCAACAGAATGTCCAGGCTAGGAGAACACCTCACAAGCTTTCACCAGAGGTTCTGTCACATAAGGAAGCTGTAAAGACAGAGGTAGCACCTTTTACGCAATAAAGAGTTAAAATATGCTTGCCGGAAAACTGTATTTTCCACCATCCACACAAATGTCTAAGGAAGAAACTTGGATTGAGATGCTTTGGCAAACAGCACTATCTGTCTAAGGAAGCAAGGTCCTAAAATAGTCCTGCACAAAGCTGCAGTTGTTTCTGGCTGCTGCAACTCTGAATATGAACACCAGTTTGCCCAGCTGTACGGACCTTTAGCAATTCATATTCTGTAACCAACTTGTGCTCTTCCATTTTCTGTACAATTCCTGCATTGTTTTCTTTCCCCAGAAATGGCTGTTATGTTCTAAGTGAGTCTCTTCTCTCAGCCTTTTCAGACACTGAACATCTACCGTTCTCTTTCCACTTCCATCTTCAAGAAAACCATCTTGCAGTGCTGCTGTCTCTTTTCTAGTTCAGCTGAACAGAGTTGAATTAAGAAGCAGAGTAACAACATCAAATCCTATAAAATTTGCAACATTTCTTTCTATCCAAAACCAAAATAAAATTCTTACAGTAGAAAAGTAACATTTTTAAATGGAAGGAACAAAAAAAAGCACTTTTCTGTAAATATGGACATCTAGTAAGTATGATATCCTAAGCATAAAGCTTTGTAATCTAATAGCACAGTAGCTTTCAAGAGGGAAAAACAAGTCTGTTTGAGGAGGGTTATTGGAAAAATAAAGGGAAAAAGAGAAACCAAAATAAAGTGACTGAGATTTTCAACAGTTTTTTTCAGTAAATACCAGAGAACCCTTAATTTTTTAAAAAGCAAGTGTTTCAATGCATAAAAGAGAATTGAATTAGTTTAAGACAGCATGAGAAGTCTATTTGAAAGGATGCACAAACCACAGGCACTTAGGATGCTTCACACAGCATTGCTATAAGCAAATAAGGGAAGATTTCTGTCATGAAAGGAATAGCCATATTGGTTTTTTAATGATGTCTTCTGGAGGTATATTGATAAATGGGAAAATTTTCAAACACAAATGGTAGCTGGATGCCTGAGCTGTATAGGGCTCAAAGGGACAGATCCTAAGTATTATTTCTGCTTTTGACAGATAGATAGCAATAGCAAGCAGTTATTCTGCATAACTGCCTATCAAACTAGAATAAAAATGTAGCATAGAGGTGCACAAACACGGGAAGGGAGCAGAGTACTTAAAAAATACCACCACAGGAATATAACAAGGCTTATACCAGGGCTACTAAAGCTCACCAAGGTCAACTGCTGGTCAGTAAATTAATGCAACCTTAAGATCTGAATAGCATCAGCTTCAGATGTAGCAAAGAGAACAAGCAACAGGCACTCAGTATAAGAAAATCACCATAAATGGTGAAATCATATATACACTGGAAAAAACTAACTGTATATAATTTGAAATATAAGTGTTAACATCATTTAACAGATTAATAATCACTACTTGAATAGACTTTGAGACTTTTTTAGACTTAGATTAAATTTTTGTTCTCTCTTCCTTTGGACCATGTAAACATCACAAGTCAGTGCAATAAGTTGGTGGATAATGTGGCAACTTAGTAGGCAATTTGGATGAAACGATTTGGTAGAAAATTTGTTCAAATTACACTGTTTAAATATAGTTTAACAGCCTGAATACATTGAAAACCTCAGCTTCAGTGGGAGTGAAATCCGTGCAGCTCCACTAAGAGTTTCACTCAGCTCAGAGACCCTGAAATTTCACTGTAAGCAGGAAGACTCAGCTCAACTTCACTAAGTATATCTAGTATAGCAGCCATGCTGGGCACCTGCTAAGCCCTCTGGGAACAGCACTGAATGTTCCTCCAGAAATTTCCTTGGTCTTTCAACTAACTACAGCAAATAGGAGATCAACTGGACTGTAAAGGCCTTCCTCAGCTTTGCATCCATTACACACGAACATGGCATTGTGCAAAGGATGCAGCCATGGATGTGCTCCGTACACAAAAGGTTCCCTAGTGCCACAGACCACTCAGCAGATCTACAGAACAAGGCTTAAAGCCTTGAGTGGTGCTTAAAGCCACTTCAAACATCCTGAAGGAGTCAAACAGAACCTGAAAAACCCAGATGTGAAGAATCAGAGCTCTTCCTCACAGAATATACTGCCATTTAGAAACCCAGCAGTTACCTATATGCAACCAGAGCTAGCAAACCTAGCAAATGAAGACATAGAGAAAAAAAAAACAGTGCAGATAATTAAAGCAATTTAATTACTTTTTAACAGAGTAGGAACAGAAGCAAACCTAAAGTAATGTGATGGAAGAACACAGAATTGTGGTTAACAAAGTAAAAAGAAAATACCTTGTTTCTGCGTGACAGGCTTACTTAACGTATAGGAGTTGAACAGAAACCAGAGCAATTTGAGCAATTTGAATATGTTCAGCAGCAGTGTCCTACACCATTGATGAGCAGCAGATAATGCAGATACAACACCATAAAACAGCAAAGAGGGAGTAGATCACTAATTCACAGCTTCCCACTGAACATCACAGCAAGAAGTCCTCTAATGGAACAAGCTTCTAGAGACACTTGTGGTGAATTCAGCTGCATCATGCCTCCACCATTTGCCACGCCACTCAGCTGAGGTCTGTAGGGTGGCCCACAGGCAGGACTCAGGGAGGAATTCAGCTGCAGGCTGTCAAAGCAGTGACTTGGTTTCAGCAGGGGGTTGGATTTTCCCTGAACTCGAACACTGCAAAAACAGAAGACACATTTATTGGAAAGGTAAGAGTAAAGGAACTGAAGTGAAGCGTTCCAGTAAAATAGTAACTGCCAGATGAACCACTGCTGCTGCTAAGGTGTTTCTGTCTCCATGCTCATCTTAATCCATAAACAGTGGACAGCCCAGGGCCTATTGAGCTCCCCTGCATGGCAGCAGGCTGCACACCAGGATCTCCTCTTCATGAGCAGAGCTGCCTCTCCAGGTTATTCTTTGAGGCTGAGAGATTCCTTGGCAGATTCTTGGTAAGTTATTTATAATATACTGAGCTTTGAAATCTTAATTAAGTGATATAAAGTGTTAATTGTGTACATACAATCCTTTAGACACAAACTGTTGACCAAGCCTGGGGCTAGAACTGAATCCAGCCACACTTAGGCTCCTCTCTGAGAAGTTTAGAAAGTGAGAGGGTCCTTTGTGAATCTCATGACTCAGTGGCAGGATCTTCCCAAAAGTTTTGTCTGATGCTGTACCCTATGAAATAACTAAGTGCACCTTGTCATCAAACCTTGTTAAATCATTTGTCACATTTACCATTAAACTTTAGCTTACTACTTGATACGGATGAAGTATATTGTTGCTTCTCTCTTATGAGTGAAGTGCCTAACTCCGTCTGCTTCAGACAGTTCTAAAGGACCACTTCAAGAGATGCCAGAGCTGATGTGAATTTTACTCAGTTTGAAAAAAATGCTGGTCTTTGCTAGTTCTTCCAGGAAAAAGCACTTTGACACAGGAGGCTCCTGTTGCCCAATCATAGTGACACCTTAAATGCTACAGCTGCTATTCTTTTTATGTGGAGGACCCCAGAGAATCTGGTTCTTCTGACCCATCCAGACAGCTGACGCTATCTTTTTAATTACTAATCTATGTACATTACAAATGCACTCTGTGACTAATCTGAGAATACTATAATGCCTCATTCCACTTCAACTGTACAGGTGTCAGGGGAGTTAGAAGGAGTATGGTAACACCAGGCTTCAGAAAGCAACCACTAGCAACATGAATGCAGAGCAAGGTTATGTAATGCATCCTCACACTACCCTCCCCCACCAGGTACTTCTGTAACCTCAGAAGAGGTGTGTGGGGGAGGGAACAGGGCAGCAGAGGCAATTCCAAGGGATGACAGAGCTTGTCTGAGATCTCCATCAGCCCTGGTTTGTAGTATCACGCCGAGAGAGAAAACTAGAAACAATGCTCTTCAAGGCAGCTGACAGAGGTAACTGATGCCTGGGATGTCTGAGCTCAAAGCCTTGCTGCTATATTAGCACCACCACAAATCTGGGCTACCTGTCTCTCTGCCTTCCCAAGAGGTCTGAATTCAAACAGGAAGAGGTATCAACAGCTCCTCATGTAGACAGATCCCAAGTCATCTCTGTCACATCCTGTTAGGGGAATTGTTTCACCCTATGTGCTTGTTTAAACAGTTCTGTTTAAGGATAGCCCCAGTTAAGTTATTTACTCCCTCTATGTTTTTTTCTTCACCAGCTTAGAAAGAAGGCAAAGGCGGTATTCTCCCACCATCTCTCCTGTGCTGCAAACCCTCACCTTAATTTTTCCAGAGCATCTGTGTAATATGAGTGTAATAGGTTATAGGTACACATGGTATATCTCAGAGGAAGACACAGGGAGATGTAAAAAAAGGAGGAAGAGAGGACCAGTAACAGACTTGGTACAAATTTGGAGCTTATGCAAAGCAGTGAAACAGCCAGGGCATGAGTGCTGTACCAACATGACCTCTCAGCACAGCACTTCCTCCAGGCTGGTGAGTTTTGCCACAGCACTTGGTCACGGGCTGTGGCAGGTCTGTCTGCATACACCTAATAAAAATACCTAACATCCAGAGCTCTACCCATGTAAGGCCAACACCCGATAAGAACAGAGCAGCAGCCTGACATTTTTTATAACCCTTGATCTTGCTTACCCATTCCTATAAGAGCTTCAGCATAACCCCCATCATGTCTCTCACTTACACATGGCTGGTGTTTCTATCTGGAGGGGTGGAACTGTGTTATGCTGAGAAAGACCTGCCTGAGGGAAGGACATGGCTGCTGCAGCTGGTTCTGCCTGTTGCAAGGCAGTGCTCCAGGCACAGATGAGTTGCAGTGGCACTGCTGCTGAGGTTTCACCCCGTGGCTGCCGTGCTGGCTGGAGTGCTCATGCAGTGAGGTTGCAAAGGAAGACCCTGAGCAGGGAGGAGCAGCAGCAGCCACCATAGTGCCTGTCCAGCCACATCAAGAGAACTGTGCCATGCTTCCCGTGCTGCTGCTGGCCTCCGCTGAAGTTCTCACGAGTGTCTGGGCATGAAGGCAAACCTACTAGGAAAGCAGTACCACTCATTACACAAGAGATTTTCCCAAAATAAGCACGTGCACCTCTGCTTCCCACAACCTTCATTGTTCGCTATTAGTTGATTGAACTAAATTTCTTCAAAATGCTGTAAAATCCAGTATGGAATGTGACTCCATTGCACTTTGAAGTCCTTGTTTATTTTTCTTACATCTTCAGATGAGGCCATTGATGATACAGAGACAGGCAGGAGAGGGTCTGGGGTTTACTGTCAGTGAAGAGTGTTTGCTAAGCTGTACACTGGCACTGCTCTCACTTGCTGAAGTTGACCTTTATCTTCCTCCCCTGCCTGCCCCAAAAGCACTTGCACATCTTTAGTTTGTGACTTCTGCTTTTTACACCCCGATCAGAAATTATGGATTTGGTGTTTCCACCCACTAGGTCTCAGTGGCAGGATTGCCTCAGGGGTCAATGAAGGCTCAATACTCTGTGTTGCTGCCGCTTATTTCCACCACAGCCGAAAATCAGGTGAGTTTGTGATTATGCTCCGCTTTCCATCCTGCATGCCACAAAGGGAACGGTCACTGTCACTCTGCACCATGGTGCAGTGGGATGACTTGCTGCCCTCCAACAGATCTGCTCAGGCAGCACCAACCTGAGACTAAGCCACCACCTTCCTGCATCCTGGTATATTCCCTCCCTGCTTCCTCAGGCTGTAGGGCATGTTTGCTTGGAGAGGAGAGAATTATGACCAGAGCCAAAACAGGGATATTACATTTCAGTCACAAAGTGAAGAAGTATTAGCAAAAGCTTAGTGCATTAATAGACCCAAATTTAATTAGTATGTTATTATCATACTGACAATATTCATATTATGAACCATGGGATTCCAACATCTGGTTTGAAAAGAAGACAGGGGGAGAGAGGGCTCGAAGTACAAAAACAGTTGTGTACTCCAAAAGCTGAAGCAGTGCATCCCAGACTTATTCAGACAGCCACTATAGTTCTTGTGTGACAGGAGAGAACTGGAGAAAGAAGGTCAGTGCTTTTATTTGGGTAATTAAAGCCTGAAAGTTAAGTGAAAGAGGAGAAAAATTTTGAGCAGCATGGTTTTTATCCCTACAGTGGGTAAGGAAGCTTTTGAAGTCTATCAACACACACTATCAGCACAGTAGATAGAAGACAAATTTACTTCGCTGGACACTTTAAAAATACTCAGGAAACCCTGTAACCCTAAAATGAACATTGTATTCGAGCAGCACCAATTTCTGCCTCATCATGTTGTAACAAATGGAATTGACAAGTATACAGCCAAACCGAGACAGAACGAGGAGCAGTAACAGTCTGAGATTACTGAAAATGATATGCTTAGAGACAAAATTGTTTTCCATGTGTCTGACAAGAGGCTGGGAGAGAGGTTATTACTGGAGATGGATTTGTGCTTGCGAAAAGGCAATAGACATCTGCCAGGTCTTGGAAGCCATGCAATGCCAGAAGCGATAATGTCTGGGCAAAGTATTGAAAAGTCTGTAATAAACTGTCAGTGGAAGCAGTATGAAAAGTGGCAGATCTAGAGATCAGCCATGAACAAGACATGCAAATCAGCAATAGAGACAGAGGTGGCAGTGGCCTTCATGCTACTGAAAATTACTCTGCATGGACAGCACATAAGATGACAAGGCCAAAGCTATCTTACCACAAGAAACAATATTACCAAAAATCACAAGGATCCAGTGGTTCTTCCTAGGCCATGATTGCCAAAAGTAGAAGTGAGAAGATGTCTCAGCTTTGGAAAGCAAGAAATATTTTCTGATGCCAGAGCTGACACTAATACTTGATTTTGTAAAAAAAATCTAGAAACTGACCAATTAAAGTCAGATCCTATTTCATCCAGAAACTAGGAATTAGAGCTATTGCCCAGAATGACAAAGAAAAATAGAGCTGCACCACATACCATCTGCAATCACAGAAAAAGGCATAGTGATGAGACTATTGGGAACAAAAAACATTGTATTTGTAATCCGACAGAATGACTGAAATATTCATGCAGGAACATTACTGTTTTATGAACCCGGTGCATTGCACAAAGATCCATATGTAAGTCATCCAGAAACTGGGAGAGTGAAGACAGAGGAGACCCAGCTGCTATGACACAGGGTGCCAAGTAAGACTTCTTTTCTTCCGCCTTCAACGATGACTCCTACCATCTCTTCTGATGCTGCTGTTCTCGTGTGCATGGAGTTAGCTGCGCCTGGGAGCTAGTCAGAGTGATGGCTGACAGTGCAAAACCTCCCCTGAGTGTAATTCAATGCCACCCTTTGCAGAACTGCTCAGGCACATCAGAGGGCTAAGCTCTGCCACTCTGCCTGGGGCTAGGCAGGAAGAGGGAATGAAAACCTTGAGGAAGATTCAAATCCTAGGCAATAACCTACTACTACGTATAGGTCCCTTTGCCCCAGCAGAAGAACATGGGATGAGTGGTGCTGGCAAGTACTGAGGGCAGTGACCTGTACAAGAGATTGACATAGTTCAGTCCTGCCAGGCAGCATGGACTTGCTGCCTGTTTACTCTGCTACTTTTGTTTGCCTGTTCATATATATGTGTGTGTGTGTGTATATATATATATGCATATATCTGTATAAATATATGTATTGATATATGTGTGTGTGTGTGTGCAAAAAGGCATTGGAGATTTCTCAGCCAGGCAGTGCTGCATCAGGGGCCAGCCCATTTAAGTCTCCAAGGTCAGGTATGCTTGTGGAAACGGTGCACAGGCCAGAAAAGACCGGTGGCACTGTGCCTAAGACATCGATCTCAGGAAACACAGTTTCTCTTAGGACTGGGGATGCTGAGCCACACTCTGGGCCTTGTCTTTGCTTATCTAGTTAAAATCAATAGCCTTTGCATAAACAGTTTTCTGTAACTAGTGAACTGCCTGCATGATGCTGGAAAGTCACAGTACTCTGCTGTGCAGTTTAATTACGAACTCCTGTGTTTGTACCTGTGAAGATGAGAGATCCAGGGAGAAGGTTCCAGCTGTGATCTGCGTACAGGACAGGAATAGGGACTCAAAGTCTGCAACAGACACAAACCGACCCCCTGAGTGGCCCTTGTCTGCCCAGTTCACTGACAGTTTTTCCCGAGTGTCCTGGTCTCCACTGGGATAGATAATTTTCTTCCAAGCAGCTGGTATGGTGCTGTGTTTTGGATTTACTATGAGAATAATATTGCTAACACACTGATGTTTTAAGTAGTTCTTACTCTAAATCAAAGTCTTTTCAGTTTCCTGTGCTCTGCCAGCAAGCAGGTGCACTAGAAGCTGAGAGGGAGCATGGCGAGGACAGATGACACTGACTGACCAAAGGGATATTCCATATCATAGAATGTCATGCTCAGTATATAAATGGAGGGAGTTTGGCCAGAGCCCACCCATCACTGCTCAGTGGGTGGTGAGCACTTTTATTGTGCATCACCTTTTCATAATTGAGTTTTTTCCTCTCTTCTTGTTATATCCCTTTTCATTACTGCTGTTATTGTTGTTATTGCTGCTGTCGTTGTAATTGTATGGTTACTTTATTTCAATTATTAAACTGTTCTTGTGTCAACCCATGGGTTTTACCTCTTTCCAGTTCTCCTCCCCATGCCACCACAGGGAAGGGGGTGCGCAAGAGGCTGCATGGTACATATTTATTGTCTGGGATTAACCATGGCACTGGGAAATGCACTGAAATAGCCTGACAGGAGCATGAACCCTGGTTTAGAACACAGGCCTTTTTACCTAGGTAGTGAAGAAAGGGGAAGTACAATGATTCATTCTCCAGTCCCACCAGGTATCCTGTCATCCTCCATGGTGTGCCTGCTTCAGAGTTTAAACTCTTTCTTAACCCTCATCCCTTAGCACTACAGTCAATTAACAGCCTGTAATTGCGACGGGCTGTGAAATCACCATTTTCAGTGGTGTACTGCAAAATGTGTATCTGCAAACTGACTGGTGCATGAGCATGAGAATCAGGAGTATTTTTTAAATGGTATCATCTTTAATAAATGGATTTTCTTAGGCTTGAAACATAATCAGTCCCAGACCTTCCTCTGGCAAGTGATGGATACTTACTGTAGAATCTATTTGATCTCTGAACAAAATTTTTCTATTTTTATTGTTAATTGTTCCCAATATATAACTGATGCTTCTCCCCAGAATCTGTTGAATTTGTCTGCCACATCTGTGCCTCACACAAAAGCAGTCCAGAAAGCCACAGCCTGAACTATGGCAAATGGTTATTATTTAGATGCATTTAAATTTTCTACATCAGGCTGAACAAATGCAAGTTAGCCTGAAGGGTGCTATGTTTGACAAATCTATTGCACATTGTTATTATGGAGCAAAATTAAATCTAAAATGGAAACCTCCACACCCCACTTTAGTTACCACAGTATTTTCCAAGAATCTGTTCACAACGAAGCCAGTACTAGGCAAGGAGACATTGTTTGTTACCTATTAGGCAGAAAGCAGTCATCTAGTTTAATCCCTGCACAAGGCCAGGGCAACTTTCCAAGCCAGCATCCCTAGTTCAAAAACATACCATAAGCATCTCCTCTGGAACCTGTCCATTTCAGCTAAAAGCTCTAGCTGAGAAAGAAGTCGTCATTCTGGGTAAGATGTTCCCAGAAAAGAACATGAGGATCACGTAATGCTTCAGAGCACCTAGGTGGGATCAAAGAGAGTGCTGCTGTTGTTCCACTTTCCCAGACAGAAAGGACAGGCACCACAGGGATGGGCTAACTCAATAAGCTGTTATCTTGGTCTTCTGCCTCTAGCGAGCTGAGACCCTTCCTCCTCAGAGGGAACTTTCCCTCTGTAAGCCTGATCATAACAACCTGGATGTTAGGGAGGACTGTTCCCTGCCACCCATATGTGGTGCCCACTGCCTCTGTTTTGTTGTTTTGTTTGGAGAGAGCTCAAATCTCGCTGCAGCTCTGGACATCTGGGGACCAGAAGCTCTTAGGTGAACCTGGACATGTAAAATCATAGCATGAGACATGCATTCATAAAATGGTTCATTACAGCTGGGCAGATTTTTCAGAAACAGAGAGTATAAAGGCACCAGTCTCTCCCTGTCCGTGTATACGGATGCAAACACACAGCATAAACGTGAAAATTACTCTGCTGCTATAGCTGATTAGTCCTTCGACTTCCTCCCATAAGAGCAATGTTTTTCACTTTCTATCCACCCACTTTCTTGGCACCTAAACTGTCAAAAATTGATTTTCCTCCCCTGTCCTGTGTCACAGTGTCCCTCTCAGCCTGGTAATCACAATGCATTTTCATCACCACTAGAAATATGTCTACCCCACAGGGGTGTTCAGCAGAGGTAAAAGATACTACTGTCTCTTTACTATGACCCTGGCTTTCTATAAACTAGAAGATTTCTATTTCCTCTGCTGTTACAAAAGCAAGAACATATTAATGAACCCTCTATTGATACATACATGGTAAACATTGGTCAATATCTGGTGTCTTGAGAAAAGTCCTCTCTCAGAAGCTTTCAGCCTCTGAAATTGTCTCCTGTTAGCCAGCCTGTATAATCTACAGGCATATCTGTAAGGAAACAGTAAACTATTGACTTGCTAGTGAGCATATGAAGTAACTGAAGCGACTACAATTACATATCACCTAGGAATTTTTACAGAAGCCTCTCTGCTGCGAGGCAGCACATTTCAAAGTTTCAGTGCATGAATCTGTAAAGGAAAAGAAGTAAAAAATGTAGAGTTAGTGTAATACCATATATCTAATTTGATTTCTGTCAAGATACTAGCATATTTCTCACACAGTAGGAGCGCTTCTCACAAATCACGATCGAAAACTACAGGGCTTGATTTCCCTGAATTGGTGCTAAACAGAGAAAAAAAAAGGAAAAAAAAACCCATGTAGAAAACTAAAACCAGTAAAACTGCAGATATGTTTCAGAGAAGCTGCTACATCAAAAATTCAAGAATAAAATTGTTCCTTTGGGGGCTGTACCCTGCTTCCACACTAAGATGAACTTAAGCCTATATATAACAGCATCTCCTGGGAAGTTTCACAATAACTGTAAATCCTCTTCTGTAAACTTAATGGGTTGACTGTTGTGAATTTACTGCAAACTCCAGAGACACTGGACTGCTTGGCAATGTATCTAGAACATCTCTCACATAAACACATAAGATCAAAGGACCAGGCTTACACCAGGTTTCCTCCTGACTTTCTTTCTCCTTCCCTTCAGTTATGGAGAACCCAGACCTCCAGTTACATGCAGACTAGCCCCTCATCCATACTCAGTGCCACCATTCCATCCTGACACCGTTACAGCATTCCTGTATCCAGCCTTACTACTTTCTTTTGGGGCCAAGAGCAAATAGGGTCCTGGCTTCCCTATTAACATCTGCTCTGACACAGGGTGCCCACTGATGCTTGTGACATGTGCCAGATATCACTGAAAAAGCATGCACAGGCAAATTGTCCAAACAGGGACAGTGAGACCTGTGACTTTGGCTGCAGCAGGCTAAGACATTCCCACTGCTGCTGCCCACTGGAAGTGGCCATGGAGATGGCAGAAGATGATACTACTTATGTCTCGGTCTCAGTTTGCCATCTGCAAATTAAACTGCCCATGAGGGTGAGCTGGTGCTAAAAAACACCATCCTGCACTGGCGTGGGAAAGGTAGCAGATTTGAAAGCACCACAGGGGTTTTCTGTGCCATCATAATTCTTGGCCCGTGAGTGGACACGTGTGGAGTATGCACCATGCCATGTGCTTGCTGGCAGGGCAAAGATGAAACCTGGTGAGACAACAAGACTTGTTGACTGGATTTGGGCTGTATGCCAAATGACACAGAGGAGAAGTTGGAGCTTGTTCCAGCTTTTTCACTCTACGTTTGTCTCGCTGTGACATCCCACCCTTAAGATGAAGGGAGCACCCAAGATTCATAGATGCTTACGGTCAAAAGGAAGGACAAAAGTCAGAGGGTGCACAAAAGCTTTCAAAGTTTTGTTAATGAATTATGCCCTTGACATGGAAATTGGTATAAGTTAGACCCTGACCTCCTATACAAGCACACAACAGTGGATTTTAGATAATGGGGTAGGGTGAAAGCAAAGAGAGAAAGAGAGAGATTAATTTAAAAGGTGAGAGAGAATGAAGAGAAAAGAGAAAGAGAGATCACCAGTCCTGGCTCCAGTGTAAATCCAGCTGGGGTGTCCTGGGGACTCCCACAAATCCGGGCTCAGTAGGAGTACCTTTTTATATAAAAATTTCCCCAACCTGGAGATAAGTTAATCACTTTTTATAAATTTCAATTACTGTGCACAGGCCATTCCTCTAGACCTTTCTGGAAATGGGTTGGAGGGCTTTCAGGGGTGCTCTTGATCCCCCCCAGTACAGTCCACAACCACTTCTTGCCTTCATTCCTACACCTGCCCTGGGCTATGTTGTGCTTAACTCCAGGAGCCAGAACAAGGACATTTTTCCCAGAAATGTGGTGCCTTCCCTCTATGTGGCCCCATCTCCAGCCATATCCTCTTCTTTCTTACAGTGTTTTTTCAGCAACAGTCCTTGGCTGTTATTACCAGCAGTGCTCGGTTGATTCCACAGCTATCTATCAGTGTTTGAGACACACACATTAGCCCCCTTGTCTTCTAGGCTTCTACACTGAGCAATTAGCATTTTTCTTGACCTCCTGGCAGTAAGGCAGAGCTGTATACACACTTAGTTATGTAGCCCTGAAGACAGCTCTGCACCCAACAGCACAGCCTGCAGAAGAGGGTTAGTCTGGAGCAGGCTGAAGCAAAGGCGCTGGATGACAAACATGCCCTGGTCAGCTTCACTGTATTTTGTTTCTCTCCTGCTCTGAGACCAATCCACCACCCTGTGAATTAAAGGCCATCATGCATTGCTGTTGCCTGTGTTTGTCTCTTACAGATATTCTCCTTCCAACCTAGCAAAGATTTATCAAACAAGAGTTTTGATGAGCTCCGACACAGTGACTGCCCTCTCCTGCCTGAGAATCCCCCAGAGTCCTGCAACCCACACAGGCCAAGCTGCCTGTGGACACCTGGTACTCACAACGCCCTGCTACCTTAAAGCACCCTGACAGGGAAGGAAAAACACCAGAGAGCACTGAGTAACTCCTTCAGCAAAAATTGGCCAGGGATCTATGTTAAATTATTTAAACTTTTTGTTTGTTTTTTTTTTAATTACTTGCCCAACTGCTCAAAGAATCATTTGGTCTCTTGCTATGGTTTTTCTATATAAATACTTCAAACACTTTACATCACACACATATACAAATGTCTCCAGCTGTTCTCTTCTCCCATTCAGATTCTAAACTCTGCTCCAAGGAGTCTCCATTATTACCCTTTTTTTGACTCTAAAACATCTCTTCTTCTGCCTCTCCTGTCATTAGTTTTCCTATAAGCAAAAGGACTGGTACTAGCAAATGGAGCCAACACAAATTAGTCCAGTACCTTGTTCAGGCACCTACCAGCTGGATAACATTAAGGCCACCTGGGAAAGTAATAACAGAAAACTTTATTTCACAAGATCCTCACCTTCAAACTTCCATCTGCAGTAACCAGACGGTCAGGTATTTTGCAGTTCATTCCAGAGATCCAGGAAGGAAAGGGTTATTTTACTTCTGAAGAAGTTTGCTGGAAAATTGAACCTTTCCATACTCCCCATTGCAGCTGCAGTAGCGCAGCAGACAGAGAGAGTAATGTGGGAATCATAGAATAATTTAGGCAGGAAAAGATGTCTAAGATACAGGGGAAGACCTCAGTGTCCCACTTCCCTGCTGCAGAAAGCTGTGTGCTGTATGCCATGTCCACTAGGGTCGAGGGCACCCCGACTCCCCCTGCACCTATGCCAGAGGTCACCTGCCCTAGTGGGCATCCCTCATTCATCTCCTGACAGTCAGGTTGCTAAACACACCCTAGGATGTTTGGCAGCTGAATCCAGTTTCAGCCCTCAGCTGTGGCTGCGTTGAGGGTTGCAGGAGCTAGAGATCAATGTCTTTAGCTACGTCCTAGGGGTGTGGGAGAAGCCCGTTCCCCTTGCATCAGGCAGAGCACCAAAGCAATTTGCAGCTGATTACTTTGTTCCACCCCTGTTGGTGTACAGCTGACAGCTGACACATGGAAGATACAGATGACTTGAGAAATCAGCTCCTCTCCTGACTCACATGAGGGAAAGATACCATAGTGACAGCCGGTTGCAGATCTGAGAGAAATTGAAAATTAATAAATAAATAAATAGATACACCCCAGCACTGCAGGGTGATATTCTAATGATATGAAATGGATGTGTCAAAAATAGAATACACCCACTTAAAATGAATATCTTTTAAAGAAATTAATGTTCTTTGCAGAAGATGAAAGGCTGCACAGCGTAACACATGGGAAGGCAAATAAATGAGTAATGGTTCCAGGAAAGGTAACCACTCCAACGTGAAGAGCATTTCCAGTTCCCTGCACTGCAGTTGTACAACTCCTTAGTACAGAGCACATGCATTATGCACATTTTAATTTCTTTGCCAGACCTCTAGGAAGATCAAGTCTTTGAAGCCAGACTGTGACAGACAGCACCTGGTCACTCAGCACCTCACTGAGTGTGCAAAAGCATCTCTATGTTGATGTCCCACATCCAGACACCCATAATTCCTCATAAAACTGGACAGATGAATGAGGCTTGGGTGGCAAAATTTAGATATGCAGGTTAAAAGGTGTAAGCTATTTTCTTTTTTAAACAGGTAGCACCAGCCAGCTTGAAGACCCTAAGCCATGCCAGCAAACTGTACGCTCAAGGGAGGCAAAAAAGATCTAGCACTAACTACAGACAAAATTACACTTAAGTCCCTAGTGCAACGTGACATTAAACAAGTAAATGGGTTTCCATGAGTATGAATGAGGGAGTAGGATTTAGCACTGAGGTCTTTCCAGCTTTCTAAACAGAACTGAATATCAGAATCCCATAACCTGTTCAATTGTCTATGCTTTTAAAGGCATGTTAAAAATAGATTTCCTTATATTTTTAAAGGGGTGATAAAAAAAAAAAAGAAGACTGTAATGAAAAAAGAAATTGAGGTTTGAGGACAGCCTTATTGATTCGAGGAGCATGAGCTGCTTATCTTATCACCAAAAAAAAAAAATCTAGGAGATAGAGGGGTGATTTGATTACAGAGTACAGGTAGATTCACAGAGAGAAAATCACAAATATTAAAGGGATTTTAAAATGGATAAAAAACCCGTGCATAAACTCACTGGCTGGAAGTTAATGCCAGACAAATTAGAAACAAGGAACAATTTGTTACAGCAAGGATGATTAACCATTAGGACAAGACATTTCTGAAGGCAGTGGATTCTTTTTTCTGCTTCAAATTCAGAAAGAATATTTTCTTGGCAGGGAAGCTTATTCCACAAGGTTATGGTCCTATATACAGCAGTAATAGATGAAAGCATGTCATCTCCATTGCAGCAGGTTGGGCTGGATGTCCCTTCTGGGCTTCATATTTGTCCTTCTCTGGAATGAAGTAAAAAATACCTGACCCAACAATTGCTGCAAATTGAGTTTTGAATGTGAGGGTCAGCCTTTTGAGATATTTTTAAATCTCACAATGGCCATTAATCTATTAATGATAATCCAGCACATTAAAACCATATCTCTAATCTCAAAATAAATTCCTTTTTTTATTCCTGAAGAAATGCAATTGGATCAAAATTGTGTTGATGTGATGCCCCAAATGAACGCAATGTTAGCTGGAGTGGGTATCATTTCCCAAGCCCTTCTGCAGTGTCACTGCTCTTAAGGTTTGTCTAAAGAGCCAAAAAACTGCAACCAAAAATGTGCACCTTCTAGACAGAATCAACAATTTTCAGTGACAAAAATATTACACAGAAATGCATATGAAATGTTGTATATTTATAGCCACACAAAGGACCAACTTGTCTACTGCTGTATATAAAGCAATTTGTATGATAAGAAATTAAGTCAAACCTTAATTTTCCTGACATCTAAATAAACTCGATTTCTGACTGTACACCACAGTGTATTCCCTATCCAACCTGAAGTTCACATCAGCCAACTGTCTGCTTCCTAAACTCAGGCTGGTTTTGCACCAACCAGCAAGGCAACTGAGCACTTCGACCAAGCACAAAGGAAGAGCTTCTTGTAGCAGCAAACACAAGTCACCTAAGCAGATTATTTGCTTGGTCCTCAAAGGCTTCTGCAGTGAGAACAGTGGAGGAGCTGCCCCCAGAGTCTGAAGAGAACAAGTATATGTCTCTGGGAAATCTTTATACCGTGTATGTTGGATGCCCCTCCGAGGAGCACATGTACATTGCACAATCGTACAAGGCAACTATACCTGCTCTCATAGCCTGCCAAGGATGGCACCCAGCTGGGATGATAGAGCAGTCTCTGGTAGCACAGCAAGACAGCAAAACTCTTCAGGATTAGCACATTGCAACTGTGAGTACTGTTGTGAGACACTCCGCCACTCCCAGACTCTCTGTGACTGGCCATCTGAGCACAAAATTGGAAGGAAGCTTGTTATTCCTGAACCATGCCACTTTGTTTGTCTGGACAATAGCAACTTCATTTCTGGCAATCCAGTGTACATGTTTCTGTGGAAACAGGAACCAGCAGAAAGCACGCTCATAGCCACTGGTTTGCTCTGGTCTCCATGGAAACAATCACTGCATGGGAGAGAAAAAAAAAAAGGTAATGATTGCAAAGTAATGCCTTACTAGAAGCTTCTATCTGCCTTAATTTTCCTTTTGTCATCCTTAGTGTGACAAAAAAAAAAAAAAAAGAGATATAGGATGATGTCCATATAGGATGATGTCTCAAATTCTTGATATGATAAAGGTCAGAGCCAGAAATCATGGGATGAAGCTCCCAAGAGCTCAGGCAGCCCAGCACCAGGCCCCTGAGATACCTCTGAGGTGCAAACAGTGGGTTTGCATTCTGCAGAGGAAGGTGGGACACAGACCCACCCATTTTGCACAGATAGGCTCGTTACCTCCAAAAACAACCCATCCCAGTCTCTCAGACTCACAGGACAAGTGAAGGCAGTGCACCTCAAGAGACTGACAGTCACTTGCAATCCTGGTAGGCGGTCCTGTGGTGGTAACTCTCTTGGTAGAGGGAGGAGACACTCATGTGGTAATGCCAAAGCACACATATGACTTTCCCAGTTCCTTCAGCTTCCTAAAGTTTCTTCAGAGTGAAAACCACCTTTTTTCCCTTCCTTTGCATTTTGTCTCCTAAAGAGGTTGACAGGTCTCACAATATGACTCCCACACAACTGCTTCACTTTCCATGACATGACCTCCAGAACAAAACCATCTCTGCAACACAAAAGAGATCCATCCCGTTAAAGTCAGCTGAAAATTTTCACACAGCCTGCATGTGACCCAAAGTTTTCATACATTTCTCCCTTTTCTTCTCAGGACCTTCATAGTGACTTTCTGCAGCTGCTTTCAGTCACTCACTTCTCCTTCCTCCCTAGGATCACTAGCATCTTTGGCCCACGTATACTTTCACAAGAAAAACCCTCATGGGGCACCTTCTTTTTTTTTCTGTCAGCAGCCACCATTCAGGATTGCTGGGTATTGTTTCACCTAATTTTGCCTTCTGTGGACATTCTCATCTCCCACATCCTTATGGTAACACAGAGATATCCCACAAGCAGTGGTGCACTGTGTGGAACAAAGCCTGCACTGCAGCGACACGGCTCTCTGGTGTGACTCACTAAGCAGAGTTACCATGTCCTCGGAATGCCAAAGCCCACCCAACCTGTCCTTATGGGTGCAATGGCATTACCTTTTAGCCATCATGTCCTTGTGTGAAAGGGTTGGAAACGGTGTCATTGTCCATAAAATGGAATAGACAGCCAGGACGGGATGCAATGCAACTAAGGAAGACTGACAGTGTGGTGAGGGGTCTGCAGCCCAATAAAGATGAAAACTTGTACCCACATAGGTATATGAGGCTGGTTAATCACGGGAAAGCTGAACACGAGTCATGTCTTTGATTCTTCACCTGACCTTGGCCTGTAAAGGCCCATCCCAGGAAACATCCTTCCAGGAGCACCCCTCGTCCCATTTCCTTATTTCTTCCTTTGCCTTGAGGACAAGGGATTATATGTGGCTCTGGTATGGTTAGTGCTCCTGCAAGCACAAATGCTCCTCCCTTTGATAGCTCTTACAGAGCAGCAATCTCCCAAAGTGCTCCACTGCCTCTTCCTGCCACACAGTTGTGTGGTGAGACATTCTCTCCCAGCTGGTGCACACACTTGCCTCTTCAGGGGCAAGGACTTTTTGTATTCAAGAAGACTACCTGAGGGTATTCAGGTGGCTGTTTTACCTCCCCACAACTGTATCCTGTGAACAAAGCTCCTTTCTGCTCAGGCAATCTAGATAAATAAAACTCACTGCTAATAATTACCTGACTATAAATACATGGCAGGAAATAATTGAGCCGTTTACATGAGGAGCTTAAATTGCCTTTGGCACCACAGACTAGAAAAATGAAAGGTCCTAACATTCATACTGCTTCCTAATTGTTCCATGACTGCCAGAAAATGAGACCTAACCCATTTTTAATGGGATTTAGGGACTCAGGGCAGGCAGACATCTAATATTCCCACTAGTGGTGAAACTCTGAAAATCCCAATTTTTAAGGTTTGGTTTTTTTGTTTTGTTTTGTTTTGTTTTTTAACTACTGTGATGCCCAGGAGCCCAAGACTTAAATAGTGACACATATTCCCATCCCTGTTGTCCCCCCTCCTAGAGTAGTGCTGTCTTCCCTAGAGGGTTTCTATTCTGATTAGTATTTATGAGACAGAAATGAGAAAATACTGGTGCTAAACATTTGCTGAAGGGGGAAATAAAAGCAAGAGCAACAATAAAATTTCATGTCAGAAATACAATCTTTCAGGGCAAAGACCTATTTTATCCTTTAGTTAAAAGTCTATTCTGTATGTCCAGAACGGAAAGCCAAGGTAAAATAGCAAAAATATTTTTAAATATACAGCTATAATTAATGCTGTAATACTGAGGGTTTTTTTTTCCCTTCCTTTTAGTAGACCAGAAGGCACACCTGTCTCACGTCAACTGTCATAAAAGCAAAGCAGAAAATTCAAAGTCCAACAGTTGAATGGGCACAAATGCAGGAAATGACAACAGCGTTGAAGTCATAAAAAACAAGGACCTAACAAAAACTTCACAGGCCTTTCAGGTTGTTCCTGTCAATCTTTATGTGACTGTCTCTACCACTTTAGATCAAAGAACTGCTTCTCCTTCTCTGGGACACACCCAGAGTTGCAAAGAATCTCATTCAAGAAAAGGTTTATTTTGTAACTCAGGTTATTAAAAATGTTCTACCATGACAACAGGCTTCAGAAACAGAGGTCCTGCAACATCCAAATATATGTTAGTGTAAAACAAAGATCAAGTAGGTCAGCACATAATAAATACTTTTACAGAACAGATGGGAAAGGTGGAACGAGAAAGTTAAAAAGAACTAATAGGGGGCTACTGAGAAACAAAAACACTGAGTAATTGCCCAGCCAAAGCAGATTTCTTTTGCTGTATAAATATATCAGAAATACAGAGAACTTCGTAAATCCCTCTTGGTAGATTTCTGGTTAGCTGCTACATCCTGGCATTACAACTAACATGGCAACGAAGTTGAAGTGGATGCGGAAGAGGGATCTGCAGAATGACAATATCTCCAAGGCAGTAACTCCACATGTTGATATTCCACTTAAGGTATGAGTATTCTTGGTATAAATGACAAGTGAACTGTGATAGCAACAAGGTTTAAACAGCATATGGAAATTTATCTCCAAATCACATGTCACATCAGAGGTTTGGCAAGTCACTCCACGCTCAAAAGTAAAATCTATGAAAACACAATCTGCATAACACTGGCAATATCAGAGTTTTGCTTTCTCCTTTACCCTGACTGAACACAGATAATGGAAGACACTCAGGTGGAAAATTCACATGACCCACGTTCTGCACTGCCTGCAAAGCTGTGTTCAAATCTCATTTTTCTAATGTAGCTGTCCATCAGAGAAGATCTGGGACACTGAGAGGAGTCTGGACTGCCCAAATACCTAGATAAGTGCTACCTCATTTGCTTTTCATGTGGCCTGCAGGGTCATTTTTCTCAGATCACCGTAGTAGGAATTAGCATGTCTGCTCCTTTCAGGAGCTGTGTACTGCCACTGGTGGGGAGCTGCCAATCCTCTCCAATATACAGGAGGAAGGCAGGCAGGAGCATGGAAAGTATTGTGGTCCAGACACAGCCTGACTCTCAGTCAAAGGAGAAGGGTACAAATATCTGACCACTTCAAGAATCTGGGAACACTGCCCTCAGCAAGGCCATCTTTTGGCATGCTCAGTACTGCCAGCCACTCAGACCTCCCTCACCGTGAGAAAGATGTCCAAGAAACCCTCATGATTGCTGTGGGATTGAAAGCAAGAGAAAACACAAATCACAGTCCTCAGTCTAGCCTCTAAAACAGCCACGCCTCCTTATGCCTCTGACAAAGTGTGTATAATACTTTCAGTTCCAAAGTCAGTCATAAGCGATAAGCAAGTAGCTGTGACTCAGCCTGGCTGCTTTGTTATGGAATTTGTTTCCCTTCTGCTTGCCCTCACAAGCCACAGGAACAAGCACCCTTTCATTTTAACAGTTCCCCTTTCCTCTCCATTTTCACCCCAGCTTCAAATTTTCCTTCATCACAAAGAGAAGAGAAGAAAAATTAACATTCATAATTACCATACGAAATGTCTGTCTTCACGTATCTGGTTATCAAGTAATTTTTCTGTTATTCTGTTAAGTCTTCCGTGAACTGCACAGCTTTCTACATGTAAGACTAGAACAATATTTTTTCAGTAGCTGCTACTCTTATACCTGCTGGAAACACAATAATCTGATCAGAGGGCAAGAGTTATAATTACAGTCTGTGGGTAATTTTAATCTTCTGTTCCTATACTTTCAAAGCACATAATTTCTGTTTACCTGAACCTCTAAGTGATTGCTTCAAATCTTTTAATTATGATTTCCCAAACACAATGAAAGACATTTTGTTCCTCTTTACCTTTCTCCTCCCACTGCTGTGAGAGCCAGTATCCCTCCTGCATCCATAAGTCCTCCTGCCTTGCCTGGACCCCCATCACAGAGAGGAGCCCAGCTCCCAAGTAAGGCATACCTTGCTGTCATTTCCCTGTGGCTTCTTTCCCACAGAGTTTTACCACTTTCTGAAAAATTTGGTCACTGAAGATGTTCCTCACATCACTATAACAGCTCTTACAGCTTCTTATAGAACACCAAGCCCTCTCTGATCTCAGTTAGCTAATGAGGATGACAATGCCACCTCTCTGTCCTTCTATTCTGGGCAGGGAACCAGTAATCAGATCTGATGCACTCAGCCCTTCTTCCAAGCTCAATTCTTCTCTTTGTGTCATGCCTCTCCCCTCCAGTACTACTTGAACCCTCTCACTTTTCCATGCTGGGCTCCCCACAGTACCTCACACTCCCCAGTCTTGGAGTAACTGCCTTTTTACCTTTGGGCATCCCTTCAACACAGCTAAAAATGGATGCTTCACTCCAGGATACGAGTGGAAAAGAGCAGCCATTTGATTGGCTCTGTC
Organism: Myiozetetes cayanensis; assembly: GCF_022539395.1. NCBI lineage: Eukaryota > Metazoa > Chordata > Aves > Passeriformes > Tyrannidae > Myiozetetes > Myiozetetes cayanensis. The sequence goes on along the minus strand of NW_026087631.1, from coordinate 6,558,515 downwards.
TTACAGTCAGCTACAGAAGGTAACCCATTCTGAATAAGGGCAGATTTGTAAGGCCACCTTCCATCCAATTCTTCCTGAGGAAAGTGTGAAAACACCCCCAAAACTGCACAGGCTGCAATAAAATTATTCAGACTGGTCGTACTGGACTGACCCAGTCCCCACCAAACTCACACAACAGTGAGCTTATGCAGCATGATGCAGCAGCACGTGGAGAAACCTGAGACAACAGTAGCACAGGGGACACCTTAGTTTGGGTTAATCCATTTTGGTTAATCCATTCTAGTCTAGGCTAAACTAGGAGGGACAGGAGCTGATCTCTGCTCTGTGGTGACCAGGGACAGAACCTGAGGGAATGGCATGAAGTTGTGTCAGAGGAGGATTTGGCTGGGTATTATAAAAAGGTTCTTCACCCCGTGGGTGGTTGGGCACTGAACAGGCTCCCCAGGGAAGTGGTCACAGCACCAAGCCTGACAGAGTTCAAGAGGCATTTGGATGATACTTTCAGGCAGATGGTGTGACTCTGGGGGTTGATCCTGTGCAGGGCTAAGGGTTGGACTTGATCATCCTTGTGGATCCTTTTCAACTCAGCATATTCTCTGATTTTAATTGGGCACTGGTCTGACAAAAAAAGGTAGGATGAAGGAGATAAAAAGTGAGATGGAAGGCACACAGATGCAACATGTAGCCCTCATTCAGCTGACGCCTAACACCTGTCTGGTAATTACTGCTTTCCTGCACATTCTACATAAAAAGTGCAACCTACAACATAAATGGAGTGCACATGTGTCTATGGAAACTTCATGTCTGGCTGCACACAATGCCCATTTTTAGTCCAAAAAAAAAACCCTCTCTCAGATGTACCTTCACTAAGTCAGGAAGGGTGACATGCTTCCCCTAACTTATGAACATCGTGGGAGTAAAAAACTCAGCAGCAACCATGAGCAGAGAGGATTGAACCTGTACCCAGGGGTGGAGGAGAGGCTAGATAACAGCATCACCTCACATGAAAGAACTCATTTTAAGGCCCTCATGGTGCCAGTTGCAAGCTGCTACCTCTGAAATCCTGATTCATGTTCCTGACAAACTACATGGGTGCACAGGGCAGCTGGGACCATTACCAAGAACAACAGCTCACAGTTCATGCTTGACAGCCTGCCTGGCTGTGTTACTGCCATTTATCAGAGACTGAGCTGCAAAGAACTTTAACCTCTACCCTCAAAGCCAACTGCAGAACACTGTCTTACACAGTCTTCTTTCCCTGCAGCATGATGGAAAAGTTGTTGCCCTCGTGGGATGGAAGAGCAGAATTGCCTTTCAGTGTTCCTCATGCTGTGGCAGACACAGCTGCAATGCACATTTTTTGGACTGAACCTTCTAAAACCTCTCCATATTGAAAGGGTTCTTATGCTCTCCTTTTTGTGATTCCTATCATTACTTATTTCCTGGTATTTTTCTCTTTACTGTGTCAGAGTCCTTCTAAGACTGTAAAGCACTATGTTTCACGGTCCCTTTTGGTAAAACATGTTGTTTTCCCATGGGCAGCATCTGTTTCAGAAGTTGTTTTCAGTAGATGCACAAATTGTTTAAAAAAGTTACTTCTGATTTGGGTATAACAGCAGGAATGGGCAGGAGATCTCCCTTCCTTCTCTATTTTCTTCCAGGCTGAGATGTAAACGGAATTTTGCTGTAGGAGAAACTTCAGGAAAAGCCTTTCCCTCCCTGATCAAACCAGTCTTCTTACCCGCCACACTCCTTCTTTCACTGATGGATGACATATTTTTGAAAAAAGAGGATTGAATATGCTGATATTATCAAGCCACTCAAAACACTATAGAATTTTTGCACCTCTATTTCTGTCTCAGGGTTACAACTGTGAGACACTTTTCAGGATTTTGTGCCTAATAAAATGTTGCTGTCTCTCAGTGGATTCCTTCACTTTAGTTACACAAGGAGACTAACAAATTTAAAGAAAAAAAATCTTTCTTCAAAGAAGTCACTAAAAATCACTTAATTCATGTTTAAAATAAGCTCTCTTTTGCTCACCCTTCCTCCCACAGACAGGAGAAGGATTTCCACATGTCCTTCCAAAATTCTCATATGTTAAATTACTCTCATTTCTGATCCTCAGGGTCTCACCCCTGCATGAACATGAATGACACCTCTTCAAGCAGCTGGTATTTAGGTAAAATGTAGTCCTTGTTAGCAGCCCTGCCTAGAATGTTCCTGCACGACTCTGCTTCCAGTAAGTCATCTATGCATGAGTGGGACAAGTGGCTTGGGTCAGGCTGTCAAGCAGAATCAGAGAGTGAGATGGAAGAAGTTGTTTGACCTTCTTATTTGCTTTCCAGCAAAACTGATCATACTCACCACACACAATGGACAAAATCCACTGCTATCCTCTCTCTCACTACTGGTGGCATTATTAAGTGGTGGATAAGTGTTGGTCCATCTGACTCTTCTGGTGGCTGCACCTATTCCCCTCTGACTAATGTCATAGGTATGCAGCTGTGCAGCAAACAGCTTCCATTTGTTGGCGCTCTTCTCACTGTACTACATGAATTGTCATGTCTGTGCCCCCTCACCCCTTTGCCTTTTTAAAACAGAATCACAGAGTCACAGAATGGATCAGGCTGGGAGGGACCACCAGTGGGGTCATCTGGTCCAACCTCCCTGCTCAGGCAGGGTCATCCTAGACCACATTGCACAGGATTGCATCCAGATGGGTTTTGAACATCTCCAGAGAGGAAGACTCCAAAACCTCTCCAGGCAGCCTGTTCCACTATGCTCTATTGCCCCCAAAAGAAAGAATTTTTCCCTTATATTCAGATGGAACTTCCTGTGTTTCAGTTTGTGATCACTGCTTCTTGTCCTGTAGCTGGAGAGAGCCTGGCCCCATTCTCTTGACACCCTCCCTTCAGATATTCCCATACATTGGGGCTCGGGGACTTTGTCTCTCCCTCAGGCTGAACAAGCCCAGCTCCCTCAAACTTTCCTCACAAAGAGGTGTGCTTTGGTCCCTTCATCAGCTACACTGCCCTGTGCTGGACCGTCTCACCAGGACTGAGCAGAGGGACAGGATCATCTCCCTCTACCTGCTGGCAGTGTTCTTCCTTGTACACCCCAGGATTCCATTGGCCTTCTTGGCCACAAGAGCACACTGCTGGCTAATAGACAGTAGCTCTTTCTCTGCAGAGCTACTTTCCAGCAGGTCAGCCCACAGCCTGTGCTGGTGATTGGGGTTATTCCTCCCCAGGTTACCTTTGCTGAATTTCAGGTGGTTCTACTCTGCTGATCCCTCCAGCCTGACAAGGTCCTTCTGAAGGGCTGCAGCCCTCTAGAGTATTGGCCATTCCTCCTAGCATTCCCTCATCAGTGAAGTTGCTGAGGAGGCATCTGTCCCTTCATCCAAATCACTGATGAACAAGTTAAACAAGACTGGGATCAGTATAGAACCTTGGGGGACACTGTGAGTAACAGGCCTCTGACACTGTACCATTAATCACAGACCTCTGTCATCTGCCATTCAGCCGATTCTCAATCCACCTCACTGTCTATTCATCCAGTACAGTGGCACCCTCTTCCCCTTGATCAAAAATCTACAGCCCATTCTGGACTAGTTTTCAGGAGGTCACAGTCATGCTTTCCTTTATCCTGTTCCTGTCACGTCTGTCCCTGAAATGCTACACATGGTCAGTTTCCACCCCATTAGCACTAAAACTCCCAACAAATTCAGTTTCCACTTAAGTTAGTAAAGTAGGGAGTCTAACATGACCAAAAATCTCAAGATCCAGAAAATGCCGGGCCTCTCAGTTCACTGTAAACATTTTAGGAAAAATTTCTTCACTGAAATGTTGTCAAGTTGGAATAGGCTGTCCAGGGAAGTGGTTGAGTCACTATCCCTGGAGATACTTAAAAGACGTGTAGATGTGGCATTCAGGGACACAGTTCAGTGGAGGATTTGTCAGCACTATGTTAATGGTTGGACTCAATCTTAGAGGTCTTCTCCAACCTACACAACTCTATGAGTCTATCATTCTGTGATCTGAGATAGGTTAATGAGATAATGCCCTGAAATGGTCATTAGCTTGTATGAGAATAGCAGCCAGCAATTAATAAATTTCAAAAGCAATTATTTCAAAAGCTGCTGGAGGGCAATCCTGTGCAAAGGAGCCTTGGGAGTACTGGGTCAAAGGCAAGTTGAATGTGAGTCAGCAGTGCCCTGGCAGGCAGGAGGGACAACCTTGTCCTGGGGACATCAGGCAAAGCATCGCCAGCCGGTAGAGGGAGGGGATTGTCCCACTCTGCTCTGCCCTGGGGCAGCCTCACCTTGAGTATTGTGTGCACTTTGGGGCACCACAATGTAAGAAAGGTATGAAGCTGTTAGAGAGTGTCCAAAGTGCCACAGAGATGGTGAAGAGTCTAGAAAAGAAGTCATACGAGGAGAGCCCAAGGTCAGTTGGTTTGTTAAGCTTAGAGAAGAGGAGACTGAGGGGAGACCCCATCACAGTCTACAGGCTCCTGCAGCAACAGGACCTGAGGGAATGGCATGAAGCTGCGGTAGGGGAGGTTTGGGCAGGATGTTAGGAAAAATTCATCACCCAGAGGGTGGTTGGGCACTGGCCCGGGGAAGTGGTCATGGCATCAAGCCTTCCAGAGTTCAAGAAGTGTTTGGACAATGCTCTCAGGCACGCAGTGTGACTCTTCAGGCTGTCCTGTGCAGGGCCAGGAGTTGGACCTTGATGACCCTTGTGGGTTCCTTCCAACACTGGATATTCTACATTTCTGTGTTTCTGTGAGCATGAGACTTGTTCAGCCATCACCATACACAGGCATGTCTGTCCAGGCCAGGCACACCAGGATCTCAGAAATAAAGGATGAAAGCTGTATTACACCATGTTCCTAAAGCATCTCTTCCATTATCCAATCTTTTTGCTCATAACTTTGAAGCCCAGGGTTAAGAAGAATGGGGTTAAGTAGGAGAGGTGTGCAGGAAGGAGGAAGGAGAAGCATGGTATCCAAGTAAACCATGCCTTGAAAGGAAGATATGAGTAACTGAAATATGATGAGCAGGGATTTGATGCCATGAATGGCATGGCCTGCAGATGGTGGGATGGGGAGATGACTAACAATTGGGTGGGCTCTGGTAGGTGGATCCTGCAGTAGCTGACATTAGAAATGAGCAAGGAATTTAGTGGGAGAGACTGAGAAGAAAGATTGGATTTTAACAGTCGACAGAGGAAGAAGAAAAATTACTTAGAAAAACATGTCTTAGAAAAAACAATTGTGATAGTAAGAGAAAACAAATCAGAAAAAAAATAAGATAGTATTTCAGTTTACTTCATGTAAACAAGAGGATTAAATCAAATTAAATTAAAGTAATGCATTGTGTTGCAATCAGGGTTAATTTGAACAGGCCAAGTTCTCAGCACCTTACTTAGGGGAACAAGGACAGGTTACCAGTATCATTCATTTGCGCCCACATTTTGCTGTCCATAGGTCCAGCCAAATTGTGTGGTCAAGCAGTGTGTTAGTCCTGACACTGTAGAAAATGTTGAAAAGTTCAACAATGCTGGAATTTCTCCTTTCTTTTTCACTCTTTTTCCTGACCCACAAATGACTGTTCTCTTCTCAGCTGCTTTCTAAACATATCATGACTTCCTGTGTTCTTCTGTTAATATCAAATGAGAAAACAATTTGAATGTGAAACTACACTTGCTGCTAGCAATTTTGATTTTCCTAAATTCATGACATTGGTGTTAGGGAGAATTCAAAGGGTAGGCTACATTGGTAGGGTTGTGGTGTGTTTAAGTAATGCACACAGTAACACAATCATAGAAGACCAAGCCCCATGGCAGAGCAAACAACATCTAAACTACTCCTGACAAACATTTCTCTGGTTTGCTCACAGAGGGCATCCAGTGAGTCATGGTCCGCCACCTCTTCAGGATTCCTGTCAAATGACTGCTTCAATTACAGTGTGTAGTGATTGCAGAAATATGAAAAGGTTTTCAACACGTAACCTCTATTTCTGTCCCTACAAATTAAACCAATTACTTCTTGTTTTGCTCTGCTTGGCTACAAAAGGCAATTGATGATCATCCTCTTCAATCCTTTCTATACGTCCGAAGATTTACCAAGTCCTGTTCAACCACTCCTTTTTCTAGATCAAACTCAAGCCTTCAGAACTCGTGTTTTCTAAGTCTTTGAACATTCTCCTCTTGTCTCTCTCCAGTTTGTCTGTATCTTCTTAGAGCCTGGTGTACAACTTCAAGAGTTAATGTAACACAGCCTTACCAACCTTAAACTCAGAAGAATTTTGTTTTTTGTTTCACAGACTTTCCTAACAATAAATTCAAGAACAAAATGTGGCTTTTCGCAACAGTATCTTCTAAAGAACCTAAGAGGTTACACAGTGCTTTTGCACGGCCTCTTACTGTCCTGCAGTAGTAGAGCATTTGATTTCTCTTTCAGTAATGAATTCCATCTTTCTGATCCAGGCCATTTTTTGAGTTCATTACGAGCAACTTCATGCCTATCAGAAAGAAATAAAAACATTGACATAACTATTGGATTTTTACCAAAATATGAATCTGTTCTTGAAAAACAAATTCCTTACCTAAATTAGGGAAGCAAACACAAGAAAAAAAATTATAGTTTAAGAATTTTTTTTGAAGGTAAACATGCTGACCAACTTTACTACCAGGTCACAGCCTGCTCTCATAGCAGCTTAAAATATCAAAACAAATCATGTTTCCTCAAGAGCATTAATTTCATTACATCATTTAACAATAGTCCCTTTTTCCTGCAGTACTGCACTGTTGTGAGATGGTTGTCTTAGCAACTGAAATCTCTCTTAACTCAGGCTCCCATTCCTTAAGAATAAAGTAATTATTTGACCCCTATTCTTATCACATCAAAGTACAGTGGTGTTATAAGACTGTGGGGGAAGAACTTTTCCTGAAAGCTTATTCCAAAACCTATGAAGATCAGAAATGATGCTTCTTTTGTCATTTTCAGCATCACACTCATTCTCTTGCCTTCATCTTTTCAATGATTCTCAGCAGCCTGAAGGACCTTTTGCTGAATCAGCCAAACCTTGTATGGCATGTGATAGCACAGCATATAATGTTTAATATCAAAACTCCACTCCCATTTACCAGGACACCAGGATTGCCAATACGTAGCAAATAAACAACTTCAGTACAAATTAACTCGTATTCTGCATACTTGCTTTCTCTGCATATTCTAAACAATTTTTTGGCAGCAACATGAAAGAAGTCAGGCAGATATACGTGAAAATTGAAAAACATACACAGAGACTTTAGTGTGAATATCAAGTGTTTGTTCTACATTCCCAATTTAGAGAATAAAAAGGAACAGGAACATGTGATGTCCCACATGTGAACACTCCAAATTAACCAGTACACATCAAATCTAATCTTTAATATCAAATACTTGCAACGAGCAATTTATAGTTCAAAAACCAACTCAGGAGCATGGTAAGTAACCATAAACAATAAAAACCAAATAAAAGAATTGCAAAGAAAAGTTCCTAAAAACTGCTTACCTAGTCTTCTTTCATATCACCCTTCCCTCTCTGAGAAGGTCTGACTCATCTTCTTGTGGCAATTTGCCACTTTCAGTAAATATCTGTAAATATTGAAGATGCCAAAAATCTCAAAGAAATATTTGGTTTATAAACTGGTTCAATCCCTCAACTTTGGAGACTAAATTCTGCATAAAGGGAATAAGTGTACATGCAGATGCTGCCAGCAAGTTATTGTTGTGCCTGCTTGGGGAATAAGAGATGAGTTGTACCTTCATCAAGTTTTGCAGAAAGAGGTTGATTTGCAGCTTTTGTGCTGACTGGAAGCCTGAAACTGCTGGGGCTAAGTTAATGTTCTGTGATAACCCTTTGGTAGGTAGATTTTTATCTAGCCACAGTAATACAGCTTCTCCACTGATTTTGGCTCAGGGCATAGAATGACTGACCCCATACCTGCTTCCAGAATACCACGTAGACTTACCTTCAGAAATTAATCAGTGACAGTGGTTTTGAATTTTGTTTTAAATGCAATTTTTGTAAATTAAAATACAGTTCAGGCATAGTTGGACCCCCAATAAAAAATCATGTCAAATTAACATGTGTCTGGGGGCTCTTTCAGGTATAACCTATCAGGATTTGTTTTCATTCATTTTTAAAGGATGACCTACAGACAGCATTTTCCTAATCCCAATCAATCCTTGTCGCTCTGCAAGCCTGCTGGTGCTGTCTAAAAGTCTTATCCTGCACCTTCTTATGTGCATAGCAGGAGTGCCATGACGAGGCACATGAACTGTACCTCTCCAGTGAAATGCTGGTACAAGCACGCCAGAAATTAAGATATGCTACACATTGAATCCTTAGAGAATCACAGAACAATTAATATTGGAAGAGACCTCTGGAGGTCTTCAGTTCAACACCCCAATTTTGAAAATCTCTGTGGTTTGTTTGTACCCATCCCCCTGATCTCTGCTCAGGGTGATACTGATTGCAAGTGAAGAAAATTTTTTTTCACTGTTCAGCCAGATTTTTCCCTTGTTGCAACTTGTTCCTCATCCTTTCAGTTTGCATGTCTGAGTGGAGTCTGCCTCTTTTGTAACCTTCCAATAGGCAGCTTGAGACAGGAATAAGAATCACAGAATCATTTAGGTTGGAAAACATCAAGTCCAACTACTAACCTTATGCTGTCAAGACCACCATTAAACCATGTCCCTAAGCACCATATCTCAATATCTTATAAACACCTTCAGGAATGGTGGCTCTACAGCTTGCCTGGGCAGCCTGTTCCTGTGCTTGGTAACCCTTTCTGTGAAAATATTCTCCGTAATATCCAATCTAACTCTCTCCTGGTGCAACTTGAGGCCACTTCCTCTCACCCTATCATGGTTTCCTGGGAGAGGAGACCAACACTCGGCTACAACCTCCTCTCAGGTGGTTGTAGAGAGCAATTAGGTCACCCTTTAGCCTCCTTTTCTCCAGGTTAAACATCCCCAGCTCCCTCAGCTGCTCCTCATCAGAGTTGTCCTCCAGACACTTGACCAGCTTGGTTGCCCTTCTCAACACACTCCAGCCCCTCAACGTCCCTCTCCCGGTGAGAGGCCCAGAACTGTTCTCAGGGTGAGGCTTCACAAGTGCCAAGCACAGGGGGATGATCACTGCCCTGAGTCCTGCTGGCCACACTGCTTCTGACAGAAGCCAGGATGCCACTGGCCTTCTTGGACAGCTGGGCACACTGCTGGCTCACGTTCAGACGGCTGTCAAAAAACGCCCTCAGAATTAGACTCCTTCTTAGCATTTTCACTTCTGTGCTAAACAAATCCATCTTCTCACAGTAGGTACTATATTCTCTGCCAACCCCCTCAAACTAAACCCTATCTTCTGCTGGACTCACTCCAGTTTCTCAATATTTCACTTGCACTGAAGAGTCCAAAATTTTATATAATATTCCAGATGAGGCCTCAAATCTGCTGAACAAAGGGGCATAAATATTTTCCTCTGTATGCTGACTACACTTTTCATAATGTAACACAATACCTGGTTATCCCTAAATGCTAGTTACACATTTAAGCCTGCTGTCCACCATCGGGTTCCTTTTCTGCAAATGTCCTCCCTATTCGGATGACACTCAGCCTAAGTTGTTGTCTGTGGTTATTCTGCCACAGAGGCTGGATTTAACACTCATGTTTGCTGAATTTCTTGAGGCCCTGTCAGCTCACTTCCCCAAATTACAAATTTCTCTAAATGGGAACCCTGCCCTCCAGTGTATCATGATGTGCTGTCATCCCCAATTTATCACTCACAAAGGACATAAAGAGCACTTTGTCCCATCATCCACATCACTAATGAAAACCTTGGCTCTGGTATTGACTCCTGAGTAATACCACTCTCTGAAAACATTAACCTATAGGCTCCCTTAAAATGCATCTACAAAGGGATCCACAGAGTCATTTCTCTTCAGGACAGGCACATGGAAGATGTAAAGACATGGATCCTGTTGTCAGCTCTCTTCTGGTCAGTGAAGGCAATCCACGTATTTCAGTTACAGGAGGCATGACAGAGGTTGTTTGTGTACTGGGAACCAAAAGCTGTTGGCCAGGATCTGCCTTTGGCATTATGTTGTCTCATAAGGCTAACATTTCGCCTCAAATTACGCACATTTCTCCTATGCTGATTCACATTGTTCTGCATGACTGTTTAAGAACAGATTGTGTTCCTCACATGAACCTTTCATAGTTACCCATTCATCATCTCTAACATGGGTCTCTCCCACTTCGGGTTCCCTGCCCACGGGCAAGTCCAGCTTGGAGTTCATGACCAGAGTGCTTGTGCACACAGCATTGATGTGCACAAACACATACAGGCAACTGAGGTCCTCTAGGAAACATAGCACACATTCTGTTCCCTCCCAGATGACAGCACTTCAAAAGGTGTGCCCCCTGTGACCCACAGTCCCTTGCCTGTTTTCTGGCACTTAGACCCGCACAAACACACACTGAAGAGAGAGTGAGATGGTGAAAGAAAACAGGAAGTGGCTGTTTAGTACCAAGGCAGGACAGCCTGTAGTGACTAGGTGCAGGATTCAGCCACGCAAGCACTGTGGCCAACAACCTGTTTTACACTCTGACCAGATTCTTTTAGCCTTCCCTCCCCATCCATTCCCCACACTTGTTATTCCAGCATCCACAATAATCCCCCCTTCCTGTCTTCGGTCCTTCACTTGTATACCCCATGAGAAGTAACATACATTCCTTGAAAAACCTCTTACACAGTCCTACAACACTCTGAAACAACCCATAGCAAGTTCTCCCTTCCTATCTCTCCTGGCTAAACGCTTCCAAGGCTTAGAGTGGTTCCTGCCCACCAGCCAGTGAGCCAATTTCTCTCTGAACTTCAGAGCTGTCTCTGCTACTTCCTGCTTGTTGGAGTTTGTGTATCTAGGTGTGCATGATTAGTCTTACCATTGTCTGCCTTTGATTTCATGCTGAATAGCAATTAGCAGGATATGCTTACAAACTACATGCCCTCATATAGCCTTCCAGAGGCATTTTTTACATGGCATACACCAGCTCAGGTTACATAAGGAAGGAGATAAAAAAAAATTTCACAGATGTCTACACAGAGCAACATACAATAACTTGAACACATCTTTCCAGGGCTTCAACATTCCTTTGGAGCATGCAGGCAACATTTAAGGAAACATGAGAGAGCTTTCACAGATTCTTCTTACACTATAGCTATTTGTTTCAAAAAAAATTGTGATTTTCATGGAAGCATCATTAAATATTCTTCCTGGCAACCAGTAAAAAATCTTTGCTGTTCAGAAATAGTCTACTGACAATTTCCAGCACTCTTTCCAAAAGAAACACAGCACAAACACTGAACTCAATTCACGTCTGCATTATTTTTTCAGTCCTTCTCAGTGTTATTGACTACATCTGCCCTAAGATAAAGGAAAGGTAACAATGCCTTTGTGAGAAAAAGAATTAAAGAGACAGACATTTCCTTCACCTCTAACATCACTTTAGCCATTCTGAAAAAGTAGCATGATAATACACCATCACATCATCCAGGACAAGATTAAAAAAAAACTTATAAAAGCAAACACAAACTACTCAAAGGAGGCAGTGAAGCAGTTTTCCTGGTTAGTTGATGACATGACTTTTATCCTAGAGTAAAGTGCAGACACTTCACAAGAAAGCTGGAAACACAAAACATCTTTAAGACCATCAGAAGACAGATCTCCTTGAAAATCGCACTGCGGAGGTTAAAACTCCCATCACAAATGCAACTCTATATTTATCTTGTCCAAATGAGCTGGAATGTCAGTGAGTCTTACAAAGCATACTGCAGACACAAGCCATTTAACCCTCACGGCCTCATCCTGCATGGCACATCTGCATTTGTGCTGTTTATAGAAGGGGAAATGAAGTACAAAAGGCGTTTGTTGACTGAAGACCTCACAGAGAAAGAACTATGATGCTTTTCTCAAGTTATGTCTGCACCGTGGCATCTAACATTAACAGGCTTGTACTGTCTATTGCTAAACATGGAACTCTGTGAAGCTTTGCAGTGCTTTGGAGAGGTGTGATGACTGTGATGTGAAAATGGATTAAGAGGAAGGATGCTGCTTTTTCACTCTCGAGCAGTTTCAGGCGACAGAATCCACAGAGAAATTATGTACAGCACCACAACAGCCCTAATTTCCCACTCAGGATGAGTGGATTCAGTGGTTAATTTTCTCTATAAACTATTTCTCACGCCAAAGTGAAGACTTTCAGAAGAGCTCAGAAGGAATAAAAAAGAAGGGATCAGAAAACCAGCAACAGGGGTTACAGAGGGGAGGGAATCTGCTGTATGAGCAGCTCTGACCATGTGCATACATTTAGGGATTGTAAAACCACTCACTTCAGTAATTTTACAGTGGAAAGCATAATCACCAAGGCACAGAGAGGTCATTACTTGGTAAGGCAGGAGACGCATCCTGTACATTTCCTCCCAGCCTCAAAGGAGATCACCAGCCTAAAACGAGGGCCAGCTGACACAATTATGGTGCAAACAGGCTGTGGCAGGAATATTTGACAAAAGGCAAATCTGACTTGCTCATGGTTTGCTTTCTGAGGAAAACAGCACTCCCTTTTACACCCAAGAATTGTAGAGGAAGCACTGCTAAACTAATTAAGACAGCAAGGCTGGCAGAAGGCAGGCACATGGGGACCCGATATTAGTAGTCCAGCCTCCTTGGAAACTAAAGGATTTTGTGACACAGCATGTTAGATATGCCAAACACCAAGACTAACATCCAGAAAAGTGTGTGTCAGATTCTCCTGGCATTGCCCTGAGTTTTTGCTGCTACTGATGTAGCATCACTGATGCTTCTATGACCCTTGTTTCCTCATCAGTCTGCAAAAGTACCTGGCAGTAGGATAAGAACAGTAGGATAAGAAAAAATGGTGAAAAAACTTTCCTTTTCATTTTTCATAGCAAATCTGGATGCTCTCCAAACCATACAGCCATGCTGTAATCTGCCGAATGGATTACATTTTCATCCTTGAGCTCCACCCATGCCCTAGAGCAAGGAAATCAGTCTCCAAAGGCTGCTGATGCCTAGAAAGCACACTCTTTCCTTAGGTGGCAAGGAATCCTTCTCTCCCATTGCACTCTCTTCTACATCTTTGTGTGCAAACTAAGAGATAGGCAGAGAGCCACAGTAGGAAACATAAATTTTACCCAGAAATAGACAAAACGTTTGCTTCCCAGTCCTCATCATATTTGGGTGGTGTAGACATATCTGGTTGTGTGACAGAGAGTTTTCTCACCTTTAGCTCACCTTCTGGGATTGGCAGCCTGTGTCCTGGCCACCCCACTGCCACAGCCAAGCAGAGGTACTGTTCTTATTGCAATAAAGAAGCTGTGATTCAAACAATGCAGTGCATCTAGCATGGACAGAAAAGACAACCACCAAATTCAGACAAACTATCCAGCTCCACCAGGAACTCACATATGGATTCTTCAGTGGTACAAACCACACGAATTCAGGGTTGCTTGTTCACATCCAGTTCTTCCCCCATTTTCTTCATTTAACCTCACACAGCTGCCAGGGTTGACCAGGGAAAAGCAGGTGGTGAACACAATGGGCAATTAAAAGTTTTCATCTGCTTTTGCCACACAGGTCTGTGAGAGTTCTCCTTCTCTCCAGCAAAGCAGAAGAAAGGGAAAGAGAGGAAGGTGGCTGGTGAGGAATATGGGGCTGGGGATAGGACGTGAAGGGGAAGGATTGTAGTAAGGTGGCTTATCCAGCACTTAAAAGCCAGATGGAGTCCTCCTAGAAATACAGTTTATAGCATCATTCATTAGAAAGCACCATGTCCAAGTACTTGAGCATAATAATTCAGCCCTCTGTTGTGGCCATTCATTAACAACACTCAGATAAAGAAAAATATTTCTAAACTTGAAATTAGCATCAACAATGAGCAATCCCAATCCTGCTGCTGAAAATGTACACTGAAGAAAGGTAAGTTGTGTTGGATCCTATCCTGCCTTCTAAATCCACTCAGCTACTAGAACTGTGTGCTTAGAGGTGTAAGCCATACACTCAGCAGCAGATACAGACTGTCAGTAGAAAAGCATGCTGCAGCCTAGCAAAGGAAGGCAACAGCCATCAGCCTTTGCCCTCTGACTGAATTAAGAACAGTACTTGCCTTCTCTTTCTTCGCCTTGACTCCCTAGGAGGTGAGTCTTCCTACCTGTGGAAAAGAGCTCCACAGACAGGCTGGAAGAGCCAAAGCAAAAACACTGCCTCAATTGACCATTTTTGGGATCCTCACACACTACCAGAGGAAAGCTCAACCATGAGAACACCTTCAAGCTGTTATAGTAAGGGATATTTAAAAGAAAACAAAGATCATGGACCTTAATATTCATCATGGCTGAGCCTGCAATTTGATGAGAAGGGCTAAGGTTCTTAGTTCAGCACATTAAATACATTCTTAGTTCACTCATAAACAACTTGGCATTGGTGATAACAAAATCCTCCATCTCCTGAAAATTAATTGCTAGATGTAAGACACAGAGGCAGGGGAATCCCAAACACTTCAGAAACATGTGTAGGCCCTCACTACAGGACAATATTGCTAGGTCATCAGACTTAGTTTTGTCCTTCAGAAGTCTGCATAACCACATCAGATCCTTTCAAGAGCTAATGGCACACATTCTCCCGGCATTCTGCCAGACCTGGGTCCAACCTCCAGTGCTCACTGAACTTCCTGTTGGATGTTCACATCCTGTGAATGTAGTATTCATCATCAGGATGAACAGCGTAAGGCATGTCCTGCACTTATCACACCAGGCTCTTCGGAGTGACTGGCAGACAACTCATTGAGAAAAATATTCTGGAGAGAGGCAGTTTCTTTTCATGTCTTTTGGGCCTTGTAAAATGTCTTTATGCAGTTGTTCAGCAGGAGGAGAGAGTAAAGCTGCTCAGTTAGAATGATGTATGCTTCCTTAAAACATTGCTCTCAAAACCCACTTTCACCTCTCAAACATTAATTACATATAAAGGACAATGAGTCTATATGTCCCTTACCTGTAGCTGGTGGTATTTCTTCCTCATCTTGTCTCCTCAGCAGACAAAATCAGAGAGGAGGAAACACAAGCAAAATTCTCCCAGTGCTCCCAGCATCTGGAAGACAGTAAAGGACTTGTTTCTGCAGAATAACATCAGTTTGATTGTTGCCCTGTAGCACAGTCCGGGAAAGTGGCAGAGGATTGTGTCACCTTTAAGGCTCTAAATGCAGCAGATCTCCTTGCAAAAACGCTTTGCTATTTGGTGTAGGGGTCCTTTGCAACACATTCTGACAAAATTTTCCTGCACATTGCTGAAACAGATATAAGGTGGTTGCTGATGATGAGAAATGTCTTATGAACTGTAGAACCACACATGCAAACATGGTGGCTTCTGAGTAATTATTGCCAGGAGTTCCTGTGAGAACTCAAAAGGTCTTCAGGACAAAGGCATGTGCCCCCTTACCCCTCTCCCAGCAATATACACACAAAGAGATCATATTAAAAGTGCCTTTTTCTCAAGAAAGGAGAGCGGAGACTATTTACAGTTGTGAATCACTCAACGTTTTACTCAATAGCAAATATACTCTCTCCAACTGTCTTTTTGTTTTGCAATATTGCACACAGCTCCAGCCACTCCTTTTTTCTTCACTTCTAAACAAACAATACCTTTTGTAGACAGGAAAAAAAATATCGGTAGTTAAGTGATTACTTTTAATTATGCAGAAGCTATATTCTTACTTAATGTAAAAGTATGAGCCATTGTTCGTGAAATCTACTTCAATTCCCCAAATACCTTAGTTATAGTTTACCACATTCTTAGAGTCATTACTTCTCAGAGGCATTTTTTAAAGCAAAGCAGAATAAAATTCCTGTTGTTTTCTTGTACTTGCCTTTAATTATGTATGATGAGAACTTATGAAATCACATGGAAACATTTACCAACCTGTTTCCACAGAAGTTGCCTGGATTCTAACATTTATACTCTGTTTGCCATCAACAAAGGAGGATTTTATCAAACAAGCCCTGAACCCTCCCCCTGCCACCTCTGCTACCCACACAAGATGCAGTAGGATCAATAAGGAGACGAGAAATAAAGAGTTCACAATTCCCTCCATACCGTATCCACGCTATCAAGAAAAGGTAGGGCATAAAATACTAGATCCTTTGGATGGGAAAGATTGGATAACTTCACCCTGGATGCAGTGATTCCTCATTTTATGTTTCAGCACCCATCCTGCTGAAATCTAAAAATGGAATTCATTTTGCCAGGAATGCTGCTGGCCTGGAGACTGTGCTTTCTCAGCTGCTCTTAGTTGAAGGAGCGATCTGAATTTGGCAGGGTGCAATTAAGAAATCCTATATGGCTAGTACAGGGCTGCGTACCAGCCACACCATGATCACCAACAGCTCTTTCAGCATCAGTGGTAATGAATACAGAGTTCTCTCTCTGTGTCTCAAATTTTAATGCCCCTTCCCTTTGCAACGAGTTAAGCAACAGAGCTTCACATCAATATATAGCATAGCAGGGCACATCTGACAGCGACATTTGCTCTGCGTGTGGCAAACATTTGCTCTGCATCTGGGCTCTGAAGCTGCAGAAATAAACAATGGAACTAAGCAGGACTCTTTCCTGATGATGTTAAAGGAGGTAAGAAGCATTCCCAGCATTCTCCACAGCTGTGGAGGAATTGATGATGAAGCAAACTACACACACAGAGCATTGTCAAGAGCTGTGCATACATCTGCTTAAATCACTCTTCAACAATCTCACCAGAAAAAGTGCAACAGGGTAGCTGGCTGTGGGCAGCATGTGATGTCTGAGAATTCATAACATCATATAATTAAAAACAGCACTTCCAGAGAAAGTCTCCAAAAGAAGGCCTCCTCAGTGAAGCTGATTTCCAGCCTCCTACCCTGGCCATTTATTCTAGGGACTACTAACACAGAAGGATTCTTGCTGCAGTTGTGGAGAGCAGGTTTTGCCATTCTCATTGGAGTCGCAGAAGGGTGAGCGATGCTGAGTCTTCAAAAGGAGTCACACAGACAAATCACAAAAGGCGATGGAGGATTAGGCCAGTAGCAGAACATAACTGTGGGGTCAGGGCATCTTTTTTAGACCAGACCACTGCCAACCCTGCAAAAATACCGCCACTGCTTTCATGATATGAAACACTGGAGCTATGCCTTAATTGCAAAACAGACATTGTTTCAAACTGGGTATTTTGTCCCCCTAAACTGAAGAGTAGGGTGTACTCACTAAATTTACATGTGTGTGGAAATTCATAAGTCCTGCCACTTGATATGATGGGATCCAGTCCATATGACCCAGACATGGTCAGAAAGCAGCACTACCTTGCCACTACCTTCTTGGATACTTGAGCCCACAAGCAGCCTCTGTCACAGTGACAAGCTCTCACAGACAGAAAGGTCTTGCTCCTCTGTCAAGCTTGGTTACAGTTTGACCTAGGATAGATGTTGCTGGGCTGCACCTGTTATTTTGGTGGTTGCTCACTGCTGACAGGACAAAACCCTGATCTGTTCTTCACACTGCACATCAGTGAGAGGACGGTTGAGGGTAACTCTCCTTCATGGCAGATTACCTTCCTCACACTCCCAGGGCCCGAGAACAATTATTCACAGGCCTCTTAAGAAATATGCAATGGACAACATGTTAAGGACACACAATCTCAATCTTTCCTTTTCACTCTTTCTTTAAAAATTGTGTTCTTTCAAGATTTTCTGATTACAGATTTTCTCACCGTTAATTGCTCTTTCTTCCTCCTGTGGAGTCTCCAATTTGCTTCTGATTTCCTAAAAGGAGACGTCATCAGTGCTGAGTACAGGACAATTATCTTCTCTGCTGCAAAGAACTGATCTGCTTTGAGTACTGCTCGCATACTAGGAGAAGAAATACTCTGCTTTGCTATCAGCTTCATTCCCAGCAGTTGTGAGCCCACAGAGATGGAATCAGAGGAGAAATATGACAGACAGTAAAAGGGGTGGCTATAAAGAATGGGTGAAAAACTTTGAGAAGTGAATAAAAGGGACTGACAACAAAAAATGGCAGATAGACAAGTCTAGCTCCATAAAAGGTGTGCCTGTCAGAAAGGAGGGCAGTGAGAAGCTGTCCTGCTTAGTGTATTATAGAAGCAGAAAGGAAAAGACAGACAAAATCACACTCCTCGATTTTAAGCAGTTCTCCATTTATCAAGATCTCACAGCTGCCTGCTTTGGTGCTTGTGTCTTGGAGTTTGGGAGCTTTTGTTTAACATCCTTCTCTGAAGCCACTTAGTTAGACATCATACTGCCTCCACCCACAACATCCATATAGAATAGGAAACATTCTGGTGGGAGATACCTGAAATTCCACTTTGGTCATGTCGCATTTGACAACACTAGAAGAAGTCAGAAAAAAGAAAAAAAAAAGCCTTCCTGCATGAAGTGAGAGAGGCAGAATACAGAGCAACTGATTCAAATTAGAAAGCTAGGAGAGAGATATCAGCAAACAAAAACCCACATCTTGCTTAAATCCATGCCAACAGAGGATGGAGAGAGGGCGAAAGTCCTGTGAATATTCAGAGAAAGAAGAACACATGAGGACAAGAAGACAAAGTAAGAATCAGCTTGAGACACAGGTAGAGTATTCATGAAAGAACAGAGTTCCAAGTATCACCAGGCATTAGAAATCTTAGTGAAGGTGGCAAGAGCCAGGCAGTGGGCACATTTGGATACTTGAACACTTCTGCTGTGTATCTGCTTGAAAGATGAATTTCTCTGAGAATCTGGAAATTTAAGTATTAAACCATAAATTCCCTGCTCCCAAAAGCAAAGGACTGCTAGTATTGAGAAGCTGCCACTGATGTCATTAGCCTATGCCAAAAGAACCCGAAACAATTTCTTTCCTTGGGGATGTATTCTATGAGTAGTAAGATTGAGGAGTGTTTAACTGGGTCCTACCTGTGAATCTCTTGTACTCTTGGTTTGTGTGGGAGTCTCACAATCACGTCAGCTCCATTTTTAGGATTTCTATATCTTCTGCATGCCATGTTGTTGCTCAATAATTGTCAGTATGCAGTTTTGTCAGGAAATAATATTGTTTATTCTCTGTGAGACTTTGCATGTTGTTCTTCATATTTTATAAGCCACTCTGAGTCACTAGTACCTAAGGGACAAAGGCAAAGGGAATAACATAAGGAAAAAATAAAGACAGTTGCTTGACATTATATTTAGTCAGCAGAAGCAATTACTCTCAGAAACTTAAGGCTACATTTTTTATTTTGTAAAGCCAGTAAAGTTTTTCTTCGGGGCTGTTGAGAAAAACAGAAAAGGATATTTCCAAACATATAACTGAATTCCCTTCTCTAGGAAGGGACAGTTCAATGCCAACTGGAAACAATAGACCAGGTGTTGGAGAAGCATTGTAATGACTTGAAAATATTTATGCACAGTTAAATATGCTAGGCCATAAACTAGCAACTATAAAGATTATTGCAGAGTGACAGGTATAAGGTGAGGACAAGGACTGGACAGCTCCTGTGGTATTTCTGATAAGGCTTCCCACAGTCCTGTTTTTGACAAGACTCAGGTATAGGCAAGTCAATAAAAATCTTTCTTTGCACACCAGGGGGAATTGAAGCCCTCCCTGGAGGCTGATAGACCCAAACTTTATGGTGCATCTCTGAGCCACGGCCGATGTCACATGCCAAACTGTGACTGAGCAGAAGTAACGCAGACAAACATCCTTGCTTACCTCCAGTCTCCCTGATGTTTGCAAACTGTGGTTTTGCCTGTTTTGGTATCTCTTTCAGCACTGTTTCTGACTGGGACTTCTTAGTGTTTCTATTTCTTACATGCTTCACTGGACAATGAGCTTCTCTTTAGTTACCATGATTAAGACAAAACATTGTCAGATGTTGTATCAGGATCTCCCATGGATCTCAAGTTGCTTAATATTTCACAATTAACCTCATGATGAGCCCCTCAAACTCTCCTGACTCTTAGCATTTTTTCCAGAAATGTCCCTCATCTTTGCTCAAAGACAGCACAAGAGAGACACCAATTCTTCCATGGCTTTGTTGTTAAAAACACATATTCCTCTCTTTTAGGCTGAAATTCTGATCTAACTTCTATTAGTTCCCTGTACACCTTTCTTTTCTACACAAAAAGCACCCTTCTGGTACTTGTGCTCTAATGTCATTTCAGACAATATTTTAATGTCATTTCAGACATTAGAGGGAGGGAACATGAGGGGAGAGAGACATCTCCTGAATGCTTTCTAACCTTGCCTGTACAGGGCCTATTCAGGTAAGATGATCTGAATTCTTGAAGTGATGTTCTTTTTGGAAATAAGCAGACAGAGAGAAGGGCACTTCAATGAAGTTCTACTTCTTTCTCCAGGGGAACGAACTATTTTATAATGAAGTACAGTCATGTTTTCTGAATGAGGACCTGTAAAAAGCAAGACACCCAAGCTTAGTCTTTCTAAAATTCATATTTTTAGCTAATCTAAACAACAGTTTCAAGTACTGCAACAAAGGAAAGGCTCAATTTTTGCATTTCAAGACAGTTTTTGCCTCTCCCTCCCCCACCCCCTGACTCTCACACCATTTTCTCTTTTCTGCAGTATTTCCTGTGGTCATGGACAAATGATGTATTCCAGCACTGAATTTTCAGTATCACATTTCTAGCCTTCATTTCTCAATTTCATATATCTCCAAAGACAACATTAGATCCACCTGCTGTGGCAACAACAGCGTTTTAATATTTCAGCAGTTTTATTCACTCTGATCCCCAGACTATTTTCCAGGCTGCAATTCCAGACTCTGAAGGCAAGGCCGCCATTCTCCACCCATACAGGCACAGCCGTGCAGTGAACAGTACAATTTGTCTTCAAATGATTTGCTGATTGCTCCTTTTGTACAGTTTTTTTGCCCATGGTTTTGCAAACATTGGCCTGACTTTGTGTCAACTGTATTTTTCAGTGAGTTTGTTTTTTGCTTCAGGTATTAGGATAGGCTCAACAGCCAATTTTATAAAACACACTGAAACAACCCATATTTATCGTAACTTCCCTTAGAAACTACTTGTGTCAGCTAGCCAATTTTTATTGCCTGCACATTTCAGAGCCAAATATTTATGAAATGTGTTCCCATATCAGAAAGTTAATGGTATAAGATCAGAATCATTAGAGAGAACCATATACCTCCATAGCTTCCTTCATCAACTAAACTTATAATCTGGGGGAATGAAATCAATTCTATTTGACAAGTTGTATTTTGCATAAAATTGTGTTGACTGACATTAATTATATTCCTACCCTTTATTTCTCTACTAATTGAATACTGCATCAATTTTTCCATTATTTTCCTCTGGAGTGATATCATTTCAACTGGTCTACAACTTCCTGTGTCACCTTGTTTACCTACTAATAGCCAACCTCTAGTCTTCAGATATTTAGTCAGTGCTCCAAGTATTTCAATGTATTTTTTTAAATTATCAATAAAATATTTGCTTATTTCAGTGAGAGAGGGGGAGATACATCTTTCTTTTCTTTTGAGACCATGGAAGCAAATTACTTAGACTACTGATTGAAAATCCCTGTCGATTTATCTTCAGCTTTCAACAGAGTAGGCAGCATTTCATGCTCCTTCTTCCAAATGCAGGAGATAGAAATAACTGGAATACTTTTAACACTCCTGTATCAGCAACGTCTTTACCACTCCTGTGTCGGATCTTATGCTGGTCTTACATGTCTCAAACTGACTTGGACCACCTAAGCATGAAATTTCTTCTGAGGACCCTGGCCTTCCTCAAAAACTTTTTTATGATTCAAAATAAGCTGCTTACACAGTTTTGCACAACTTCCTCCCTTTCCCATCCATTTTCCATCTTCTGTTTTTCCTTCATCTGCAGCTCTCACTCATTGCCATTAAGAAAGCACTTACAC
Source organism: Myiozetetes cayanensis (assembly GCF_022539395.1). NCBI lineage: Eukaryota > Metazoa > Chordata > Aves > Passeriformes > Tyrannidae > Myiozetetes > Myiozetetes cayanensis. The sequence goes on along the minus strand of NW_026087631.1, from coordinate 6,536,463 downwards.
AAACCATCCTGGATTCACAGGTTTGAGGGACAGCAAACACCTTTTTCATCACACACTCATTGAGAGCTCTGCCCCCAGTGTTATGTTAATGTCCAGTTCTGTATGGTTCTTGTGTTTGCTTTGCTCTTTCCCCTCTTATCCACTAGCAGGATTATACTCTCTATGCAAAATTATTGCATGTGCTTTTCTCTGGTTTTTTTTCCCCTCAGCCCCTAAAAATCCATACTGTCCCCTGACACATGCACAGCTGCAGCACCCTCTGCCTTACGTCTGTTTTGACATTTCCTTGCTGTGTCTCCCTTTCTATTCCCTGACTCAGTATCATCCCTACATATGATTACAGTCTCCTGCTCACTCTGTTTGTTGTTTCATTCACACTCTCTGCCACCCCACAGAGATGCCGTGACGCAGGGAGACATTATTTCTACATGCAGCAAATCCCAAGCGTGGTGTGCTGCTCTGCTCATCTCACAGAAAACAATAAGGCTGGGAATCTACTGTCCTTGCAAGTGCTTCACAGCTGATGTGAAAAAGCTGTTCCAAAAGTGTCGTTGAGGAAGCACAGGATGGCTCAGCTTCACTTTACTGGCATTGATGCTATTGCTTTATGAAATGAATGAAAATTATTTTAGGAGCTTTCCATGTTTTCCCGAAGTTTAAGAATGAGGTGTGGAATATTGCTGTTTCAGAAAGAGGAGGTTTGGGAGACACTGTGCAAGAACATGACAAATGGCACCTAAAGATAGCCTGTGAAGATATAAATATCACATTTGGAGGCTTTTTCTTTAAAAGATTCCCAACATTGACTTACAGATATATCTCCCAAGGCTTTGATTGCTGCTGTGGAGACATATTTTGGTGATGAAATCAGTATAAAATATGTATGCATAATTTTCAAACCTAGATTTTAAATTTCCTAGTATAGAAAATTCATGTTCTCAGAGGATTCCACGTTGAGCCCTATGACTTGCTCAATGTAACTCATCTGAACTCTTGGCTGACTTTGAGCTTGGTCCTCAGTTTTGTAAGGACTGTGGAGACCTTTCAGGAAAGTTCATGCCCAAGTACATAATGAAAGGACACTGTCACATCTGAGGGATCCTGTAAGTAATTAAAAATTGTAAGCATTTCTGTCTGCTTTTCTTGGAAATTATAAACTCTCCAGCAGCTTTTGCTAAAATGCATCCTTCCAAGAACTCATTTATATCAACTGGGTTTTTCTAATTTCTTGTCTCTAGACCTTATAATCTCTGCATACACAAGCCTGCCTAGTTCTGGTAATAGACAACTCTGATTAATCTCAGTGCAGCTCTTAGGGATTCTGCATGATAAAGTGATCCTTCTGTCAAGAAAAAGTGATGCTTCTGCTTCCAAAGGGAAAACCTAAATTGTCATCTCCATCAGAAACATGTGGGGTCACCACTAACGACCAAAGCAACTGGTCTGTACCAGGAACAAAATAGGGACCATGGCTCGTAGCAAGAGCCCGAAAAGCTTTGAGCTGAGACCACCAGAGTATGTAGAGCTGGAACATGGATGACAGTAAAATGGTAACCCTGGCAGTGACTTGCAGATGAAGTCCCCTCCTGCCACTGGAGTTATACTATGGTAAAACCAGACCCAGGACCTCAGGCACATCTGCAGGGTCCAGCCTATCTGGGGACTTCCACAGAATCTCAGATAACTTTTTCTCTGATTACAAGAACCTCTTCAGCAAGAATCTCTGAAGTCATTTGTCAAATAAATTTAATTCCAGTTAGATCCTGTGGCAGAACTGAGGAAAAAGGTGACCCCACTCCTAGCAGACCTCAGCTTTATTTTAGCTGAAAAGCTGTTATATCTCAGCCTCTCTCCCAGGCTAGCTGCTATTTCTAACCTGTCCAGTGCTGCATTATGTCAAAGGTCATTATTTATTCAGAAGAACTAGAGGGTGAGATAGCATCCCAGTTCTGTGACAGGGATCAATAGGTGCCTTTCTATAATGACAGCAATTTTTTTTTTCTTTTTAAGGCCTAATTTCTGAGCACTTAGAGAATCATTTCTAATGCTGCACCATTAGGGATTGTTAAAAACATCAAAGCACTACTAAATGATCTACTAAAAAATACTATTGTTGCAACTGCTATTATGCTAATCTATGTATGATCTTGTTATTCTGCATAGTCACAAACTCCCAGAACTAAAGAAAGCTAACTGCATTAAGACAAGAAAAATAGAGTTTCCTGGAAAATTAGTTACCTGTTAGTATAGATAGTTTTATTTTCTTTCTTTCTTTATCTTAACTTTGCAGGCCAGTGGCTTCTTTCTCTTAGTTGGTTCTGGAAAACAAGAAATGGAGATGCAACATAACCCATAATACACAGCTGCAGATGTCATTTTCCCCTCAAAAAGAGCAACCAAAATCACACCATGCAAAACTGCCACCTTGTTCCTTGGCCAAGTAAATCAATAAATCTACTCCTACTACTATTACTATTATTTCTAATAAAAATTGCCTTGTACTGGTGGAAACAAGAGAGAGAAAAGTGCAGTTTATTTTGGAAAAAGAAAACAAAACAAAGCCCAGGGAAAGGTCCAAAGGGAGAGGAATAAATCGAGTGTTTTTTGAACCTGTTGCAATAGAAGTCCAATCAAACCATTCGGCAACCCTGGGGAAACAGCGTCATCTTTGGATCTCCCTGAACATCAGAAGTATTCTCAAAAACGTGTGAGCAAGCCCAGAGGTCAGAAACAGAATAAGAAACACAAAAATGTGTAAATAATTTTTACTATCCTTTCTGTAAAGAGAATAAAAAACAATTTTAAAAAAATGTGACAATTGCATCAGATTAGGGTTCTGTATTTAATGCAGAGAGAAGAGATGGTCACCACAAGGCCAAAGGACTAAGTGCTCACTCTCTGCTAATTCAATCTGTTCCATTAGTACTTCACAGTATAATATATATTAAAATCCCTATAAAACTGCACAATGATAACAATGGGATTTTGAGTGCCATGGGTATGGAGGCACAACAGAGGAAGCTCAAATGGCTCTTAGACAGGCTGCTATCTATACTCACAAGAGAGAGAGACTACCAATAAATATTGTGAAAGCAGAAAATCCAGAGAACAGTATTTCACTTGTACCAGGCAGAGCTGGCAGCAAAACCTAGGAATAAGTCAGCAAACAGGAGAAGCTGCAGCCTTGAATGTTTTACTTTGGGTCTGTGAAAGGATTCTGCATGTAACAAGAGTGTCCAATCACTATTGCTCCCATTGGTATATGAACCTGCAAGCCAAAGAGGGCAGGAGTTGTTTTGTCTCCAATGCATAATGAAAATGAGGAGAAACTCAAATGTGAAAGTCCATGAGATGGCACTTTGAGGGGGTGGAAGGAGGAGGAGGAGAGAAATAGGCACTGATTTGTGTTAGAAAGTTGCCTGTGGTAGGGCTTAAACATTGAGAAGATTGGTTCCCCTGGGAACTCCATTCAGAAAGGGCCAGGACGGAGGGGCAATATTCTACACTGTGTAATAGCAAAATCAACTAGAACTGTTCTCAGGAGAAAAAGAAAAAAAAACAGAGCTGCACTCAAGAAAACAAACAAACACAAAAATCACAGATTCCTCCAGAACTGAAAGCATTTCCAGATTAAAAAGGGCCAACACACACCTCTGGGGAATCTGTATGGAGGTGTTGCCCAGGAAACAGGCCTGTGGGCCCCTGCACCTGCAGCAGGGTGCAGAAGAGCCAGGTGACTGCTGATCTGAGAGGAACACTGGCGTTAGATAACCCTGTCCAGGTGCAGGCAGAAATGCAAGGCTGTTGCCCGGTCTTCCACAAAAGCTCGCAGGGAGATGTGGCTCCCTCCAACACAGGGGTGCAACAAACTTGCCTGAGATTACCCACCAGCTACAAAGGCAGCCTTAACAGGTAGATCAGACCCTTCGTGGTGCTTAGTCAAGTACAGGTGAGACGAATCCTAAACCTACAATTCCCTTTGCTGCCCCCCTAGGCCTCTTCCTCTCCAGAGTAAAGGGCAGCAGGGAGAAACACAGTGACTCTTTTCTTCCTGGCCCCAGAATGGCAGCCTAGTGCTGGGTCACTCAGACTGGGATTAAGGCTACAAAAGGACACTTAAATTGGGAATTAAAGGCTGAGATTATTATCACTGTTACCTGGGATGCAATCTACTATCCACTAGCTAAAGGAACAGTTCCTGTCAGGGAGATGGTTGTTACAGGTCAGACTTCAACTTTGCATTAGCAAAGCAGCACTTAGCAATAACTTTGCATTAGTGTATTTTTGTATTTAATTGCAGAACTTATTTTATTTCTCTGCTAATTATACTATATTTTTTACTAATTTATCTTACAATGGAATGCAATAATTTTCTGTAATATTCCTCCCACTACTTAACCTACTTAACAAATTTCAACTCCTTGCAACATAATGCATATAAAATTGATTTTAATTTCAAAAGCAGTGAAACCATTTTTATTCTTTGCATTTTTATTGCAGACATTTTAGATACTTTTCACATACTGGAAATCAATAATGCATGGTCTGAGATCAAATACAAAGCTGTGATCCTCCGGACTGAGCAGTTTTGCTTTTAAATTCTTAAAATGTATTATCGAGGGAGATAATCAGTTTTAAAAAAAAAAGATACAGAAAGAGACATTCTTTGTTTCTAATGTTTTATTTGATTCAAATCTTCATTTAAAAAATGAATTGACCATCTGCATTACATATTCTTAAACATTAATCAGCCAAATATCCAGTGATTTCTAATACTTTGCCCAAGAATATGTATCACATCTGCAATATGCAGGTTTTTAAGGGATTAAAAAAAAAAAAAATTAGGTGCTTTACTTTCTACAGCTGAGGATAAATACTGCCATATTCTATAGCTGAAATGCAGGAGCCAACACTGGAATTATAATAGCATATAGCAGGTAGAATAGGACCTACCATGACGGATGTAATATGCACTCACACATTTCTGCAACAAATATATGGATCAGACAGAAGGCAGAAAGAAAAAAAGATGAAGTATTTAAGAACACTGGCTGACCAGCAGTGTCAGTTAGGTTGCTGAAGACCATGACCTGTATACAACCCACTAAATAACATTAGTAATAAAATATGTGTGTTCCTATATCAAATCAGGCTGGGATGCAAAGGAAAAGAGCCAGGAAAAATGTTTTGCAGTGTTGATCTTCATACCTGTGCACTTGTCCCTCATGAGTTTGCTGTGCACGAAGCTGCTACTATCAGAAGTGCTCAGTCCAGCCCTACTGCTCCTTCTTTTCCTGTTTGAACTAAATGAACATCCTAAGAAAGGACTGGACGTGCATCTTTGCCTTCAAAGAAAGAAGTCGCAAATGCAGAAAACACCCAGCTGATGTATTTTACTAGAAGTAACACCCTCCAGTATCTTGCCTTGGAAAATAACTTAGCCCAGCATCCTCAGACACATACAAAGAGCTCAGAAAACAAATGTATGCACAACTGGTGGGTTTTTGAGCTGAGATATTTTACTGTGGACTCTCTGTCTGCCTCTGAAAAAAAGAGCAGAACCATTCAACACATTCCTCTGCTGGAACTACTGTTTTTAAATTTAAATGTGATCTAATAAAAAAAAAAACACCTTCTGGGCCTGAACTTGGGAATGTTTTCAGAAAGTTGTGCTTGTTTGACCAGAGCAATGCTTCAGACAAGCAAGTTAAGTACTTGGTTTACGATGTTGCTTTTCCCACATCACATTTTTTTCCACTTGCACACATTCCTTGCTTACTGTGAAGGGAGAGCTCCCTGCCCTGCCTTCCAGAGAAAGGATCCCCTCAACGGGAAAACAAACCATTGAGTTTTCACAGGTAAACAGGGAAGAGGATGGACACAGGGCATGTTGTCTGTCACATGGGGAATTCGTTTTGATAGCCTGACCTGAGTGTTTAAGGGACTTCCAAGCCCTGCTGGGTGTCCTCTGAGAGTGGCCTCCAAGTGGCCTTACTACTGGGGGCTTTGTCATGATCAAAAATTCATATCATTAGTGTTCATCCAGGAATATCATACCTTTTATCTACAGTTTCACAACTTGCCAACTGGGGAAGAGAAGGAAAGTCAGGGAGACAAAATCTTCACTCTAAACCTGACCAGTTTTATCACAGATGTTGGGACTCTCTGTAAAAACCCACAGAAAGTGAGGGTCTTTGGCAGGCATTGGAAAGGAGCTGGGTGCACTCTTGGGTCTAGCTTGGACCTTGGCTGTTCTGTCCCTGCTGACAAGGAAGAAAATCCCTACGGAGGGTCATACCCCTTCCTCTGATAGATGCCGTTTACTGATGAGGAAGCAGCAGAAATCTCAAAAACGGCCAGCAGGCCGAGCCCAAATGGAAGGCAAAGTTTTGAAAGCAGTGGGGTTTGCTGCATCATCTTCTTTGGCTGGATTGCCTGGACACTCACTTGCCCCTTGACAGTCGGAGCTGCAGCCTGAAGCGCTGGCACGGCAGTCCTTGTAACAGCACCAAGACAAACCCTTACCAAGAGCAGTGACACAAGGGAGGATGTCACTTGCTTGTCACACATACCGCAATATTCCATCTCAGACACTTACCCCTGCCAAAGCAATGGCCCTCCTGAGGGATCAGCAGTGCCCCCAGCTGCACCAGTTCCTGACACCCGTGCAGGGAAGAGGAAAAGAGGGAGGAAAAACAGAGCAGTGTGAGCACCTAGGAGAGAAATCTTCTTCCCCTCCAGCCTCAAGCCCATGACATTTAACAAAGTCTTACACATCTGGAGAGACATAGCCATGATTTCTGAATGATAAGAATATGTAACTGACGACCTTCACCCCCTCCAGTCTCAGAATAGTGGACCAAAGAGCTGAGTAAGTGACTATTGAGTCATTAGGATGTTTCTATACAGGCCTACTTTCACATGTTTTCCTAAATTTTCCAGTTTTTACTGAGGACTGCTCTACAGTTTGCTTGGCATACTGTAAAAAAATTATTCTCTTCCACCAAAAGCAAGCAAGAAGGAGCTTCTGGCCATGAGGATTTAGCAACTAATTATACAACCATCATCCAAAGGTTTTCACAAGATCAAGCTAATACCCTCCATTATTTTCTTTTTGTGAATCTCTAGCTTGGTTCTAAATTTTTTTCTTCAAAAATGTTATAATTAGCTCTGTGTTTGACTTCCTATAACAAAATCATAAAGACTACAACACTAAGATGAATTACCATGGGCTGATTTCTAAGAAAATATGTTTTTACTGGGACCAATTAAGTTCTTTTAGTTAATCATTAGGCAAATGCCTTAGTGAGCTAGAGAATCACGCACAAAAAAAAAAAAAAAAAGATTATAAAATAATTTGTGTGCAAGAGGTTGGGGGGGATTTAATTTTTAGAAGTGTCTAGGTTTTTGTATAACAAAGAAATTAATCCTATGAAACATCTCATTAGTACATTGAATTTTTTTTCCAACAAATCATGTAGCTTTTGTGAGTTTATCGTGCACTGTATTTGATGAAATTTAGCCTTTGGTGAATAATACTGTTATGGTAGATTTTTTTTTTTCTAATACATTTCAGAAAGCTATCAGCTGTATGAAAACAAAATCCGTATAATCAGAAAAGTTCATATAACAGCAGTTCCCGTGTTCCTAAGTCACACACTTGACAGAACAAGAGAAACCGCGTTTCCCCTGAAAGGCTTTACAATTCCTGTGCCCACAGTGACCTGGCAGCACCACCCAAGCCTGGCCCACCCTCCGCCTGCGTGGAGGCAGCAGCATCACCTCTCTCTCCCCCGCTTCCATCCCACATGGGAGAGACGCCAGTCCCCGGCCCCTCCTGCATCCCCCCTCCCACCGACCCACCCACCGTCCGTAATGACTCAGAGCCGAATACCTCAGACAGGGTCATTAATAAACCCAGCTGAAAAATACTTTCGGGTGGGAATCTCTGAAGCTTGCCGTTTAATAGTTCTCACGATTTACCGGTGGGCTTTTTAAAAATTAAAATTCTAAATCTTAAAAAAAAAAAAAAAAAAAAGCCTAAAATGTCAGTGGAAACAATTCTTGCAAAAGTCTTCGTTCTTTGCTTGACGTTTTTAATATCAAAAAGTGTGGAGGTTTTTATTTTTTTTTCTTTTTTAACCAAAACTGCTTACCCAACATTGAAAGGGACTTCTGTTTCATAAGAAATGAGGAAACCATGGCAACCATAACAGTTGTTTGCATTTGGCTAAGAAACCAATTTTCCATTGAACAAGCAATCCTGGTAGAGGGTTTTCACCTAATTTTGAACAGGAAAAGCCTTTCTACCTAGGGCCATGTGAAGCAGATTGCACACTTAATCATGTAGCTCAACCGACTAGATGGACAAATAACATTCATAACCAGAGAACAACAAAACTTGCACAAAAATAAATGTGGGATTTCTTTGCCCCCTGGATGTTGGAGGATGAAAGAGTAAGGTGCCTAATAAGCTACAGCTGTTACTCGGCCTCTTCTCTAAGCAGCAGTTCCTTCTCATGTTTTGTATTATGAATGGAAAATAATAAAATAGGGTTTGCTGTATGCAACTGCTGGGTGGTATTTATTTATAGCTCTACTGGGGATAGTGTGACTGGCTTGGCAATGCAGTATTAATCATCCTTCCAGTGAGAAGCTGTAAAATATTCTCAGAATAAGAATTAGGCATTAAGAATTGTATTGTATCTATGTGGGAAAATCATACTCTGGGCAGGGTGGAGCGTGGGGAGGACTGTGCCCAGCACATCCTAGACACAGCATGTGCTGCAGAGGACAGGACACTCTCCTCTCAGGTAGCCAGCTCTGGTGGGTGCTGCAGCAGACACAGTAGTGCAGGAAGAACTGCTTTAGTCCATGCCCTGCCTTCCTCTTCTGGAGGAAAGGACTTCTTTACTGGAAACAGCCTGGGAGCAAAGGCAAGATATCCCAGCAACCACACTGCATTCCAGGCGACTGGAAGGCCTCTGGAGGCCTCTGCCCCACAGAAAGGCTGAATGTGGTATTGACTGAGGCACTGGTGTTGCATGGTGACCTGAGAGGATAGGAGAAAGACCTTATGGCTACTAAATGGGAGCTAAAGTACTGAACAGACCTGAAAAAGTGCCTTGAAGCACTAGGAGATATGGGGGGAAGGGGGGGGGAGAAAAAGGGGGAGAGGAAAGACGGGACAGGGTGGGAAGAAAGAAAGAAAATAAGATATCACATAAAGCTAAAGATGAAAATGAGCAGCCCAGACATAGCTGAAACTGAAAAGAGCTGGACAGGGAAAAACAGCAGCTCAAATTGCAGCCTGGAGAGTGCAGTGCTTTGGAACCACAAAGCCCAGAGACAGAACAGAACAGAGTAGTGCAGCAGGGATGACTGAAACCGGGGACGTGAAGGAGGGACAGTCAGAAAGTGATGCACAACCAGAGCAAAAAAAGGCCCAGCTCCCACCAGGAAACCTGGTTTCTCCTGAAAGCGAGGATGCTGCATGGTACTCTTGACTCTACACAGCTCTACAAGGGTGGGGACACAGGGGTACTAGTAACTTTGCATACCAGAGGGAGTGGTATTCCTGCAGCACCTGCCTGTATTACAGGACGTCTGCTAAGTGCAAGAATGCCCTTATTACCACTACAGGCTGCGAGGTTTGAAAGAAAACACCAAAACTGCTACCAGCCCCTTTAGGCTACTGACACACTTGAGGTCTCTTTGAGAGCTGCAACCCAAATAACTCATTGAAAAAGAACAAAGATGAGGGCCAAGTCTATGTGGTCAGGCCTGTAACTCCATGAGTGTCCAGCCCCTATTTCTTAATTTGACATTTTACCTTGACTAGCATACCTTAGTGCACACTTGCCTCAAGCATTCAAAGAGTGCAGATCTTCCCTGCTTTTCCTCCAAGCTGCCACCCCAGCAAACACAGCAGCATGTCTACAGAAAGTGCAGCATCAATGTGAAGCCCCAAATTCCTCTGTCAATTTCTCACCTCATGTACCAACTGTTGGCCTACCTGGACTCCCTCCCTGTCCTCTCCCCCAGTATTACAGAAGGCTGCAGTGTAAGCATATCCTCAGCACCCATCACTGCCGTTGAAAGTCAGAATCCCCAAGGCTTGTGCTCTCCTGTGCACGGCTGGAAAGTCAGGCAAACTCTTCTCTTACCCAGACACCAGTTCAAAGCCACAGTAGTGCTAGGAGCCTAAAGCAGGGCTCAATTTTTCCAGGCAAATTAAGGGATGGTGTACCTGCACGGCTGTGCTAAACCTGCCCTCTGAGGCTTGAGACATGAACTGGAGGCTCTCAGGTGTGCCCTAGACTACTACTGAAGACCTTGTGGTTAATGAACCCCACCAAAGAATCAGACCCCAAATGTTAGGCTTGATTGGTAAGTAAGCATGAAATGAGCGGAAAGGGAGAGCCAACAGAAGAATGCAAGCAATAGGAATATAATTATGCAGTGATTCATCTTGGGCATGCTTGCACTCTGGGAGGAGGGGGGGGCAGGAAAAATGGGGGAATGGAGCCTTTCTTTTCTTTTTTTTTTTTTTTTTTTAGACTGGAGTGGAAAACTGCAGAAGGTAATTTGGAGGAGTGATTTAAAGGAGACACATAGGTGGATATCCCGCAAGGATCAAGGAAAGTGAAGCAGCCTTTTGATTCTGCATGAGCAATACAGAACTGTGCTTCTGCAGCATGCAGTGAACACATTACTGAGATTACAGATTCGAGGGGCTTAGCAGGCATTTACAATCTATCCACTCTCTTTGTAGCGCTAACCTTCATGAAACGTAGAAGCATTCACCAACCTTAAGGAAAAACTGTGGGATGAGAATTTTCGTAGGCAGCCCACCAGCAGCCTATAAATATATCTGAGTAGTGGCAAAGGCAGATTTTAAGCGCATACAAAAGATTGCATTTGGGAGATCTTTACAGCATTGCAGAGCAGGTGAACTGCTTTGAAACCTCACATTGTCATTTTGAATTAAATGCTCATACCTACTGTATTTATCAAGGCAAATTACAGGCAGCTGTTACTGGCAGCTGGGGAGAGTGATACAGAGCGCTTTCCCTGTGAACTGTGTGTGATCAGCCCAGTGGGGTATGAGTGATCAGAACTCAGGAACAGCATGGTTTTTCTACAAGTCCATCACTCAGCTCCAGCAACAGGGCTGCAAATTGGCAAAGCAGCAGGTTTGCTTTCTCTTCAAGAGCCCCAGGCTCACTTCTGTGGCCATCCTTCTTTTATGTCCTCCTTCTTCACCTGCTGCAGATCACCCTCAAGAGCTTTCAAGGACACAGAGATGCCCTCAAAACAGCAGCCTTCCCCCTTCATTTCCATCCAGCAGGGCCATAACACACACTGGTGGAAGTCACACCAACTTTGGCAGCTCTGCTCAAGCACTCACCAGGATGACCAGAGGTCCTCACACTGTACAGGTTGCCAAAGGGTACTCCCCCTTTTCGGCAAAGGCGGGTAAAATTTACATCCAGGTCTTATGGCAACATGTCTAGAATTGTGTGTGTTGGCCAGTTGTTTAGGGCATGGCTCTTCTACTTTTAAGCTTTCTAAAAAGACATCACAGTGAATAGATGGTAAATGAATAAAGGTTGATTTTTTTTTATGCCTGCACCAAATTAATTATAAATGAGCAGCAAAATAAATCCAAAAGGCTATCATCCCATCTACCAATCAATAAGTTGAAAGTATAAATAAACTAGAATGATATAAAGTGCCTGTGGCACACATACAAACCCAGTGTGCTAAAAAAGGAAGGAAAACATTTCCAGTCTTCATCTGGAGAGATGCCACAGATTTCATCAGGCTAAGCTGAAGGGGAAGAGTTTTGCATGATTTTTACAGACCGAACCTCCTCTCAGCAATCTGCCTCAGGGGTAAGTATTTTCTCATAACCACTAAGCAATGTTGCTAGTCATGTGCATGCACCCATACATCTGTACTTAATGACCCAAGCAGTCTAAATGACTTCAGCAAGGGCAGGAGGCTTATCTTCAAACAGATAGGAAAGTGTTTGCTTGGATAAGAACCTAACTGAACAGAGACAGGTAAACCCAAAGACAAGACATTGCACGCATCAGTTTACAGCAAAATCCTAGTGCAAAGTGGTTAAAATGTGTTGTGCAGAAAGAGACAACCAGATAAACGTCTTCTGCAAAGTGATACAGTGAGAGCTGCAGTCTGCAAACAATTTTTTTGTTTCATAATCCAGTCTAAGAAGCGTTTGAGAGGTGTGAAAGAAATGAACCCAAGATAGCAACACTGTTCCTGGTCAGTGCCAAACTACCACACTTCTCTCTTGGTAGAAAAGAGTGACAGTTCAGGAACAATCTCCAGCTGTTGCAGAATCTATCCCTGTGGCACCCAGAGGTGACTTCTCCTCCCTCTGAAATGACTGAAATGCACTCCCACATGCACATTAGCACAACTGCTAGATTCCCCACAGAGCCCATGCTGCTCAGACCAGGCTCATCCAGACCCAGGGGCCGGCAGCTCCACATAAAATCTTCTGAAAAATTTACGACCATCCTTGCTTCCCATATAGAAACAACCGGCAGAGATCTCATATTGTGCCTGCACTTGCTAATGAGCTGTACGTATTGAGTAAAAACAGACATACAGTATCATCCACCGCAGTCACTTGCAAAACACAAGGCTTGAGGATGTTTTCAATAGTCCCAGAAGGCTCAGTTTCACTCTGTGTTCAGTTTTTGCCTCTCTATTCTGTACTTCACCTCTAAGGAGTTGTCTTTATTTATGGATCAGTTTTTCCTTCTGAAAGCTCCGCAAGGCTTTAGCAGACTAAGTGTGAACATGCATTTTAGTGTTCTCCATAATAAATGCAGAAAATTCATGAGCTGAGAGCTGTCTGTGGTAAACCTGAGACTGCACCTCAGACAGAGGCTCTGCCACCTCTGACTTGAAGACAGACAAGCTGCAATCACACACATGTACTTAACCTGGACCTCAGCTTTCATAATTTCATCGACCAGGCCCCACAGACCCTCATCACTTGGCTTTACCTCCAGCCTCTTAATAGTTTTTCAGAAGTTTGTTGCCAAGCCCTGAATGCAGCAGCTGAACTGGACAAGGTACAGACAGTGCCTACTTTCCCTCTTTACAAGACACCTTACTTTTGGTCAGGCACGTCCAAGAAATACAACACAGTGATTGATAATTCAAATCGACAACAGTGCCTTGCCCACTCCTCCAGCTCCATGCTTCCCACATTGTTCTCAACCACAGAGAACATGCATGTGCTCCCTTTCAGTTTACTTTGTATTTCCCTTATTTCAATGTTACTCTTGAAATTTTTTGCTCCTTCCGCCCCCTCCTCCAATTCTGCAATATCTACTTGATGCTATTCCTCTGTCCTCGTCACTCTTCACATCTGTGCTTTACAGTGAACCAGCTACATTACCCACAAAACGAACTGTGTTGCGTTTACAGGTGAGGACAGAAGCACCGGCTATCAAGCACATGAGGTATCCCCATCATGGAGCTGTGCTTGCTCTGCTCAGTTAAGAGCCACAGGTTGATTATTGCCACATCAAACAGAGTGGCTCTGTGTAAAGGAAGCCAAAGCCACCTTCCTCTCTTGCTTTCTCCTTCTCTCCTCACTTCCTTCCTGTTTCTCCTTCCATTCTCTCCTCTCTCTATTATCCACACTGTATTTTTAAGCCTTGTTGCATACACCACTGCATTCATTGCTGCTAGGGGCTCACATCTATATTTCCTACACACATGCTGGACCTCATTTGTTACACATCTTTCATCTATGTCAGTCCACTGGTACATCCCAGAAACAGGGTTTTCATCTCAGTGCCACCAAACAAAAAAATATTTAAGTAAGAGGCCACAGCTTCCTCTGCTGTAGCCCAGTAGAGAAGTCATTTACCTTCACTGGAGCTGTCCTGGTTCATGGCAGCCGAGAGTCTGACCTACTGCTACCCATTCCATGGAGGTATTCCTTGTCCCTGCACAGTGACTGCCTGGATCAACCTCCCTGACAGACTGAAATCATCACACAACTAGCTGGTCATACCCATTAATCTGTGTTCATGTTAGTGGGTCAGGAATCCCAAACAAACATGTTTTCCTTGTGATTCTTCATGGGCTGTAGCCCAGCCACTTCCAGCCACTGCCTTCAGCACCTCTGTGAAGGAAGGAAACTGGAGTCAGCTGAGGCCTTAAAATCCAAGTGAAAGGAAAATATGACCATTACATAATCTTAACACTAAAAAGCAAAAGCAGAAATAATACATCAATTAGAGAAAACATTCTTATACACAAAATTTTGTGCTGCATATGGGTACATGTGTATTCATATAAAAATAATGTGTAATTTCTTACACAGTCCCTGGAGTTTAAAATTCAGTCACTTTGTCCAAGAAAGGCACCCAACAAGATCAGTTCCATAAAAATTTCTCTTTCATATAAAACAGTGATTTATGAAGTTAGAAACCTAACAGGATGCATAACAAATAAGGGATAATACAGAGAAAAAGGATCTATCAATTGCCATTGGGTGGACACTGGGGCGAATCAGGTGTCACCCCATCTCCCAGAGGTCACTACAAGAATTAAAAGACAGGTATGAGAATATTAAATTATCTTAGTAAGGTGGGAGAAAAAAACCCAAACCAGTACGTGCCCTGCTTATGACCAAGGGCAGGGTTAACTTGCAGTAGCAACCAAGAAGGAACATGGCTGATATCTCAACCTGTGATCTTTGCCTTTTGTGCTTTCGGTTGGAGGGAGAGGGGGAAGTGACCAGCAGCGTGGTTTCAACAGGACTACTAAATGGAAGAATACCATTCCTAAACCATGAGAGCACGTTAAAAATGAAGAGGGGAAGTAAGCCAACAGTATGCCATCCTGCTTCTCTCAGGGCAGAAGATGAAAGGGACATTCAATGAAATTAAATTTGAAATTCAAAACCAAACAGGAGAAAATATTTGTTCACTTCCTGTGCCATTGTGGGGTAGAACTCAGGGTGAAAGTGCACTGCACAGGTTTTACTTAGGCTAGTTTGATTTAGCATAATTGATTGTAACACTTCCACTGGGTCAAGGCAGAGAAAAACATCTTTATTAGTGAGCTGGAGAAAGTGATGGAGCAGACTCCTGTTGAAATCTCAGCTGATGCCCAATTTCACAGAATAGTCAATACAGCACAGCCTAACAGTACTCCAGGACTTATGGGAAAGGATCAGTGCTTGGGACTAGGGACTTCTCATCTTGGAAGATGAGGGACAATGGAAAAAAAGTTGAGCAAGAGTATTTCAGACCTGGTATAAGCAGAAGGGTTTTGCTGCATGGGCTGGGACTCCAAGAGGATATGTAGTTCTCAAGCCTTAGAGTTTTTGAAAACTTGACTGAAGAAAGACTGAGTCCCTTTCAGATTGAAGCATACTTCAGTCCTCTTAGTCTTAAGGATTTAAAGTCATATATGTACAAAGAAGATAGAGTCTTGGGAAGGCTCGAGACATGGACATCTTCAGGGCCAGTGGTGTCCTAGCCCCTCTGCTCCTGAGGGTGCTCTCCAAAGGCAAACACCCTGACAGATGTTGTTCACTGCACCTCTTCTCCTGTTATAATGTTGAGTACACACCACTGGACTTTCAGGGTGCTAAAGCTGTGCAATTGCCTCCTCTGTGTCCAGAGGGCCTAAGCACTATTATCCCTGCACCATGAGCAAGACATACATGAAAGCCTTTTGAATACTGCAGACCCATTCTCAAATTCAGTAAGAAAGTGCTGTGTTTCTTCGTTCCCTAATTAAGCCACAGTCATATGTTTTATTGTCTGGTAATTGCCAGAAATTGTGATTGTTGAGCTGAAAGCCAAGAACAGTAGGTGACAAGATCGATTTCCAGGTAAGGGACCTCATCACATACATGAAAAAAAAAAAAAAGTCAGCCTGGCTTTTACAGCCTGTTTGTTCATGATGGGTGATAGCAGGTGATTTAAAATAATAGCTGTGTTCCAAAAAGCACTTTCAGTGTTTGAGAGAGCAAATACACCTGAAATGAGAAAATAGCAGTCAAGAGGCAAACAGGAATACAGTGAGCACCTGCAAACACAAAGAGTACAAACCTGATGGATTCCAGCAGTCAAAATGTTTTCTCACAACATCATAATCCTGTAAGCCATTGCCACAAAACTTTCAGATTGCTTTCCTTTCCTTTAAATATAGCTAGTATTTTGCAATTGAAGTGGCTTTGCATAGATATTACAGTGTTCTAAAGAAGCTGCTTTAGTCAAGCCTCACTACCCCCTCGCACTGGGGCTTCTCAGAAGTTTAGGGATCACTCACATAGATCTAAAACATTAGAATAGCATGAAGTGCTTTTATTCCACCCTGGAACCTTTGGGAAAGTTCCATCTTTGAAGCCTTTGGGAAGGCTTCAAAAACTCTCTGCAAGGCTTTTTCCAGGTAACAAATGCTTCTCTGAAGTTCAGGTGAACTTGTGTTCCCAAACCACGGAGCAGCCTTGGCCAAACTCCTAGGGATGCAATGTCTACCTGCATGCTTCAGGCTGTCTTCCATTACACGTCACAGGCTGGATCTAGGACTCCAGCAACTTTCATTCTACTCATAATTACCTTTTGAGAATGGAAATTCCATCTTACTGGGAAAGAAAACTTGTGAAAACTAAATTTAATCACAGTGTTTCCTACTAATTCCTGGTCCTGCAGAGCTGAAGCAGCTGTGGAAGATTTATCCAGGTTCATCTGAAGCATTTTTAACGGAGTACAAGTTTCAAGGTAATCCCAGTGGACGTAACTGCAAAAACAAGTGAAACCTGTACATGGAATTTAACACTCAGGGTCTTGCATAGCAAAATGACATGCTAAACTGAATCATGGTTTGACTTGCATATCCTACCTTGCATTTGACTGGCTCAGAGGAGCACTTTCTGTTTGCCAGCTAAGCTCATTTGCTCTGTCACTGAGTACAGTCAGAGCTCTGTTCATCTTTCTCCCCAGATTTTTCTGTAATTATAAGGATTACTTACACTTTAGACAATCCTTTGTGTCCTAATAGAATCTGTCACAGTGTTTCCTTGTTATCTGGATTAGTGTGAACCACATTTAGAAGAATGAAAGACTGACAAGTGAAGCTTAGGCAGCACATAAACTGGATCTGTACATAATTAGGGTGAATTAAAGACTGTAGCAGTTTTGTATCTATAGTGCAGCTGGCTGCAGCACTGAGAATTTTTTCAATGACAGGATCCCAGAATGGCTGAGGTTGGGAGGTACTTCTAGAGGCACTTAGCCAAAACCACATGCTCAGAGGAGGGTTCCCTACAGCAAGTTACTGAGGATATCAAATGGTCACATTTTGAAAATGTATGAGGGTGGAGACTCCACAACCTCTCTGTCAATCTTATGCCAGTGCTTGACCAGTATAACAGTAAAACAAACAAACAAAAAATAAAAACAAACCCAGCAACAAAAATCTTCTTTGTTGCCACTGTTAGTTGTCCTTTCATTGGGCATCCCTGAAAAGATTTTGGCTCCATCTTATTTATTCCTTGCCAACAGATATTAATACGCACTGACGAGATACACCCAATTCTTCTGTTCTGGACACTGAGCGGGCCCAGCTGACTCAGCCTCTTCTCCTTTGTCACACAATCCAACTTCTCTATTCTTTTTGTGGGCCTTTGCTGAACTCTTTCCAGTATGTTCGTGCCTCTCTTATACTGGAGAGCTCAAGGCTGGGACTAGAACAGTAGATACATCTCAACAGTGCTGAGCTGAGTGGAAAGATTGCATCTCTTGAACTGTTTGCAGCACCCTTCCTCATTCAGCCCAAGATGCTCTTGACCTACTTTGCCACAAGAGCACATTGCTGACTGATGTTGAAGGATTAGAGCTCCATTTGCCACTTATTCCAACTTCATGCCAATGTTAACTCCAGTGATTTCAAGGTAACTATGCCAGCCTAATCCTGGAGACATGCACTGAGGAAGTGTAGCCTTCAAACCCGACAGTCTACTTCAGTAAGTTTAGCTTTACAATGCAAATTGTCCCTACACTTCAGGCTTACACCAGACTGCAGGAAGAGAGGCATTCTAGATAGGAATATATCCTGAATTCACTTGTGTATTGCTACTTTCATGCCTAAGAAACTATAAACCAGGACAGTTCAACTGGTGCTTGTGCATGCTTAAGTGCATCACAGAGCTGGCCTTCAACCTTCTTGAGCACCAACACCAGAGGAGCAGACTCACCTCACAGCTCTTTTTCATCTTCCTGGATTGTGGCAGGGTATCATGGCAGAGTGATCTGTGCTTAACACCTCTATCAAGGGCGTCTGTTAGGTCAGACCTCTTTTGTAGGAGAAAGCTTCAGCAACTTTTGCCAGTCATTTAGCTCCTAAGTGGATATTTCTATTTCATTTTAAGATCTCTTTCCATGCAGCTAACTCAATCCACCAAAATCCAAATCACTTTAAATTCACTGATTGAAAACAGGGCACTTCTCTGAAAACAGAGTAATCCTTCATTAGTGATATAAATTATCCTGGGTAAGGAGGAAATAGTGCTCCCTTATTGCTAGTTGATTGAGGGTTACCTAACATTTATGTGCTAAGATAGAGAATGAGGCTTCTGAAGCGTAAGAGTCACAAAAGTGATGGCTCCCAAACCACAGCAGAGTCACCCAGATGAGTGCTGGTGAGGGAGAAGGTCCCTTCTTTTGACAGCTTCCCACTGCAGCAATAGAGGCACCTGCTTTTCTCTCTTCAAACAAGTGTAAATCAGAGCTGTAACAGATGTTTTTGTTGAATAGGCTGCAAGAGCTGCACTGAGTCAGCAGTCCCAGTACACCACACCAAAATTTCCCTGAAAGTTTTAGCTGGATGCTCAGCAATAAAACACATGTAACCACTTAGCAGGAAGAAGAATAGGTCATTAGGGATTTGGCTTGGCTTCTGTTCCTTTTGTTGAACACGCTTTTCCACTTTCTTCCACAAATAAGTACAACAAACTTCTGCTAGACTGCCCCCCTATGACATACCTATGACTAATCTGGTAATGCATTTTAACTCGTTTCTCAGCTAAGGCTACCTTTAGTACTTCTCTTGTACACAGCTGCTGTCAAAAATGAGACCTATCCACTCACAGGGCCCTGGGTCTATCTGCCAGCCCTTCCCCAGCAGCCACATTCAGCAAGCAGTGAGGAATCACTGCCTCCTCTACGCTGCAAAGCTACATCAGTCCTCAATTTGTGGGTGGAAAACAAGCTTGTGAGGAGAGATTGTGGGAGCTGGGCCTGTTTAGTCTGGAGAAGAGAAGCCTGAGAGGGGATCTCATCAATACATACAAATATCTCAAAGGTGGGTGTCAGGAGGATGGTGCCAGACTCTTTTCAGTGGAGCCCAGTGACAAGGAGCAATGGCCATGAAGTAACATACAAGAAGTTTCACCTCAACATGAGGAAGAACTTTACATTAAGGGTGGCAGAGCACTTGAACAGGCTGCTCAGGGAGGTCATGGAGCCTCTCTTTCTGGAGACATTCAAAGCCCACTTGGACAAGTTCTTGTGTAACCTGCTCTAGGTGACCCTGCCTTGGCAGGGAGGTTGAACTGGAATATCTCCAGAAGTCCCTTCCAACCCTGACTATTCAGTGATTCTGTGGAGGTCCTGCCATTCTCTGTCTTGCAGAACACGCAGAGTCAGCCCCTGCCCTGATGCTCCAGCCAAAATAACAGGAGAAAGTACATATCTCTGGGTTCCAGAATCATATAAAAGAAAACAAACTCCATCCGAGGCCATACAGACAATCTACAGCAAAGTCAGGAATGAAAGCCAGATGTATTCAGTTCAACTGTAGTTCTTCAGCCACTGGAGTTCTACTGATTTAATTTATGTGAGAGCATTCAGAAGAGCAGGGCACTGTCTGCCTCTGCATTTTAACTACGGTGGGAAGCCCATGGTACTGCAGCTGCCTTGTTAATAGCACTGAGAGGACCAGATCTGTTCTCCTCATAGCCTTATGAACAGGATTAAAAGGGACATTACATTAATTTAAAGTTCTGTTTTGTGGGGTTTTTTTGCATCCGACACATTTACCCAACTGTGAATGATCAGCAACTTGTGCAGTTTAAATTGGTATAGTTCAAGAATTCAGTTTGACAGTATTCCTTTTGAGACAGCAAGGAGAAAACCTGCTGCAGTCTGGTCTTATTCTCATGAGAAAGGAGCTTCTGCATGACTGCTCAGTAGCTTCAAGTATCCTGCCTGATCTATTGCTTAGTCCATCTGGTTTTGTCAGCACCAAAATGGACACAGATGCTTTCTGTTGGCTCTTAGAATTTTATCCTTTAGACCTGGCTTCTGCAAAGGCTGTGCCATCCAGCAAGAAAGCAAAAGGAGAGCAAGTACTACATCACACATGAAAATATTTAGTTAGGAGCAAGTGCCCTGCAAAAACCTAACAAACATTTCACACTTCCTACCACTACATCTGGGACACATCTCACGTACTGCTAGTACTAAATATCAATAAATGCAGGTGGTTTTGTTACATCAATTCTCTGCAAACCTGTGTTACCTATAGAAAGAATGCCTTAAATTTGCAAGCCTGAAGATTTTCCAGATCAATTCCATTTTCTATTACCAAGTTACATATTCCCATTGTGGTAGCTTTTTTTTGTTTAAGAGCCTTAATTTACTGCCTTTAATAACTTTTGTATCACTGGAAATCTTCTGCCTCCTAATAAGTATATTCATTTCAAAAGAATGCAAATTCAGTAAAAAAATCTTTTAGTTGGTGGAAGAAAAGTTACTAATTACCTTGACATCCTGCAAAATGCAGTTCTAATATCTTACTGCCAAGATATTCAACCTGGCCTTTAAACCTGGCCATGGGAAAATGTTGGTGTTGCCAGTTGACACTGCAGAACACGCATTTTGGGGACAGCTGGATTTTTTAGTATGTAAAGTAGCTTTGTGATATGCCAAAGTTTAAGTCAGAGCAATCATCTGTTCATTTTCTTTTCTTCACTGACTAAAAAACCCAAACAAGCAAACCCAAAATAAATGCATAACAACAAAACCCCTTCCCGTTTCTTGAATAAAAGATACTTTTCCCATTTCCTTATAATGAAATTGTTGTCCAAAATGGCTCTTAAAAGACTGTCAGGTCCTGAGGGACTAGCAAATGTAATGAACTTTTTGTGTTTTTAAACCCAGCTGCATTTCTAATGCCATCCTAAAATCCAGCATACATGGCCACATTTTCCTTGTCTGCTGGTGTTCCCTTTCTGCACCTGAAAATAGTTCCACACTCAACCAACTTCAACAACACCTGACAGCAAAGAAAATGTGCCAAAAATTGTAATTTTCAATAAGTTTCAAAAATATCAGGCAAATAGAAGATATAGATCTTAACAGTACTTCACTGAAGAGGACTATAAAATAAAATTGATCCTTATTAGGTACTGAAGAATCCATGCAGGAGAATATAGTCCACGCCCCACTACACACCAAAGAGCACCCATCTCTCTCAATTTCCTTTTGTAACACAGATCCCATTACAGCAAATAAGGCAGAAAAGAAAGATGACCTTTTCCATGCGTGGGCCTGCCAAAATCACCCATTTATGTGTGGTTTCCCTCCTCTGTAGTAAGGAGTGAGAGTGAGATGATACTCAGTATGATTTAGATTTTTTTAAAAAGCCAACTGATCACCCAACTGTGGTGAACTGCACGAAACACGTGTCATTCACTTTAACACTTTTCCTTTTTTCTCCCTTTTTTTTAAAAAAAGATCAGATTAGATGACTTCGCAAAGACATTATAAGCGTGGTCTGACAGTCCACCTGAGGAGAACCAGACTAAATTAACCCTATAATCATCCTAGCATAAAGTATCAGGATCCAGAAAGTCAGAGACCCCCCAGTGAAAGAGACAGGGCCATTTCATGTGGATGTCCTGGACCATTGCTTCATGACTTATATGAGAAATGAGGTCTCAGGGGAGGGTGGGAGGGAAATACTTTCTGTAGTGGAATCACACTGCCCATTGCAGTGGACACAACACACAGTGTGTGCTTTTCTGCAAGGTCTCATGGCCTGTTATGCCAATGTTATGTTATCCTCCAGCCTTCTAAACATATGTCAGCCTTATTGCTTTTTAGCTGCTGGGACTCCAAAGATGAAAATTTTGCAGTAAAAGGGGAGAGTGAGGTAGAACGTGTGGAGGTTCACAAGAACAATATTGTATTAAATAAATAGAGTAGAAGGTATTAATTTTCAATATTAACAAGAGGACAACAGCCTGATACACTACTATGCAGAAAAAATGGCCAGGGCAACAAAACTTTCTTCTAACACCCCCTCTCATGCTCGTCCTGAGCTGGCACATACCCATTGCTGGGAACCTGAGACAGCCAGTGAAACCCTCACAGCACAAACATACAAACTCAGGAGACACCTCCAAAGCAGATAAGCTTTAATAAAAAGCAAATATCTGACAAAATTTGTGTGCTAGTTACAGTAAGTTTTTTGTTTTGTTTTGTATTTTATTTCCGGGGAAGGGGCATTTACCACCTCTCTGGGCAACCTGTGCCAGTGTTTCACCACCCTCAGCGTAAAAAATTTCTTCCTTATTTCTAGTCTAGCCCCCTTTAAGTTCTGAAGGCCACAATACGGTCAGACCTTTCTATTCTTCAGGCTGAACAACCCCAACTCTCTCAGCCTTTCCTCACAGGAGAGGGGTTCCATCCCTTTGATCATCAGGTGACCCTCCTCTGGACAGGTTGATGTCCTGAGGGCCCCAGAGCTGGATGCAGTGTTCTGGTGGGGTCTCACCAGAGCAGAGTAGAAGGATAAGAATCCCCTCCCTTGCCCTGCTGGCCACTCTGTTTTTGATGCAGCCCAGGACACAATTGGCTTTCTGGGCTGCAAGTGCACATTTCTGGGTCAGGTCCAGCTGTCCACCCACCAGTACTCCCAAGTCCTTTTCCCTTGCAACCCTTGAGCACTTGGAGTCAGCTTCAACAAACTTCAGGAAAGGGGGTTTTTCGTCAGTTGGTTTTGATGTTTGTTTGGGAGGTTTTTTGGGTTTGGGTTTGGGTTTGGTTTTCTGCCTATAGGCAAATGCAAGCAAATGGCTTTGTATGTCTTGTGCATGCCAAGTACCTGGTCACAGATGTAGTGACTGCAAAGTCTCACAGTCTCACCTACTCTCCCTGGATACAGATTTTTCCCTTTGAAATTTCAACACATTGCTCCTGTCTTTATTTTCCACTCTGGCTGATGGTGTTCCCTTCCACAGTGTACTTACATGCCTTCTTTCCCCGTGTTTCTGAGGAACAGTTAAAACCTGCCGTCTTCCTGACTAGACTCCAGGCAACACCAGCAGAGTGATGGTGT
Organism: Myiozetetes cayanensis; assembly: GCF_022539395.1. Lineage (NCBI taxonomy): Eukaryota > Metazoa > Chordata > Aves > Passeriformes > Tyrannidae > Myiozetetes > Myiozetetes cayanensis. Next base: position 6,513,051 of record NW_026087631.1, on the reverse strand, counting down.
CCTCAAAAGGCTGAAGGAGACAATGGACTACAGAAAAGCCATGGAAATTTCAGTCTTCTCCCCTGGCTTCTGGAAAGACAGAGTATTGCAGAGAGATGCGTCTAATGAGTCAAATTGTTCCTTTTTTGCAAGACACGCCACAAGCCACACTGTTGAAGTGACACGGCAAAGTAGTGCTGCCATTTCACACCAGGTTCCTGTGAGCCACAGGAACACAGCTAGTACCTGACTCATAAACCCGCATTCACCTTCCCACAGCAGCTGAGGGAAGGAAGGATACAGTGATGCTAGAGGAACAGTTTCCTGGTTAAAAAGTCCAATATCATGGAAAGGCTAAGAAAAGGCAGGATGGGTTTTTCAGCCTTGCAGACTATTTTAGTGGAAATGTTACTGCCTTCTGAACCTCATGAAGTTTTACTACCTTTTGACATTCCAGTCTTGAGTTGTGAAAAGCCCCTTGCCACCCCACAGGCATGCAAACTGGCATGAACCAGTGATCTTGGCTTTTCAGAGAACAGGTCAGCAAGGCAGACTTGCTCTAGCAACAGGGAGAGGGGAGCAGCTCCCTGCAGAAATCAGCAGGCTGCCTGACACCAGCAGTGGTTGGAGCCCATCTCCCCATGGTAACTGCCCTGAGATCACCTGGTAAACACTCTCAGACTCAGAAGAGAGCAGCTATATTTAAGCAGGTAGTTCTGTGCAGCCCAGCTTCATGTCTCCTGCTCTCCAGGACCGACTAACATATGCAGCTTGGCACCACCACTGAGTGGCACTGGGAAGGCAAGGCAATTTAATGGAGGGTGCTGGAAGATGAGGCTTCGCATTTCAGATGACCTGACTGAAACTCTCCCCACACCTTCACATCCAGAAAGGTCATACAGTAATGAGGAGAGCTCAGCCAAAGTGTCCTCTGACGCTACATCCCTCCCTCCAAAGGTTAAACCTAGCTGATCCTGATTTTCTGGGTTTAAAACAGCTTCCCTTTGGATGGCTGTGTTTTTACTGCAGTCTAACAGCACACAGTGGACACAATAGCCTGAAGGTTAGTTAAGATATTTTAGGACAGACTGGCATCACAGAAAGGAAAGTAAGTAGCCACTAATGCGACTAATTAAATGTCATCATGGAAAGGGTTGTCAAGGACTGGAACAGGCTGCCCAGGGAAGGAGTTTGAGTCACCATCCCTGGAGATATTTAAAAGATCTCTAGATGTGCTGATTAGGGATGTGGTTTAGTGGTGGATTGGGCAGTGTTAGGTTGATGGTTGGATTTAATGATCTTAAAGGTCTTTTCAACCTAAATGACCCTATGATTCTATGACCTTGCAATAGTCTCTCAACTTTTCTGCCTGTGATAGACCTTCAACACCTGACTGTTGGAAAAACAGGTGATACAGCATTGAAGAGATTGTTCTTCATCAGAAAACATCTCTTGTTGCCAAACAAACTGTGATGGGGAAGCAAAGGAAAAGTTTGCTTCAAAATAGAAAGATAATAGTGTTCAGTGTTTAATTGCAAAGGCATCTGAAAGTGATTGAAAGAAAAAGAAAGATGAAGATTCTTTCAGTGATAAATCCTGTTTAGCCATGAAAAGGTAATTTTCAAAATCTTTAATCGTATGTCAATTTGTGTATAAAATAGCAAAATATGAGATAGCATGTCCAAAAGAATGACCTAAGAACCAGTTTTTTTTTTTTAATTTTTTTTTTTAATTTAAAAATGCTGGTCCCAGTAAGATAACTGACATAGGGCACTATGGATTAACCCAAAATTTCTAGCATATAACAGAATGATGTTAAATGTAGGGCCCAAATCCAGTCATTTCAGAAAAACAGCCAGATGCTGAAACGACAAGACACATTTCTTGGAGAGACCATTCAGATTCTGAGTTGTGAAGATTCATGCTAATGTACTGAATTTAAAGTAATTTAACTAAAAGTACTCTTGTTCAGCTTGCACAGATTAGAAATACAATTCCTGCTAGAATTTTCCAGGAAAAATAGATGGTAAACAGAAAATATTTGAAGGAATCATGGGATATTATATTAACCCAAATCACTAAGGACCACTCCTTTAGCTCTGCAAACAGGTAGAACTACAGGTGTTTCCAAAAGCTCATGATTATCCTGCAGAAGGTTTCTGCTAGCTTAGCTTTTAGAAAAGTCACTTTCTAGGCTTAATAATAAGGGTATATTTTGTTCAGAAGAGTTTTTTTGAAGTGAAATCTCACACTATTTACCAGTCAGTACACAAGGCAAATTTTTTCTTTTTCATTACTTTTGTGGGTTCAGGTCCAAAATTCCAGTGCTTTCTGGAAGCAAAGATTAAAACTAACCTTTGTGCCTCTTCTTCCTACTACTGTACTCAAAGTGGCTGGATATTTCATAAAAAACTGCTACACACAGTCTCTCTCCATTGATGCTTCAGCTCTCAGATGCTAATTGTTAGTCAGATTACTTGACCCTCAAGGAATAGAAAAATCATTATCCTTTTACCAACATTAGTTATAGAAAAACTGTTTTTCAGGTCTTTTTAATACGCACAGGGGAAATTTTCGTTATATACATATAATACTTCTGCTACCATAGGACAAATCCCACTGAGTGGATGGGAACCTTTCCACCAAACAGCGGAAGAGGGATGAGCTCATAGACCATAGAAACATGGGATGTGCTAAATGGTGTTACAGAAATGAACTCTGAAAAAAATCACTCAAAAATTTCTTATCCCTTCTCTTCTGAGCTATATTTTACATCAAACTCATTTTTGATAAATACAAATTGTAAAGGTCCATTAGTAGACTGCATTTATAGAAGCAACATTTGGTATGGGAGAACAGTTCTTTTATGACAATATCTATCTGCATAAGAACGTGGGGTTTCAGATCTGGTGAAAGACGTAGATCTTCAAGAAAATAATTCTTCAGAGCAGTGTTCCATGTTTCTTTTTCTTCAGAAATACATTAAAACAAAAACCCATTAAAGAAAAACAAAAGATAACGTATTACATAAAGAGAATGTAGCTCCAGAGCCATTTGATTCAGCCTCTATACAGTACCCTGGAGTAAAAATTGCTTACAATTTGGCTATGTTCATTCTCTCCTTTACATGGTATAAAGACAGCATTTCATTTCATTCCAGAGAAAACACTCTTCTTGACTGCTGCAGCTATACTTCATAATAGTTTCTAGTTCTCAACAATACAATTTTTCCTCATAGAAAACAGAAACAAAAAGAATCCAAGAAAAATCCATAAATTCGTCTACAGGCATGAAAAAATGTAAACATGTCCTCAAGACAAATAAAAGTGGGACAATACATGGGGCATACATAATTTATTTATTTCTGAGAAATTCCAGTTATTTATTTTAGTCTGTAGATACAAACAAGAGCCACAATATTTGTCCCACTAGGAGAATACAAAATAATATTGCAGAGAGATGACAGGAGAACAATGGATAAGTCACCCATGTAAAACATTATGTGCAGATATTCATTGCTGTTAAGGTGACATTGAAATACCTGTCTAAATAATAAAACAGAAAACAGCACTAAACAATTATACAGAATTCTGATTGGAACTCCATCATGAAAGATCAAATTCTTTTCCACACAGTGCAGGTGATTACTTATGACAAGCTCAAAACAAATAGGAAAGGTAAATTTTAAAACTTTTTTTACATCCTTTTGCACAGATTTAAATGATGTAACAAGGAAAAAAGAGAGCATAATGAATTCTTACCCACATAAACTGGTGGCACTTTTGGGCTGATCAATTAAGGATATTAAGAAACCCAGGAAGGCATTTCAAAGCTTCTCAGCACACCTCATTTGTCAAGGCATCATGCTATTACAAAAAATGCAACACTGACCATTAAGATCACACTTCTGAGTGTCTTCCTTGTCCAATCATCTCCTAAAATAGGTATATATGTCAAATTGAATAATTTAGCTTAGTCATGTTTAATAACCTTCCATATTTTATTAAGCCCCTTAAAACTTCTTCTTCTACAGTTTAAATAACAGTAATGATCTTCTTCTGAGGTTCATTTCAGGTGTCTGTGATCTTGTAGATGGAGCCCAGTTCAGACAGACAGCCTATGTAACATGGCCTTTTGGCCAGTAAGGTGTGCAAAACAGAAATTCTTAAGTTGTGAAAGCTTTCATTGTAGAGTTCTGCATTAATAGTATTAATTACAACACTTAACACTTAACACAAACTTCTTCTGTTTTCAGAAGAATGTTTTTTACATGCTTTACAAATTTCTCTGTAAGGTTTCAACAAGTGCTTACTAAAACAGCAGAATACCATTTATTCTTTTTTTTTCCTCTCAAAAAGGGAATTCTTCTATATCTTCTTTTTCTCCACTCTGACACCAGCAGCAATATAATCCTTAATCCTTTCTGTGAGTACTGAGAAGGTAGGATTATAAAATATTCCTACAGTGCCATACTTTGCAGCTAATGCAAGAACTGCAAAGGCAGAGAAAGGTTGGCCAGAACCTTCTGTAAAACATCAAAGGGAGAGGTGAGCTAAGGTGTGCAGATAAAACCTGACTGCTGCCCCCAGTATCCCTGAGAAGAACTGTTCTCTTCTCTAATTTTTTTCATAGAGTGTTCTTCCAAATATTAGCCTTGAGTAGCTCACATGAATTCCAAATACAGAACTACTTACAGATCTCTTTTCTCCAGAAAACTCTTTCACGTAAATTTCATCTTCTTGTCTACATACTCTTTATCAACTTTAAGGAATATATTTAATTTCTTTCCTAAAACTTCTCCTATGAACTGTATGGTTTTTGTTAATATCATATGATTCCCTAATATATTGAGATCTCATATTTTGTCTGCTTATCACTCCAGTAAATGCTCCACTTTGCAGGTGACAGTGCAGGTATGAAGTCTGCACTCAGTGAGTTACTAGTTATCTAACCAACCAAATTATTTAATTATCATATTTTCTCTCCCAGGTTCTCATGATCTTCCAAGAGATCTTGTAAGCTACCATGAGTCCTGGTCCCCAAAACACCAGTGTCCTCTGTCAAGCCACTGTTACCGTAAACTGTGATTTCTTCAACCACAGCTGTTTAAACAAACCTTCTGCCTTCTCAGTGACACTAATCCTTCAGAGGAACTTTACTCAAAGTTGCTTCTCCTCATGATTTTCCATGGTGAGGAGACCAGTGCCATGCACAAGGCAGAGGATGTTGTGTACTTTGACTTTATACTGCCTTTGACACAGTCTCTACTCTTTGACAGAGTCCCTGCCACCAAAAGGGTGAGATATGGACTAGATAAGTGAACAATGCAGTGGGTAGAAACTAGTGGTGACTGGTAGCCAGAAACATTCTTCAGGTATTAAGATTGCCACAAAAACTGTTGCATGTCTTCATCAATGAGACCAAGATGCTGAGGCCTTGTCTTCTGTCACCAGAGCTGTGAATGACATCAATCTGGGAGGAGTGGACAACTCACTGCAGGTAAAGACCACTCTTCAGAGGAGCCTGGAGAAATGAGCTACAGGAACCTGGTGAAGTCTGACAGGAGAAGACTCTGCCTTGCTTCTCGGATGGAATAACCCCATGGAACAATACAGGCTGGGGCTGACTGTCAGAGGAGCAGTTCTGCAAAGAAAATCTTAGTGTCCTTGTGGACAGCAAGTCAAACATGAATCAGCAGCATGTGCTTGCAGCAAAGAGGGTTAGCTGCATCCATATCTGTATTGGTGCATGAATAACTGGCAGATCCACTAGAGCGATCCTTCCCCTTTCTTTAGCACTTGCAATACTGTGTTTGGAGTGTTGTGTCTTATTCTGGTTTCCCCAGTACAAAAGGACATTGGTAGACTGGAGTAATCCACTGGAGGCCACCAAGATGGTCAGGAGCTGGAATACACGATGTACAAGGAAAGGCTCTGGAAGCAGGAACAGTTCATCTTGGAAAAGAGAAACAAAAGGGGGAACCTCTCTGATCACTTAAACTATCTAATCAGAGGTTTTAGGGAGGATAAATCCAGACCTTTCTCAACCAAGTACAGCAACACGACAAGAAGCAATGGACACAAGTAAAAACACAGAAAATTCTGATTAGGTGGCAGGAAATATTTTTTGCCATGAAGGTAGTTAAATACTGACGTACATTGCCCAAACATGTTGTCAGATTTTCATCCTTAGAGAAGGTCAAGACTTAACTGGGCCTGGCCCTGAGCAATCTAATCCAATTAAACCTGCTGGATTTAGGCAGTTTTCAGGCAGAACAGTTTGCTGCTCCAAGTGTATCTTAAATTCAGTTTACAGCTTGTACACTAGTCTCTCTAACAGAGAATACAAAACAAAGAAAAACAAATCGCTCACAGCAGTTAGGGCTCCACATTAGAAGTATAAGTGGTCTCTCAGATTGCTAGGGGAACTCACATCAGACTGAAGCACTGCAAATACTTTTCTGGATAAAAATTTAAGGAGGTGTTACTATCCACATGCAGTTTCCAAGGCATTCAAAACGGAAAAATAAAGCATGTCCTAGAGACCGTGGCTCTTGTGTGCAAACTACCCACCTGCACACCCCAGGGCTTCGTACCCTCCAGAGCATCCACCCCCCCAAATCGGAGCTCATCTGTCTGCAACTGCCTGTAAACATTCCTGGGAATTCATGGAAAGATTTTTACCATGAAGCCTCAAGTTGCCAATCAGTTCTGGAGACCTCCTGCCACCCTTGTGAAGACCCCCTTCCAGGCGGCCCAGCCCACCTGATGGTGACACACTAACACCCTCTCCCTACTCAGCTGTATGAGAGAAGAAGCAGCTCAAGAGATGATCCTTCTCCCTGGGCTACAGCCATGAGTGCACCGCTTGGTGTGCACAGGACTCAGTACCTCCTGAGCCTTCCTGTGGATCTGTGGGGGCTGACAGTATTTGTAACTGCACAGAGCATGATGCCTGCCCACCCTTTCCACCTAATGTCCCCTTGATCACCTGAAGCATTAACGTGGTACTGGGCCATGGGTCTCAAACTTTATTCCCAGGTGTTCACCTCTGAGAGCAGTTCATCTGCAGTTAAAAGCTGACCAGCCCAGCACTGACCTAACTCTGCTGATTCTCCACTGAATCACAATGTTAACAAAGTTTGACTGAGGAAGGAGCACTGAAATCTACGGCATTTGCCTGCTTGAGTAGGATAATCCTGCACAGTGGTGATCCTCTTTCTTTCTGCTGCCTGTTAAAAGCTGTGAATTTTAGCAGTGTCATTGTCATAGAACCTTAATAAAAATCACATTATCTGCAACTGTTGTGTGCATCCAAGGATAATCTGAATGTAGGCCTCGTTCATTAAAGTGACATAACAAATACAAGTTTTTCTTTGTCTTGAATTATCATTTAAGATTTATAGGATTCTGTCTGCTTGTGTGACCTTCTTAATAAACAGGGAGGTCCTCCTTTTTCACTCATAAATTATCCATCAGATGTTTTAACTATTCAGTAACTCTAATGTGTGAATGATAAAATAATAATGCTTTGAGTAATAATGATAACCATGGATGAATAATAAAAACTTTTTCTGAAGACTTTGGGGAGTATTTGCCTCCATAAATACAATTTTTTTCATATTGTGATTTTCAATAACCAAACATATGAATAAAATAATCTTTTAATTAGGTGCCAGAGAATACAGAGGTAGAAGAATTGATGAAGGTGAAAGAGACTGAGTTCATCAACTACATCTACTTTTGCCAGATTTGCTCTAATCTATTTAGAAGAGCAATTGTACACATGAAATACAAAAGAATTACACCAGATACAGTTGCTATTAATACAAAGCTAGTGTATAGAAGCTATACTGCTAAAGCCTTGTATTTGGGGTCTAACTCAGCCTACAGTTACAGCTGTCACTTCAGTGAAGTTCTAGTGATGTGTCCTGAGACAGAGATTGGCTCAATTCTTTCAGCTGTCTTTTATTTCCACTTCATGACTCAAGGATAAATGATAATGATTTGTTTCATGTTATGACTTCCATTCATGTAAGAAATAATTTGAAGGTTATTGGGTTTTTTTGTTTTCTCACCAGAAATAAAACTACATTTCATCTTTGCTTTTATATGCCAAAGATTGTTGTGATTTTATTCCAAAAATTTAGGGGTGAGGTTTAGATACACCCATTTCTCTATATATAATGACATTTAAAAAATCTCTTTAAAATACCTGACAGCTTTCTTTTCCCTCTTTGCAGAGCTCATATTCAAAATTTCCCCACGTACTGTTCTTAAAACATGTTTACACTTCAAGAGAATGTATCAGACAGGAAAGTTAAAAGAAAATCTGCAATGCATTTGTTATTTGCCCTCTTCTTAAAAACTCTTGATAGACTTCTGATTTTTGCCCTCGTTTCTTATGTTATCAAATGGAATAATTTATTAACAGAGTTGTCATCATTATAACATAAGCATACCCACTCTGAAAAAAAGAAGTTCTGTCTTCCGTTGAGAACAATTAGGTGCTGGAAGCTATGTCCACATAATTTCCAAAGCTTTTCCAGAATTATTTTAAGGAAGATGAATCTGGGAGAAAATAATCCTGTTAGGGCTAATTCAATAGTGGCATAGCAAAACTGTCAATGTGAAAAAGATGACACAGTGCACGAAATTTTTTCTTAAAATACAGGTGAAAATTTATTAATGGACAGAAAATTGACAATTTGCAATAGAATCAAGCAGCATTAGCTGTTCTCACAGTACTGTGTGAGGAGTCAGCAGGAAAAGTGCTTAGCTTTCTCTGGAAATGGTTTTAGACCTTTTCCAGTGCAGTGGCTTTACTCTGATCTCCTGTGATATAGTGACCCTCTGAGCAAAATCTCTGAGAGCCACTTTGCAGCCGCTCATCCATGGACAATCCCTGCTGGATCCTGTTTCACAGAACGCAATATCCTTTCACTGTTCCCTTCTGAGGGTTCGGGGTTGGAGTTTTTTTGGTTTGGTTTTGTCTTTCCCCTGTTAAGGTTTTTAGCTCCTTTTTTCGGCACAGATTTACACTCATGACAGTTCACTGTCACCTGTGCCACAACGCTCCCCAGGCACGCTCTGGGATGGGAAACTGAAAAATGCTTCATTGCCTCACCACCACCAAGTAAGAGCAAAGGAGGCAGTGCTCCTTGCAGGCATGGAGGGAATGACAGACAGGAACACACATGGTGCCAAAGAAACACAGGAAGAGATGTTGCCAAATGCCGTGGAGCTGAACAGTGCTCCTGTCTTGCTCTCAGCCCAGCTGTGCCAGGGACGAACTCAAAGCGTGCCACCAGGTTGGATTAGCAAGAAAGTAAATCTGTCATGCAAGTCAGGCAAATCCATGGAATGAAATCCAGCTTCTAACTTCATGGATGCTTCAGGCTCTGGAAGACCCTGTGCTAGGATCTGGGGACTATGCTAAGAGTGTATATGCGCTGTATATTTACCTTTCTCCTGGGTATTCACTGGTGGCCAACTGATGGGTTGGAAGCATTTTTAGAACCTTTGAGTGTTGTGTTCCTCTGAATCTGTTTTAGGTTATCCCATTTCCATCCTAAGATCAGCAGCACGGGACAGACAACAGAAGTGGGATGGAACTGGGGCAAGGAATATAGGATCTGTTTTCATCTCAATACACAGTGCAGTCTCAAAACGTGGTTACATTCAGTGTTTTAGTATTCACTGAACTGGATGAACTGCATATATGAGACACCTCCTTATCTGGATCCTTCCAAGAACTACTGATGCTTATCTTGCCCCAGACCCTCACAAGAACTAGCCTGAGAGTTCCACAAGGGACAGAACCAGCTGGAGCAGTACAGAGCACAAAGGCACGGGACTTCCTTCTCGCGCTGCCAAAGGGACTACAAAAAGACCAACACCATCTTACTTGACTGTATCTGGAGAGGCTAAAGCAGCCAGAACATAACATTTCTCAGTTGGGGTGTAAGAGTAGTGCTTTTCAGAAGAATTTCTGCCTGGAAAACTAGTAACTCTGTTCCTGCTTTAGGAAGGCTTTTTGCCTAAAAGCTAACTCTTTCCCAAAGGCAGTTTCAATGCTTTCTTGCCCCCTCCACATAGGAAGAGAAGTTCTCAGCCTCTCTCTGGTACGTGAGAGGAGAGACATAATGTACAGAAATGCTACAGGGCCGTTGTGAACCGGAGAGAGTCAAGGGTTTGCCTTTTTCTCCCTGGGGCCTGTGCATAAACCACACTGCCAGGGATTTTGTAAGTTTTTCGTATGCTAAATAAGTTTTTTTAATTCTTTCCACTGCCTCGGTATTTCTGGGGATGCCTGTGTATCTTCCTTTACAGGGGAAAAGGGAAAAACCATGCAGCCACTCATCTGTATATTCAGTACTAACATTATTTCTGACTGAAGAATAAACACATGTACCTTAACAGAGGTCCCAAGTACCCTACCATGAGCTGTTGACACAGGCATATGAAGACAGCAAGCATGATGTGACACTCTTCTAGAAGCTTCCTGAGCCAGAGATGGTGAGCAGTTGTACAGTCCTTAGCAGACCTTTCTCTTATGACCTTACCCATCTGTTTCATGAGACTGTATAAAACCTGGGTGTGAGCTCCTTGGAGAGACAATTCTCTTTGCCTGAGCCACTATTAGTGTCATTGCAAGCCCCCTGGTATTTGGACCAGAAGTGAGTTTCCTCTTCTCTTTTCTGCATGCCATTTAACATTTCATAAACCTTTGTGTACATTACAGGTTTTCAACTCTGATGAAGCCAAGTTATTAGAAACTATTCCTTATTTCATCCATACCACCACCTTCTATACCTTTGAGTCTTTGACTATAACGCCTGTAGCACTTGGGCAATAATCAGTTGCATGAAATTTTACAAAAATAAATACTGGCACCTGGTACAGTATAAACTGGGAGAAGAATGGCTGGAGATCAGACCTGGAAAAAGAAACCTGGGGGTGTTGACTGGCCGCTGGCTCAGTATGAGTCAACAGTGTGCCCTGGCACCCAAGAGGGCAAACCTCGTCCTGAGGTTGCATCCTCTTGCATCCTGAGGATACATCTGATGCATCCTGAGGTGCATCAGACACAGCATTGCCAGATGGTCGAAAGAGGTGATAATCCTACTCTGCTGCTTTCAGGGTGGGTGCAACTTCACTTTGAATATTCTGTGAAGATCTGGGCCCTACAGATTCAGAGGATGTGAAGGTCTTTGAACGCATCCAGAGGAGGGCAACAAAACCGGTGAAAGGACTGGAAGGCATGTCCTATAAGGAGCAGCTAAGGGCTCTGGGTTTGCCTAATTTGGAGAGCTTGAGGGGTGACCTCATTGCTCTCTACAGCTTCCTGTGAAGGAGAAAAGGAGGGGGAAGTGCTGATGTCTTCTCCCTGGTATCCAGGGACAGGTCTTGTGGAAATGGCTCAAAGTTGCACCATGGGAGATTCAGACATGACATTAGGAAACACTTCTTTACCAAGACGGTGCCCAAACACTATAACAGACCCCTTGGAAAAGTGGTCAGTGTTCCATGCCTGTCAGTGTTAGGAGGTATTTGGGCAATACTCTCAATAACATGCTTCAGCCTTTGGTCAGCTTGGATGGGGTCAGGTGGGGGAACAAATTGATCATTGTAGATCCTTTCCACTGAACTATTCTGTTCTATCACTGACTAGGACTGTGTGTGGTAGGGACAAGCTGAGGAGCACTACAGAGTTGTGCAGTGAAATAATGATGTTTTTTAGCCTTCTACTCCCTTCCAGTGCTATGTTGTTCTGTGCCCTTGTTTGCTCACTGCTGCTGTACATTGAACTGACATTTACATAGCACCACTATAACACCAAGACCTCACACCTCGTCAGAAACAATCAATCCAGAGGCCTTTATGTGTAAATCTAGGATTGTTCTTCCCATGTGTTTTCCTTTACATTTGCCTACACAGAATTTCAGCTGCCTGTTTGTGCCCCATTCGTTCTCATGACATCCTTCTTTGATATAGCCCTTATCTTTAGGACTCTGACTAAGGTTAGCAGTAACAGCAAACTTTTCTCCTCACTATTCACTTCCTTTGTCCTAACAGCTGTAAACATGTTCGAGGACACAGGCCCTGCCTGACTCCACCAGATACTTGATTCTACACTGAAATCCCCAAATCTACCATTTATTCTTCTCCTCTACTAAATAATTTAGTTGCTTGCAGATGCATAGAACACACTGGGAAAAAGTAAAAGTGCTGCACTCTTACCACTTATGCTACAAAATTTACAAGTACCCTACATATTTGTTTTTGCTTCTTACTACAAATTTGTTTTTGCTTCTTACTACAAATTATATTAAAGCAAAGAAAGGCTCAGATCTAGTCCCTAGGTTAGACAGTGGTTGGATTAGTAGTAATTCGGGTTAAAAACATGGCAGATTTCACAATTTCAGCTCGGGCAGTTGAAGTAAATGTTGTCACTTTATGTTGTCCTCTAGAAAACATTCACTGTTACTAAAGGATTCTTAATGCCTGAGCTGGCAGAATTGCTGCAGTCACTGAAATGAACAACATGCATTTTTCTGTATAAAAATAACCTGGAGTCTTTTTTTTTTTTTTTTTCAAAATTAAATGCCAGAGTTGCATACAAATACCTAAGTAAAACCATCAGATTTCATCTCATGTGCCTCCCGCTATAAAGCAGAAAACTCATCTACATAAAATTGCAGATGCCTGCTCAAAAAAGCAGAACAATCATGTAAACACATTTTAAAGTACATTTTGACAAATGGTTCAGCCACTGAGAAGAATGACTGTCCATGACACTTAGGGACACTTCTGTCACTAATATCTTGTGTGCTTACATTCACACAGAGTAGCACTTTCCTGGTATGAACTTGCACTCTTGTCTGGGACTAAGACTTCTAGAAAAGACAACCCCGGAAGAAAAAATAGCAAAAAAAAAGCCAAAGCCCAACTCCTGAAAAACAGACACAGAAGTAAAAAAAAAAAAAAAAAAAAAGACGAACATGCACACAAAAGAAAAAAAAATTGCATTGCTAGACACTGAGTGAGAGCTCACCATTTTAAACTCTTTGCTAAACCAACCAAGTTCAGCTTGAACTACCATATTGGCAAGTACAGTCTCCAATAAGCAAGGGAAGATATGCCTGTAGCAAAATCTCTGTCAAGCTGCGCTGAACTCTGTGAGATTCACTTTAACTAAGAAGGCTTTTTAGAGCATTAGTTTACTGTCCAGTCAGTGTATATCTGTACAGATTTGTCTGATTACTGGCACCAAGAATCTAGCACAGCACTCAGTTCTATTAAGAAAACTTACAAAAAGGAAGTGACCTTTCCTTCTCAAAGGACGACAAAATACAGCCTCCATCAGCAATAGCACTTGTCAGCAGTCTGCACCTGACCTCTTCCTCTTGGACAATTGTTATCAGTACAATATCATTCCAGCAGGGACCCACACCTCCCATAGGGTCTTCTGATACCATGGTCTGGCTTTGCAGAACTGAGGTTGGGCTCTCAGCAGGCACAACTGAACGAAAACCAGAATTGCCAGAGGCTGGCATCTCTTCTGAATTCCACATATCACCTGAGAAATCTTGAGAACAAACAGGATCAATCAGGATCAGAACAATCCCGGCCCTTCCCAAGAGGATTTTGCTCCCTAATCTTCTCACGCTAGTAGAGACAAACTGGAACTTTCAATTTAATTGCTGTAATTGGCAAGGGAGTACTCAGAGTCACAAATTCACAGAATGTTCTGAGTTGGAAGGGACCCACAAGGATCACTGAGTCCAACTCTTAAGTGAATGGCCCATGACCTTGGTGTTATCCTCACCACACTCTAACTTCTACTCAATCAGTAAGACACCAGAAAAATGCTACCATAGAGCAGCACCCCTTCTTCCATACTCTCTGTGCTCCAGTGTGCCTGTAGCACACCAAGGATTTTCATAGCAACATATTCTAGAGGCATTAGCATGGTCTGGACACCAGCATTTCACATGCACAGTGACTACAGGATGGAGTCCTGGCTTCTCACCTCCAGCCTGTATTCCCTTGCACAGAGCAGTACTTCAATCAGAGTGGACAGACTCAGAACAGTTATTACCAAGCACTGCAATCAGCATCAAAATATAGTCTTCATTTCATCTCTATGTCCCCTAACTTCACTGTAAATCTGGAAGTGGTAGAATTTTTTCCTACGTGTCTGAAAAAAAACCCTGAGGTCTACAGGCTCAAAAAACCACTGTGCAGCACAAGTGAAAATGACTGATGTGACACGAGCCAAAACAAACAGCACAGGGGCCTCACCTAGGAGGAACCTAATTGATTTTACAGTGACTTAGTAATTCGAAGACCAGCACAGATTTATTCTCCTCCTGTCACTTATTTCCCATGGGTCTTTGGACAAATAACCTTTCTACCTGTCACACGGGTGAAATGGATGGTATTTACAAGCCCCAGTACTCAAGTTGCTCTAGCACAGAGAGACAAGTTTCTGGTGGTGTTCCACAATGATGGCAGCATTCAGAAACCGTGAAACCAAAGAGTGTGATATTACAGTGTATTGGGTATTTTCCCCATAACAAGCTGTTAATAACACACTGATGTTTTGTCTGTCACTGAGCAGTGATGGCACAGCACCAGCCTGTTTTTCCAGCAATCCTTCCCCAAAGGCCAGAGGGCTTGGGGTGAGCAAGATTCTGGGGGGGAAAGGACATGACCAAACTGACCAAAGGGATATTCCATACCACATGGTATCTGCCCCAGCAACAAAAGCTAAGAGGAAGAATGGGTGGGGGCACTCATTATTACAAGGTTTGTCTTCTGGAGCTACCACTTACACGTGCTGATGCTTTACCTTCCACAAAGTGGCTGGACATCACCTGCTGAAAATTTTCAATTTTCCCTTGCCTCCACATAAGGACTTTGCTTTTGCTTAGTTAAATTGTGTTTACCTTGATCCGTAAGGTTTTCTGTCTTTTTTCTTCCCAAACATATTGCTGACGACTGGAGTGATAAAGTGGCTGGTTAGGCACCGGGTGTCCAGTCAAGGTCAATACACCACACACAAAAGTGACTAAAATGCACTGAGAAAGGGATCCCAGACAGCACCAAACCAGTGTTCCTTATTCCCTTCTTCCAGGAAGAAAGCATAATCCCACCACTACACTACAGCAAATTAGATAGGGATGGGAGGGAAAGGTGACACGAATGCAGTTGTAAGTCAGAACAGAAGCTATCAAAGAACAGAAAGCACTGAAAAGCCAGACATCTATGTGGTCCTTATCAGCTTGGAAGTTCACTTATATCCCTCCTCAAAAGTGACAAGAATTGGTCCCAGATCTATAGGCCTTGAAGAAAATACAGCCTGCAACAAAAGTGGCTGGTATTGACCACTCTGCCTGTGCCTGCTTCCCTCCATCCACCAGGACCAATGCACTCTTCAAGTGAACTTAGCCAGAGCCTTCCCCACAGGCACCATATTCCCCACGGGGCTTTATGCTCCAAAACAGAGAGCTCTCCCATGAACCTCTCTTGAGGTGCTGCAAAAAACTACCTTTATCCTCACCTCTGAAAATGCATTTCATTTAAGACTGGTCTTGAGATTGTTGCTGGTTTTATTCTCATGTCCCTTTTTTTCCACACACACAAAGGCACACTCGTGTTTCACTCATCCCTGACAGCTGCTTTAGGACCAGGAATTTTTCCCAGGTTTTAGCAAAAGCGGTGCCTGCCTATAACGATGAGTGAAAGTTGTTTTCTGGGACCATGGGAAGTTCCCAGTATGAACAGTAGCATTTGGAAATGAAGTTCATCACTAAACAAATAAATCAAGTGGAATATAATTGGAAAGTGCAAGGCAGGGAAAATAGGTTGGGTTAATGATGTTATGTCCTTACCAGGGCTTCACAAATAGGTGAGATTATCTATTCTCTCGCACGTATGCCTTTGCTTGGAGAGTCAGGTATTATCACAGCATGTAATTCCACCAAAAGCCCCACTGTCCAAAAGCACACGTTTCTCTTAAGCACTCAGACTTTTCAGTTTGAGACATGTGTTTTCCCCTGCAGTTCCATGATGCTGTTTCCCACAGGGAGACAAAAAGCAGTATGACTGACCCTGCAGAGTAGCACAAATACACAGCCAGGCGTTACTGGCTTGGGGATTGTATTGCAAACAAAGGCTACAAAGAGTGCCCTTCTACACAAATTGAACAGGAAGGCAGCAGTTGGCACCCCATTGAATTCCCAAAAGCTCATGTCCCCCTCCATTTCCTGCAGGAGTGACTCAGATTGAAGCTGTTGAGTAACAAACCTACCCTACTCACCCACTTCATGGCCTTGACAGAGTAAGTGAAGAAAAACAGACAGAAGAGTGTGGATGCAAAAATACACACCAGAGGAGCAATGCCATAAACCAAGGTGGCAGCAAAAAGCATCACGAGTAGGTAAACCAGGAGGACTGCTAGTAAAGTACATCCTGATTTCTTTCAGTGTCTCTGACAGTTGTGCTTCATAAAACCCTATGAAACCAAACCCTGCAGTCCCTGTTCAGCTTTTGTGGAAGCAAGCTTGCCATTGACGTCAAAGACCACGTTACCTCATAAAGGACTGCAGGGCTACTTGCAGAGACATCACTCATTATTCACTGTGACTGCACGCTTCGTGTAGGAGTAACGCATCTTCATTCTCCCCTCACACTCTCCTGTGGAAATTAAGAACAGTCTCCAGTGATGTAAGCCCATCTGCAAAATCAGTCCAGAGGTCAGACTGCTGCCCAATGCTACACTACATTATACAGACACATGCAGATAAACACTGCCTACCCTGCAATGTAGGGACAATAAATTTAATTTCCAGTTACTGTGACAATTTCTCTTCTATGTGCAATATGGTTTCCTGTAGATTCAGTAAACTATCCTAGAGTGGGCAGCAGGCTCTGTTCACATTGCCAGTCCAGTTGGCATGGGACAACTACAGTGGCTTCAGGTTGCAGGTTTCTGTCCTTTTCCCTCTGCCAGCCGATGAAGCAGGCTCAATGTGTTGTGTACATGCTCTCCAGCTGCCACAGTTTACAGAAAACATTAAGAAAGAAGTACCCACAGGGTGTCTGCAGGAGGTATGCCTTCCATGCAGCATCCTTCTGCTGGGGTGAGAACAGCTGCCAGAGAAGGGAGGCAGAAAGCAAGGGGAGAAATAACCTTGGAGCAGATGAAAACATGACACTCAGTGCAAAGAATTACTGCATGCCAGACTCAGTGAACTATTTGTCAGCAGAGTTACTGCAAGAAGGCACATGTGCAAGAAATTTCAAGTACTAGATCAAGGGTTTGATCAAATAAACATAGACCATACTAAAATGGTCTTCTATATCCAGTTTGATGTGCCAGCAGGGTTAGCACCATATTCAAGAATAAACTAGAACGCATGGCAAAAATGAAAATGGGGCCAAAGTTACGTATGAGCAAAATTAGATTATAGTTTTCCCACAATATTTGGTCAGACTGTTATACAGTAATCTGTCTCTTAGCAAGCATATGGATTTAAAATGCCAGTAAGTTGAATAAAAGCAAGAATGTCAGAATCTAGCTTAAAACTGCCCTCATTAGAGAGAAGAATCTGTGCTAATACTACAGCATTCTTGTCACAGACCATTCAGCAGAAGTTACTAAAATAAACAGGTGAAGATTGATTGGATCCTTCATTTAGATTTACTACTTACATACAACTTGCTCTTACTGCTGACTTTCTCTGTCTGGCTAGAATCTGCATTCCTACAGTTGGAGTCAAATGAGTGTATCCAGAGTTGTTAGGTATTACATCTTGGTTTGGCAAATTTTGCCTTCAGAAATTCTGTGCCATTACTTCATTGTAGACACACAGCACCCTGGTGGGTCACTGGGTCCAGTGCTGAAATCCAAGATCTTAATCCACTATGATGCCTCTACATGCTTTGGCAATTCTGGGGAAGGTAGAGGCCAGATGAAAATGTTCTGCAGACTACTCCCTTTCTGCATTTAATATTGCTCAACTAATCTGCACTATACCATGGTGACATACAAATCCATACAGAGTGACAAGGTGTAGCTACTACATTCATGAAACTGTACATATCACTGTAACTGTTAATTATTATCCAATCACAAAAGTAAAAACAAAGCTGACTGCTCCTTCCCCATTTTAAAAGACCCCTCCCGTAACTTCAGCAACTGTCCCTTCTCCTGGGAAGGCAGGGTCCAAGGTTTGGAGCTCTGCCAGAATCTGTATGAGGAAAGCATCCCTTCACACAGCAGCATATTTTGGCTCTTTTCTGCAAACTCTCTGAAAGGTGGCTCCACTGGCTATTTCTCAACTGGCCCTCGTTGCCAGCGACATTCCTGGTTATGCTGCCAATCACATGCCCAGTGATATCCTTTCCTCCTGCTTCAAGAGAACTAAAACTTGGCAAGTTACAAGTTTCACTGGATTATTTCAGTGATTTTCCTTGATGGCCCTCAAAATTCATTATCTTTGAACAGCCTTTGCCAATGACTGGAAATAATTGGTCTAACTCTTTTATCTTTGCAGCAGCCTTTTATGTATGAGTAAACACGGTTGTCTTGTCTTTTCTCTGACTGAGCACATCTGACTGCCTGAGTTGTTCTCCTACCTCACAAACTCCTCTCATTTTCACAGCTCCCCTCTGTGCTGCTCTCTGCAAAGAGCAGGGACCTGAGAGATACACAGGAGGTTTCCCTGTGGCAGGGTTGCTTGTTTCACTCTTTGCTGTCCCTTCAGTGCACTCTGATTTTCGTTTCACCTTCTGAGCAGTGATTGTCGTGGCTTTGCCTCTGCTTCTCCCCTGTAGATGCACCCTCTGGCACAGATCCTTACTGCTGCCTACATTTCCTACCAGCTCTTCAGCAGATCTCTCCCTGTTTCCTGGGCCTCAGATGGACGACACTGCTATCTGCCTTTCCCTTCCTGCAAGACCATGTCTGCTTTTGCATACAGAGTAATGAATCATCAAACAGGGGACAGAAAGGGAAGGGAGGGTAGGGGTTGGGTGGAGTGTGGGGGGGAGAGGACTAATTTTCTAACAGTCTCCAATTTAAAAAAAAAAACAAACACTATCTGTAGCTGAGAGTCCAGGACAGCCATCAAAGTACTCTACCATTACTGACCCTGCAGCACCACATCCAGACCCGTTGTTATCTCTGACCAGCTCCTGAGTTTCCTGGTCTTTATGAGCCTGGAAAAACAGACCAACAGCTTACTCTGAATATAAATGAGTGGACAGAAACGGAGTCCAGGTATCTTATCTTTCCACCTGTAGAAAGCCACTCTTCCAGCACCTTTTGTTCACCACTAAATACTAAAAAACTAGGCACCTCTCACTCGCAGTGGCAACATTTCTTAGCTAAACAGCTTTCTTTTCCCTACTTCATCTCCCCTCTCTATATTTAACTTCCCTCAGTACAGTTTTTTCCCTCTTTTTTTTTACATCCCTTGTTCACTTCTTATTTCAGTTGCTAATCTCACATGGATTCCTCCCTGAAAACAAATTCTGAGATGGAAAAGGTCATAGTACATCACTCATGCTGATGCTTTTCCCTGGCCAGTGCCCAGCATTGAAGCTCCAACCTGACATGCTGGACACTCCCCAAACAGTGACACAAGTGACACAGACATACAGTCCAGGCAAAAAGGACCAAGTGGATCGCCGAAAAAAATCCTGGAAGTATTCCTGAATATTTGCACTGGCCTCCAAATGAACAGCCATCTCCCTGCAAGTTAAGCATTTTCGTCAGTCAGAGGGTGTAGCTCAGTAACTGCTGTGACAGTGCCTGTGTGAACGAGTAAAATGAATAAAAAAAGAAGTGAGCTTCAAAGGGCCACAGTGAAGTACAGAGCCTTTTACTGAGGGGGAAACAAAACCAAAAATGTTCCTGGGGAATGCCTGCTCTGCTTCATGGAGTTCTTTGTCCATCCCACCTTTTGAGGGCTTTTGAGGAGAGGCAGTTCTGGAGATGAGATATCACCACTCTATACTCTAGTGCAGCGGGAGGTCTCTTGCAACACAGAGGGAGCAAGTCTGAGGTTTTGACATTTGTGTGGCTGTGGAATTTCATCTTAAAGAAATCATAACATATCTGTAGAGCCTGTCAATGCTGAGTACTTACAAATGGGCAGAGTATGAGACAAACAACAGAGAAAAGATGCTATCTCTTTTATAAACTCCATCTCCACTGCTGGAGTTCACTGGAGAGGAACAAGTACATAGAACATGAGCTATTTAATAAACCACCACAGAGATCACCCCACCAGGGAACAGTGCAAGGGAAGATATACACACAACAGATATTAACCCTGCTCTTTGCTCATGGCAAATATCCGATGCTGTGGTAACCAACACACCAACAGGGCAGAAACAAACACCCTGCTACCGAAACCAACACTGATCTCAAGAACTGCACCCAAGCAAAGCCATCAGTGGCCCAAAGCTACCTTTCTGAAAGCTAAAAAGAAAATACATAACTAACTCTACTTGCCCTGTGAAGCACATAGGTTTTCCTGCAGGAAAACTATGCACGTTCCTCACCCACACGCAGATGCTGCGTCCTGAGCTGTCTCTGAAACTGCTGATCTGCATTAGTACACTGGGAACAAGGCACCAACTTATGGGTGACTACCACCCAAGCTTGTGGATAGTTTTGCTGGCTCAGTTATTGTGCCACCTTCATCAGTGCTGCAGACCACTGGTGGTTATTGTCTTCGTGAGCTGTTAATGGCATGACTTCTTTCCTTTGTTCTCCTTCCTTACCCCCCAAAATTACTCTGATGGACACACATCACGCCTGCATGCTCTGCAGCACTGACCCACGAGGAAGGCAAGTATTTGCCAGGTGCAGAATACCAACAGGGGAAGCTGTTGACTTCTCCACAGCCTCGACAAAACTGGGAGCACACACACTTCATCCCAGCAGCAGTGTCTGTTGTGATCCACAAGCACTTCACTGTTGGGAAACCCAGAATTGGCTGTACTCGCACTGGAGCTCTGCTCAGCCCGCCTGGAGACACGGGGAGCAAAGACCACTGCAAGCTCCTTCCTCTTCCAGCTGCTGAAGCTGTGGGGGGTTTCTGCCAGCACAAAGGTGCATATCCAAGAGGCTGCTCTAAATTCTGCATCAAAGATTCCACGCGTGAAGCCCCAGGTTAGTTCACTTGTTGAACTCTCCCCTCTCTAAAGCCAGATATGCTTCAGCATTTAGGGAGTCCCACCTTCATTCCCCACAGTGCTGCTTTCACCAAATGTCATTCAGGGACATGGGCTGGTTCAGGCTCTCCTCATGTGCAAGGGCTCTGTTTAATCCTTTTATATTCTGCTTGTGCATGCAGCATGAAAGCACATTCATATGTCATGTACCTATGCCAAATGCCACCAAAGCAAATTAAAACAATAAATACGATATGATGAAAGGGCTAATTTCAAGACTTCTATTAGAGTGCATGATGTTAAACCTGAGTCCTCTTTTTTGAAATATTTTTTCCTCTCTGCTGCTTCAAGTGCACAATATCCCTGACAAAAACCACAGGAGAAATTATTTGACTTCTGCAGACTGCATTTCTAATGAGAAAATTGTTTGGTTTTACTGCAACTTGATGTATATAAATATTCACAGCAGGGCAGCAGGACAAAACTCTTTGGAAAAAAAAGTCTCATTTTCAAAGTGTCCTGGGACACAGCAGGGAGCAACAAACAAATTAATTCATAAAAAATCTGACAAGTGGAAAATATTTTTACAAGAAGGCATCTCTCACACCACTGTAACAAAGAAAAAAGGTAATTTAAAAAAACCAAAATCCAAACCACGCAGGCACTCCCATTTTAATTCTGATGGAGGTAGGGCACAGAAAAAAATAAAAGCATGTACAAAACTCCTTCCCAAAGAAGTATCATTCCTTTAGTCGGAATGTTGCACTTTAGGAAAAGAGGAAAGGGAAGGGAAAGAAGAGAAAATGTTTCAAGCATCCAGCAGCCCTACTGAAATAAGTACATCCACAGGCCTGGCAGGTGGACTCAAGGAGACTGAATCAGGTTTAGAAGTTTTCATGGTAAAAGACACAGTTCCTCTTTGAAGATCTGACAAAACATACCCTGGAACTGAAGCACGGTGCAATGGACCAGTTTTGGTTGTGTGTAACAGCAAAGATAAGACTGAATACACTCACATCATGAGAGTTTTAACAACTGAAATCTATAAAAATCAACCCTAGTCTATTTCAATACAGTCTAAATCTGAGCAGTAGTTCCTGCATTAGATTTTTTTAGTATTTTGGTAACTTTTAGAAAGTGGGAATTACACCATGCACAAATTAGCAGCTTGCCCCTGAGATCTGGATGCACAAGCAATATGGTTGTGTTCACAGAGCACTCTGCATGACTGCAGTCCCTAAAAGCTTCAGAGGGATTTTGATACCCTCTCACTGAATGTAGCAAAGTGGTGGATTTGGCAAATGGAGTGTGCACGGAGTTTAGCAAGTCTAAAAATGTTTGGCAATGCACTTGAACAAAAATAGCTCAAACTTTTACGTAAGTTGATGTTCTGCAAGTGAACTTTTATGTGCCATCAAGGGAAAGCCCTCTGAGTCACTACGCATAACTCAACAATGTCAGATGCCCTGAAGCAGGTGAAGCAGCTACAGCGTGCACATGTGCTGCAAAGCATGCCATCAAAATGATCTTAGGCCACTGCATATTTTCTCCTACTTGTAGCAAAGAAAAGTCTGGGGCCAATGCTTAGAGACAGTTGCCCATACAGCTTCTCTCTTCGTAGACCAACATGGGGCTTTTCCAGGAGAAGCAGGAGCAGCAATTAGTAGCTGTTTGACCCAGCTTAGCTTTTCAGCTCTTCAGGTGGGGAGACAATGCAGTCTGAAAATTGCAGTAAGCTGCAGGCTCCTTCATCACTCTGCTCCAAATCTTGTAGCTTTCATGCTGCCTTCAAAAACAGAGCAGGAAATGAGGGAGTAAGGGACTGCATCTTTTCTCTCTTTTCTGAAAGCCTAAATATGATGGGAAAGGGATGAAGCTGTGAAAATGCAGTGAACTTTGGGAACCTTATTCTAACACCTAACAGCTGCTCAGGTATAGACTTTTTGCTGCCCTTCAGTGCCCTGTTGCCCAAGGTTGGGTTACATGGCAGATGAAATGAATGGGTAGGGAGGAATGAGGGATTTTATATGTTGGAAACATGGCTATTCATGCCTGATGACAACTTTTCAAATGCAAAACCATAAGATGGGACTGCTTACAGCACAGGGACCCATGGGAGAGACACCCTTTAGTAAGAGCACAGTACAGATGCATCTCTTTCTTTCCCCATCCTGTACCAGGCACAATGCACCATTTATTTTATTTCCTGCTACATGGAGTTTCCCTGGGCAAACCAAAGACGGAAATGTGATGAATGAGGTGAGCCAGAAGAAAAAGGATGACACAGCAGTCAAACATCTAAGTCTTGTGCAGATCATGATGCATATGTTCCAGAAATGCCAACCCACAACTTATCCCTCCAGTTGTGCCTTCCACACAGAATCACAGAATCAATTAGGTTGAAAAGACCTCTGAGATCATTCAGTCCAACCTATGACTGAACACCAGCACGTCAACTAGACCATGGCACTAAGTGCCATACCGAGTCTTACCTGGATGACTTCACCATCTCCCGGGTAGTCCATTCTAATGTCTAATCACCCTTTCTGTGAAGAAATTCCTCCTAATGTCCAACCTAAACCTCCCCTGGCATAGCTTAAGACTGTGTCCTCTCATCCTTTCACTTTAACACTCAGTTTAGCAATGTGACACTCAGTTTAACCTGTGCAGTTTCTTGCCACTGTTCCTTTTGACTCCTGAAGTGCTTTTAATACTTCCTGTCCATGTACTGGTTTTAAACTAAAAAAGTTTTGCTGCTCCCCTGTAATATGCAATGCACAAGCATCCTTCCAGTCAGTCTTCCTTGTTCACTCTCCTCTTACTGAGTGGTGAATCTAAAGAAAACACACCCTTCACAGTCCCTATTACCTCCAATTCAAATCTAGAAACTATTTCAGGAACCTCATTTTTTTCTGCCTCTTTGCCTAAGCTATTAGTGACATTTGCAGCCACAGATACCTCAGCAACTACAGTGGGTTTAAACTCCACATTTCAAATGCTGCATAAGAGCAGCTGTGCCCTCCTTCAGGGTGCTAAGATAGACACCATGTGAAGGTTCGTAGCTGATGGGTCACCCTAGAGGCCTGAAGATGCCCATTGTCAGGAGAATACCTCTCTCACCTACATCAGGCCCACAGCAGATTAGGGCCTTTCCATTTCTTGAAATATCGAACTATAACTAACAAAGTACAGCAATGTGCCAGCCTCTCAGAAAATGAGGATAAACAGGCAACTCGGCTTGAACAGGTCTATTTGAATGACCTACCACAGACACTTGCTAATCTGTTACTAGACGCTTTCAATAATGTCTTTTCTATACCTTGTCAAGTTACATGTTTACCAGTAAAGTATCCAGACAGATAAAAAGTTTTACCTCAAACCTGTGACTGCTAATCTTGCCAGTAGATACGACAAGAGGTTACTCATTTCTTCATTACGGTAGTTTTTGCCACTTACAGTACAAGCCCCAGTGCCCCTTTGAGCCATTTGTCCACATGGATATTTCAGCAGACTAGTATCAACACATCTTATGGCAGTCACCCCACCTTTCAGTCTACAAGCCATGCCAAGGGCAAGGTCAGCATGGAAACTGAAACCCCTTCCTGCCACCGCAGGGGCTCTTTCAGGACAGGTAAAGGCTGTGATAAAGCCATGTCACTCCCCCTATTTTGGCTCCAAATTAAATGCCTTTAAAACCTGTGAAAACAAAACAATCTAATCCTATCTGCACTCACACACATATCCCCACCCACACAGATGATAATGCTGCCTACTTGTAGTTCAGCATTTTTAATAAAAAGGTGCAGGAGGTTAGCTGCTGCTAATATCATCAGGTGACACGATTTTCTGACTTTCTGTGTTGTGCAGACATCAGGGTTTCACCCAGCCCTGACTTTGGAAAGAATACAGCTTCAGGAAGAACAGGCCAGTGCCAAGGTTGTTTGAAAACCCCATGCTAGAAAACTAATATTTAATAGTAAGTCTTCAGAGACAAGTGTCTGACATTTGAGTTGTCCTGGGTCAATATTAATTGCACATAACTTCTCATCTGCATTTACTGCCATGTTTCCACAATTAAATTATAAAAACTAAATCTCTGAGCTTCATAGTTAAATCTGCATGCTAAGTTAATTAACACTGCAATGGAAACCTTAAAAAAACTCAGGCCTGTCTGATCCAGAGCCCATTAAAATAAGTGACAGCTCGATTATAACCTGAAGAAAATTAATACCCATGCAGCCTTAAAAAATAGGGGAGTAGTGAACTGCTTCATATATATCAAGAAACCGTGTTGTATGGAAGCCAAATGAGAGACCTTTTCCTGCCAGTGTCAGCATTTCTGGTATCTAATGTACATGCACTTTCTGTTTTTCATGAACAGGACAAGGGGTAGACCTTGTAATATACACCAGCACTCTTGCTGTTTTCAGCTGTTCTTTAGAAGGCAATAAGCTAAGAAATGTGTCAGCCAGCACCTAGAGGACCAAGAGCCACCTTCAAGCAGTAGGTTGAGCTGCAAAAGAAGATGCCAGTTCTGCTTCACTGGAGGTGCAGGAGGCACCAGAGAGCACTGCAATATGCCACAGTATGCTCATATACAAACTGCATTAGCACCTTGCTCCTACTGCCAAACCGCATTTGTCTTTCAATCAATCACCTGTTCTTTACAAGTTCTTAATGCATGGCACTTCAGAGCTTTTTCCAACAAGAACAACAAAAGGAACAAAATTAATACTAAAAGGAAAAAGTAGGGAGAGGTAGACTTCAAAAAGAATTTTTTAAGAATTTTGGCTCAGTGTTTAAATAAGAAAGGTGAAGGCTTATTCACCATGTGTGGTACTTGGGCCTTTGTCAAACACAGCATGTATTCATCTAATCATCTTTGGCAAGGTAAGGAGTTTGTAAGCTGGGCATTGAGACGCTGTCATGATCAGCAGCTCCCCAGAAGCATCATATGAAGAGGACCAATGACGTACCATGAGGATCCTGCACTCAGAGTCCTACAGGCTGCAAGTTAATTATGCAGACAACTTAACAAAAAATTATTGGATTCAAATGCATAGTACTGAAAAGAGAACACCTGGAATATGGATGAGCTTGTATAACTTGAACCTGCAAATGTGGATGTGTTAGTCACAAGCCAGCTTCAAAATACAGCAGAAGAAGTGTTGCAAAACTTAATATGGTTAATTGGAGTTAATTATATCTAATTATGTATGTGCCATATTGCAGAGAGTTATCTCAAAACAAGTATGTTTAATAACTACAAACAACACGCATAATAGGGAGCACTATGATGAAGTTTTAAAGAAAAAACATGATAGATATGCTCGAAAGCAAAAGCGGATAGTGCTGACTGCAGAACAGCAGTGACTGCTCACACCATCCTTCTGACAGTATCTGTGAGGGCTGCTCTGGATTACTTTCTTCCCCACACTCACTTGCTGAAAAGAAATCCATCTCCTTCCTCCTTCCAGCCCATGGAAATCACATGGGCCTGACCATGCAGCTGTCCAGAGGCGCTCTGGGATCTGCAGTCCTCACGGGCGAACAGAAAACGTCGCTGCCAGATCATGCGGACAAAGGAGCCAATAAACAGTACCCTGTCTCTGTCAGCACCTTGGTCCTGCTCTAGGTCACCAAGGGAGATGCAACTGATGACCTAATGGTCGGGTCCAGGTATCTCACAAAAACACTGCCTGATGTGCTGCCTCAGGAAGGTGATGTATCTGAGCACAGCCACGTGGCCTGGAACTGCGAAGAATGCTCTCTCAGGCTCAGAGTTATTGTTCTCTGAGGGCTTCAGAGAAGAGAAAAAGAAAAACCCACTACCCAGTGACGTTGTTTTACAAAATGGTAATGGTGGGATACAGCATAGGATTCTGATCTAGCAAGAGCCTTATGAGGTGAAAGGGGAATCAGACAACATCCCCAGCAAAGAGTTGGAGCTAACTGAGTCCTTTTGGATTTTCAAACCACCTTGCTATGCCTTGTGAGCTTGCTCAGGAAAAGTTACCTCAACACCTCCCCAGGAAGCTGGTAAGGGCTGGAAGCTATTCAGAGGCCCTTACAGCAGTCTATGGCAATGTAGCACCAACATCTCCTACATTTCAGTGTCAGTCACTGTGACTCCTATAGGAAATGGGTTTCATGCTGGGCTTCAGGAACTTAAAGCCATTCCTTCTTCTCCAATGCGAAATCACGTACATGACGGACTCATATCAGTCATTTTTGCCTAGCTGTCAGCTCTTAGGCTGCAGCTGGGTTTTCTCCTGCCCAAGAAAAAAAGAATTACCTGTACAGCATTCTGGCTTTGAAAGGTACAACTTTGTCCAAGGTTTTTGCCATCAGAGAAGACCATTGCCTACCAAAGGATGGAAAGGATAGTTCACTTACAACACAGGCCCAGGCTGAAACACAGTAAGATTAGATCTAGGAAAAGAACTGTAATCCTTTGACATAGCAATTGAAGAAAAAAAATTGCATTGGTAAGTGAGTGGAGCATTTAAAGGGTCAATAGGCAAGAATGAAGAGACCTAGCAACAAAAAATAAGTTGTAAGTGCAGTGGTGGGTTCTTCCATGCTTTTGAAGATGAAGGTAGGAATGAAAAGTGTGAAATTATGACAGTAATGGGAAGACCTGAAAAAAATGTAGGCATCAACAGTAAATGAGAAGATTAAGCATGCTGAGCATCCTTTACAGATCTCTTAGAGTAAAAAAACAATCCCTGAGAAAAGCATCTCAAATTCAAAGAGGAATATGCAGCCATGATAGAAGAAAAGAAAGGAAAGGAGAAGATGCATAAAGATATATAGGATGACATGGCTCCTTAGCACTGGTCAATGCACAGAGCAAAAAACATGCAGCTAAGACTTCCTCTAGAGGAATGAGGTACTCCCATTAGAGGTGAGGTACTGTTTGTACCCAGATAATGAAAAGTAAGCAGAAGGAGATGTGATGGCCAGGAAAAAAGGAGCAACAAGCCTAGTATGAAAAGGAAAGAGAGAGTTTGTATGAGGGGAAAAAACAGTATCAAATAGATAGAAGAAAGGTAAGGGAGAGAACTGGAAATCCATCTCTAAACCAGAGGGGAACAGATTACAGTCCTATGTCTGACAGAGGACTCTGAAAAAAAAAAAAAAAAAAAGTTCTTTGATAAGCAGGAGGAACAACAGTATTTTCAACGCAGAGGGAGTTCAAAATATCAGAAAGGCAAAATTTGGATTACCTGGAGGAATAAGAGAAATTGGAGAGAAAACAGTCAAATAAGGGGAAAGGTGATCAGTACCCCTATATGGCAGTCCATTAGCTGGGCAGAGGACAAAGAAAGAGGTGCACTAAGTACAAATATAGCCTCCTATGGGAAAGATTGGGGTAAAAACAATGCCAATTTTAGAATAATTGGGCAAGGACATTCCACTAGAGATGAGGAAGCTGTAATACCATCATTCAAGGCCTTGGTAAGGCCATGAGAGATGCAGCATACTGTCCTGGTTATGTGCTTAGGGATGAACTCAAACTGCAGAGTATAAAGAGTTTTTAATACAAAGAAAAAGAAAAAAGGAAAAAAAGAATACAAAGAAAAGACTTGGCCTGTTTAGCAAAATGAAATCTCAGAGGGGGTATGTTTTCTGTCTATAAATAAATCCAGAGAGAAAACATCAGAGAAGGAGAAGAGCCATTTAAGTTAAAGGACAACGTTGGCACAGAACAAGCGTGGGCAAGCTGACCATAAAATACACTTAGCACTAAGACAGGCAGTTTCTAACCAGCAGAGTTGTCAGGTTCATCACAGTCTTACAACAGGCAGCCAAACACTTCTAGAGAAAAGTGGGAGTTCTTCATGAGTGCCATGATATGGACATGAGGTGTGCAGGACCACCAACCTTTACAGGTTGGCTTATGAAGTCACATGTGTTCCACTATTTGTTAACAATATCCACCCTTTTTTAACCTGAAGTATTTCCAGTGGTGCTGCAGACTTTGATACAGTGAATTTATATGCCCTGACAAAAGGTTACCTTTCACCAATCCCTTAAAAGCAGCCTATCAATGCCTCGGCGACTCAAGAAAAACCCAGTGCTACCTTCTCTCCTTGGAGAGAGGTACTTCCTAGGCCATAGATTTATGCAGATCTACATGAAGGAAGGGTCACCATACCCTTTGTGTTCAAGAAGAACACAAGCCAGATCACTCCTTGAACTAACCTGCAGCCAAAGGAAAAAATCATTATGCAAATGAGCTACACCTTCCTAGCATGTGTCTTTTGCCTACAGGACAGCCCCAGGCAGGAGAATAATTTCCATCTTATTCTGATCCAAGATCCTAATGTACACTTTCCCGTATCACAGCTCTGGCTAAACTGGAGATCTGCTCTCTCCCTCAACTCCTGCCTTGCAGTTTCTTTCTGCAGAAAATTCAAGGTTGTTCAGGCTAAAAAAGAAGCTCCTCTAACAGGGAACAAAGTTTAGTAGACCATTCACTGGAATTCCAGTCCCTCCTTCAAAAGCAAGTTATTCCCCTGATATTTAACAGTCATTGGATAAAATGCAATTTAGTTGTACAGGAATTCAGAAGTAAGGCATCTTTTGAGAAGAGTCTCCTATAAGACAGACTAGCATCAACACAGAGCTTCCAAAATCCTGGTGTCTGGTATGGGGCTGTGTTTTGGATTTGTGCCAAACACAGAGATGTTTTTGTTATTGCTGAGCAGGGCTTACACTGAGCCAAGGCCTTTTCTGCTTTTCACACTGTCTCGCTGGGGAGGGATTTGGGGGTGCCTGGGAGGTTGGGAGGAGACACAGTCAGGACAGGTGACCCAAACCAGCCAAAGGGATATTCCAGACCATATGACATCATGTTCAGCAACTAAAGTGGGGGGAAGGAGGAGGAAGGGAGGGATATTTGGAGTGATGGCGTTTGCCTTCCCCAGTAACCGCTACACATGATGGGGCCCTGCTCTCCTGGAGATGGCTGAACACCTGCCTGCCCGTGGGGAGCAGTGAATTAATTCCTTGTTTTGCTTTGCTTCTCTGCATGGCTTTTTCTTTCCCAATTAAACTGTCTTTATCTCAATCCATGAGTTTTCTACCTTCTACCCTTCTGATTCTCTCCAAGATCCTGCTGGTGGGGGAGTGAGGCAGCGACAGCATGGTGCTTGGTTGCTGGCTGGGGCCAAACCACAAAACCCTGCTGATGTCTCAAACAGTGATTTCAAAGATATGGGAATATATCAAATATCCAGACAACTGAAATTTAAAAACAATCTGAGAGCCCAAAGAGAAGGATTTTGAGACACCTTTTGAAAAATGTTCAGCAGCCTTTTACCATCAACTTAGCAGTTTCCTAGAACCTACACAGTAAAATATCATCCAGGTTCCACCATTAGGACAGCAATTAGGAAAGCATCAAGTACATTTTCTGCAAATTGGTCATAATTGGACAATTCTGCGACATAAGCAAAGATACCCTTGTATAAGTAATTTATCAAATAACATCAAATAACTGATTTTGCAAATGCTACAGCAGACATCTGACCTCTTCTCAGAATACCTTATGCCCTGTTCTATATTTGTGTGAACAAAAATATTCCTCATATAACTACCACTTGGCTAGGAAGATTAAAACCTACTGCACAAAGAAAACACTCTTTTTCATTCATATCCTGGGGTATTTAAACTAAAATGGCAATAAAGACCCTTTACAGGGCCCTAACCAGGTTCTCCAGTGCCACAGTGTCACCTTAAGCCAAAACAAGGGAAAAACTCAAGAAACAAATTAGTTCCAAAAAACTAGTTGGAAGTGCTCAGATGAACCAAATACTGTCTAATGCTGCTGATAAAGGACACATGGACAGAACAAAGCCCCAGCAACCCAGTCTAACCCCAGAGATGTTCCTGCTTTTAGCAGGTCAGACTAAACACCTCTTAAGGTCCCTTTCAATCTAAATTATGCCATGATCTTAGAGTGCAAATGACCCTGTTGTGTCTATACCCTTGATTTCTCAAACCTTTCTTCTCTCATTCCAAAACTCCTAGTGCTAACAGCTGCCAAGAAAACCACACATGTCCAGTTTCTAGCATAGGATTTGATTACTTTTCTTAACTCCTTACATTTTTCCCTCAACCTCTCTTCCTCATTTCTTCCTATTTTAAATGTCATCCATTAAAGCAGTATCTCTAAATGTTGGTTTTTCATCAGTGCCCAATCACCAGTTAGGTCCAGACTTTTAAGTTGATGTGGAACCTTTCCCAGAACGTATTCTCCATGCATGTCTTGCAGAGATGAGTCTTCCACACAAAATACTGTGAAAACTAGAGAACAGCAGGCCTCAAGCACACAGAAACATGTTGGTGGATCTTGCAAATGGAAGAGACGAAGAACTAGAAAGAAACATGATAGATTCCACCTTCAGAGTTTCAAATTTCTAATTTCCAATTTATTCTTAGTAACTACATGCAGAGCAATTTTTGCAAAAAGATTTTATAGTCCACAATGTGCCCTATAGAAATAGAAAACAAAAAAAAAAGGTAGTCAGAAACAGAATAAGTTATGGGAGGTTACACAACCATCATGACTGAATAGTCAAACCTATGACACCATTTATCAAACTGGCATAGAAATAATAACACATGTATCTTACCATAAATGCAGTGTGGGAGGAGAGGCTGATGATAAGATAATGCAATGCTTTGCACTTTGGTGGCATAAGCTAAACACACATTTAGCTTCAAGCCTAGAGTGCAAACAATTAATAGCTCTGTTGCCCTTTGTGCCACTGAGTCACCACAAAAAAAAAAATTAAGAGGCTGATCTGCATGTTACTGCAAACATCCAGCTCTGTATACACTGAGCAAAGCAAGCCTGCATCGCTGGTCATGGCAGTCCATGCTCCCAGTGGGCACTCAACAAGCACAGTTCCCTCAGCAACCCCGTGAGCTCAACAAAACCTTGGACCAAATAGTCCCCACCTCTCTTTGAAGGCGGGATCTGGCCTTAAATGATTCCCTCTGTAACTCACAGAAAGCCCACTCTATGATTTTGAAGAGATTGTTTGGTGCACATGTTCCAGGCTAGCGGTGTCCCACAAAACCTTATTCATTTGTCTCGAAGTCCACCAAAATAACCCTTGAAAACAACTATGATGAATTTTGTGTTGTGCAGTTAAAAAGGAAAACATGACTAACAAAGCTTAAAGATAAAACAGTCAGAGACTCCAAACTTGTGGCACCTACCATACTTTATAGTCATCAGCTGTAGCATAGTTCCATCAGGTTATGACTTTGGTATGAACTGAAGCTGGCAGATGAACCCACCTGCATGACTGATTTAGGTGACAGATTGATGTGGCTCAATGTCTTGCAGTTCTGTCATCTTTTATTGAACACAGATACTCTATTTTCAGCAAGCAGACCTGGCTGACCAATTAGAAACACATAGATCAGCTATAAACACGCAAATGGGCAGCCTAACCCTTACCTGAGGGGGCTACTAGCTAAGGCTAGTAGAGGTGATCAGCACTATCCTTTGGGATCCAGAGAGCTCTTCAATGACCTTTATTTAGACTGGAAGGTCAGTCCTGGTTTTTTTTTTTTTTGTAGTAATTCCAACTCAATCATCAACAAATTATTTAATGTAAGACTATAGATGCCTTATAGAGTCTTATGTCTATTATTATAAATGTAAAAACATCATTCTGATGTTTTCATACATCTTATCCAAAGACAGTTGAACTTCAATGTGCAGGATATGTTAATGACCATACTGTGTGTGTATGTGTGTGTTTATAAAGTATCCTCTTACTGAAAGTGTGTCACAGTGCAAAGCTGTAAATAACCCTATGAAAAACTGGGCTAACTCAGAGTGACACTGAAACAGGGGAAGTTTATGAATAATAAATAACATTGTGAAATATGTTGGTAGTGAAACTTCTGGCTTAGGGTATTGAACATGGTGCTTGGAAGCCAAAGCAGCATTTTGGAGAGAAACAGGTAAGAGCTGGAAAATCTTAAAAGTAGCAAGTTGTTCTACAGGAGGGATAAAAAGGTGTAACAGAATTACTAATGATATCATTAAACTTCTGTGTTAGCCTGGCCTCTCACAATGCACGGCTTTGTGGGATGCTCTCAAAGATGTCACAAACACAGGGAAGAAAAGGTCCTTTCTTTAGAAGATGACATTCAAGATGAGAAAGACTGAACACCTGAGACACCTGTAGGAACACAGGAAGGACCTTGCTGGAGAAGCCTTGCTGCCCCCACTTCTGGCAGTTGCCAAAACAGGACCGAGGAAAGAAACATAAGGAAACTCATCATACAATAAAGGATCATTTTGCCCCCAGTGCAAGGATTGCTTTTTCTACTCTAACCAATGCTACCTAATAATTTGGTGCATAAAGGCTTACAGCTCTCCTTAAGTTTGTATTTATTTAGTGTTAAATGAATGTTCTCATTATTCACAATAAATTTTAAGCTCTTGACAGTAACAACCAAATTATACTAATCATACATTTCCCTCACATGTAAGTTTATGTTGTGTGTCGGGGACTAAGGCACTTTGCCGATTCTACATATAATTAGTTCATTAAGTGTTTACTTCCCACTAACTACATCTCTTCTGCCTACACAAACACACACACAGAGTGCATCTAGCAGGATCCTCTGGATTGACAGCTGGATTGAGACTTTACATGTTCTTTCTGAGGCAACGTTTTGACGTTCAACAGAGACTTCAGGAAGTACCTGCAATATTTTTGTGTGCCCTATATGCACCCCCTTTTTAGGAGTCATAGGGACACAGGGGGAGTTCTTTTCCAGAAACGTGAAGATCCTCCCCAGCAGTCTAGGCACTCACCACAAGCAGAGCCGAAGTCTCAGATCCTACAGTAAAATCTTCATGTGGCCACAGATCAGCAGACTAACACACCCCAATCCTCAGGAGTCAGGGACAGCCTGGGAAGAGCAAGGGCTGATGATGCCTGTGCAGAGCACACCAGGCCACCCCTTTTTGGAGGGACAAAAGAAGGTCGGTCAGGATTGTTTTGTTTCTTCACACAGTGTTCCATGGGACCTTTGTGAACAGGAGGGAGGGAGCAAAATTCCCTTGTCTGTGTGGACCCAAGTGGCAGGATGACGTCTCTTTGGAGCAAGCCCATGATACTTTTGGAACGTGCAAGCATAAAGAGCTGGGCTCCAGGTAGGATAGCCTCCCATCAAGTGCCTTTGGGAGGACTAGTGCCCCACACAGGGCCCAGAAACTTCTCTCGGGGAGGAGCAGCTACTGCAGTGGAGACCTGTGCCCATCTGCCCAGGATTGCAGCAGGGTGCCGATGCTCCTCAAGGAGGTGCCAACAGGGCCTGTTAGAGGGACAAAGGGGACAAGGTCGCATCTCTGGAGGAAGCTAAACACCGGATAATGCCACACACCCCCTCTTGCCACCAACAGGTGCATTTGCCCTGATGGAACAGCAAACGGCTTGGAAAACTGCTTTCATTCTCTGGCTTGCTCCCCTGAATGCTAATCAGTGGCGCCGGCTAAAAATACCCAGCAAGACTGGCGTGCGCACGGCAGATAGAGAAAATGGGGAAGCTGGAGGCTACAGCTTCCTGGAAGGAAAGAGACTGGCGAGGAAAAGCCTTCCTCAAGACCCCCCTCCCCGCCCGGCGCCTATCTGCCGGCACAGGAATGGCCCCTCTGCTCCCCGGCTCCGAGGCTGAGGTTCCAACCTCTCCTTCAGAAGGCCATCCCGGGTACTGCCCGAGGAGTCGCCAGGCCACCCTCTGCCAGGGCAACTGCGGCGCCACCCCCGAACCGGCTTCCACCCCCGGCGCTGCAGGCGCTCCCGGACGGGGCGCCCCGAGCCGGCCGCCCTGGCTTGTCGTCCCCCGAGCCCCGCCGCCCACGGAGCGACGTGCGTGGCCCGGAGGGGCGCAATCCCACAGGATTCACCGGCGGTGCACTGAACAAAGAGGGGTGCTGGGCACTGCCGCCTCCGCGGGCAGCGCGGCGCGGGGCACTCGGTCCGCTCGCCGCATCGGAGCCGCCGACACACCGCAACGCAGTCGCAGCGATGCACGGCGGCTCGCCGGCCTCCTGGCGAGCGCAAGCGCCAAGAAATAAATAAATAATATAAAGAGGGGGAGAGAAGACAGGAACGAGCGGCAGCCCTCGGCAACGGAAGCCGCGGGGGGTGTTCAAACCACCGCCACCCCCTGCCCCAGCTGTGCGTCCCTCGCCGTGCCCACCCGTGGGGAGCCGGCCGGAGGGCGGCGTGCGGCCCCCCCCGCGCTTCGCGGGTGGAAGGGCGGGCTGACCAGCCCCGCCGCCCCCGAGCCTCGCCGGGGGTCGCGCTCTGCCCCCGCCACCCGCAGCGGGCCGGCGGGCCGCCCCCTCCGTCCCCCCCGCCCGCCGCGGCTCCCATCCATAATTAATCGCCTCCCCGCAGCCGCCGCGATAAGAGAGGGCGGGCGGGGACGAGGAGGCGGCGGCGGCCGGGAGGCGGTGGGGAGCGTTGCGCGCTCGCCGCGCCCGGCTCACTGCGGCCGGCAGCTGCCTGCCGTGCGGAGCGGAGCGCAGCGCAGCCGCCCCGTCGGGGAGCGCCGCGCTCGCATGGCCGCGCCGCGCCGCGCCGCCGCCGCCGCGGGGCCGGGGGCCGCGGGAGGAGGATGAGGCGGGCGGCGGGGCGGCGGCGGCGGCGGCGGCGCGGAGGATGAAGTGGAGCGTGCGGGGAGCCTGCGCCGCGCTCTCCAGCTGCCTCCTGCTCGCCTGCGCCCTCAGCGCCGCCGCCGTGGGCCTCAAGTGCTTCTCGCTGGGCTCCGAGCTCAAGGGCGAGCCCTTCCGCCTGGGCACCGCCGCCGGCGCCTTCTACTCGGGGCTGCTGCTGGCCGCCGGCCTCTCGCTGCTCGCCGCTGCGCTGCTCTGCTGTCGCCCGCCCGACGAGGCGCCCCCGGCGCCGGCTCCGGCCCCAGCACCGGCCCCGGCTTCAGCCTTGGCCTTGGCTCCGGCCGGGGACCCGGACCCGGCGAGCGGCAGTCCCTGCGGGGCGGAGGCGGCGGCCGCGCCGTCGGGGCCGGTGGAGAAGGCGTCGCCCGGGGGGCGGCAGAACTTCCTGCTTCTGGGGGTGCTGGTGTTCATGCTGGGCGTGCTGAGCGCCTTCGCCGGCGCCGTCATCGACGGCGACACCGTGTCGCTGGTGGAGAGGAAGTACTCGCACTATTGCCTGCTGCAGCCCGGCGGCGCGGCCCGCCCGCGGAGCGGCCCCGCGGCCCCCGACGGCTCCGCCGCGGCGCTTCGCTGCCAAAAGCTGCGGGACTACCAGCAAGGCTTGGTGCTCTCCACCGTCTTCAACGCGCTGGAGTGCCTCCTGGGCCTGCTCAACCTGCTCCTCGTCAAGAACTACAAGGCCGCGCAGCAGCGCGGACGGAGGCGGCGGCGGCGGAGAGCGGCCCCGGCGGCGGCGGCGTCGGGCGGGCGTCGAAGGCGGCGAC
This sequence comes from Myiozetetes cayanensis, assembly GCF_022539395.1. Taxonomy (NCBI): domain Eukaryota; kingdom Metazoa; phylum Chordata; class Aves; order Passeriformes; family Tyrannidae; genus Myiozetetes; species Myiozetetes cayanensis. Next base: position 6,476,392 of record NW_026087631.1, on the reverse strand, counting down.
GAGGCGGTGGCGGCGGGCGGCGGGCGCCGCGCCACAGCCAGGGCTCCCTCTTTTCCGGCGGCGAGCCCGAGCTCAGCCCCGGGGATTGCCCCTTCCAGGCCGTCTCCTACATCAACGTGGGCGTCTTCCACGTCTTCGACGAGGCCGGCGTGGAGGTGCACTGCGGCGGGCATCCCTCCGTCGAGCTGCCCGGCTACTCGCCCATGGACCCCGACCTCAACGCCTCCTACCCCTACTGCTACCCGGTGCCCAGCGAGCAGCCCCCCGCCTACGAGGAGATCTACCCCGGGGAACCCTGCGCTCACGGCACCTAGCGCGGACCGCCGGCGGGACGTCCGCCTCCCCGCCCGGCCCCTGGATCGCCGTGACAGCCGGGAGTGGGACCTGCACCGGGAGCGGGCCCGCCGGCACCTCGCAGCCGCGGGGCTCGGGGACGATTCTCGCATCACCGACGGGATGGTCCCGCTGCCGCGGCCGCAGCTTGCCACGGGCGGGGTGCCGCCGTGCCTCTGGCTCTGCGGAAGCTTCTCCTCCCTCTTTCCCTGCTTTCCCCGTCCTCCCCCCTCTTCCTTCGCCCACACCGACCCTTCTTCGTCCGCCGGCGGCTGAACTTTCCGAAGGCTGCGCAAGAAACGCCTAAGGGTTGGTTCCTCCCGTCGCCTCTCCTCTGTAGCCAAGTTTAGTTCCCTTCAAGTGATTCATCAGTCTCCAGCTTTAGAAGTCCAGAGTTACCCATTTATGATAACCAGCCAGTGTAAGGAAAAGGTGTCATGAAGCTTCTTTACCTCTCAAAAGAGCTAAATTTCTAAACAACGCAGAGACATTTGTGTCACGTTTACTAGAGGTGTATTGGGGATCTTTAACGTTTACACTACTCCTTGGGAGAATTGAGTTCTGTTTTAAGATTTAGTGAGTTAAAACATTCGTTGGTCTTGTAAGATGCACATTGAGAAAAACCTGCACTTTGAAAAAGAAACAGGAAAAAAATCAACGTTTTTGTACACTAACGTGCCTGCTTTTGTTGATAACTTCTTACTGTAAAAGCTTTCAGAAGTCTATAGTGAAAATGTTTGGTAAATTCACTGCAGTTTAAAATTGATGATTAGTTCCTTTACTAAAATAACTGAGATGTTGCTAGGATATGGCAGTTAAAAAGGAAGTCCAAATGTCATACACATTCCTTTTTGTAAACAGGTTCTGTGTTTTTAATGCAAGGCAGGATTTCTTTTTGTTTTGCACAGGTGAAGGGTATAATTCTATTTTGTACAACTACATGGTTTACCTTGTAAAGAGTTCCATTTTATCTGTTACAATTCATCAATCTGGTAAGCTTGAATAGTACAAGTTTTATTTGAAAAATATATATATTGTAAACAGCCTTAACTGGTGCAGTAGTCACAGTTTTAAAGAAGAGGAAAAAAAAACCATCTTGGAAGACATCTTCCAAATGTGTTCTCAAAACAGTATTTATACTCTTATTTTAAAGTAAGGGGCTTTTTGTTTGTTTTGTTTTGTTTATTTAAAGAAAGGCCACTATGATTTCTGAAGAGGGGGAGGGGAGATGTATTGGGATTGTATTCTGTTAACTCTTCATGAACTTAGAAGTATTAAAAAGGTTTTCTGCAAAGAGAAAAAAAGTGCTAAATCCTCCTTTTGGATTTTGCTGTGGAATGCCACTACCAGATAGTATTAAAAAAGTACTAATTGAAGAAAAGCAGGTATGGCATATTTTATTACATCACTTGAGAACAGGCAAAGGCTTGATTTCATGTCGCACAAAGAACCAAAAAGCATCTCCCTTGGTTGCATTTGGTTCAGTACCCCCTCCTCCAGTTACATCATACTGAAAAGAAGTATTACAAAATAACCTTTTTGTTAATCCTGTGTTTGGAGCCTGCTGCATAATGCCAGTGTATCAGCTACCCATAGAGAGAGGGGGAAAAGAGAAAGGAGAGTGAGTTAAGGGTATGCAAAGTTACAGTCTATTTCTGTGGTTGATGGAAAATTATTTTGAACTTTCTAGCTGCAGAGAGGCTGACGTAATTTGCAGCCTTAGAACTGGAGAGAGAAGATTTTAGCTTAAAATATTCAAATATCTCTGCACTGTTTTGTTTTCTAAAATGTTTTGACTTGCACACTTTGTATAATCTAAAATGCAGAATGCCTGAGAAGTCTCAAAGTTGCAAACTGATGTCTGTGAAGCTCACAATTAAAGCTCTGATCTAGAGAAGAGAGTAAAAAGCAGCAGTTGCCAATTTGCCAAGTAGTTCTAAATAGAAATTTAAAATAGAGCTCCTTTTGACCAGCAGATTTCCTGGTGTGGAGTGCCAGTCTGAAACATATGCCCTAGCTAATTCCCATTTTAGTACTGAAGACTGGTTTTATGCTGCCTCTCTGCAGATGCACCTCCTTAACCCATTATGGGAAAGGGACTGGGAAGTCCTGTAATATTTTCCTGTAATACTGATTTAGGCACAAGACCGATTCCATAATGTATTGCCCATACAGATGAGATTTTGCTAAATGAGTAACTAAAGCAAGGAGGCTAAATCCTTATGTAGGTCTCCAGCTGGATGAGTTTATGAGACAGCATAGCACCCGATACTGAATTAAATGGGAACTGCTAGACTGCAGGGTGATTGTGAAAAGCAGACCAGCTAGGTGCCTAAATACAGATGCAGACATGTAATAGTTGTTGTCGTTTTTTTAAAAATTGGCTATACACATTGTAGTTCATGGAAGTTGTATCCTAGTTTTACTTAAGGAATTGATTTTTTTTGACATAAAAAGACAGCATTTTACTTAAGATAACTATTTTAGGAATTATGAACTAGACAATTCTGAAACTCCAGATGTTCCAAAGATCAGTGCTCAGGGAAATAAATGGAAAGTCAAGAAAGCTACCTATTATGCTCAATTGTTTAAATGTAAACAATTTTAGACTATGGATTTTTAAGATTGTTAAATTCATAATTTTTTTTTTTTTGTGCGTATGTGTGTGTACATGCCTGTGTAAGTGTGTTTGTGTTTTATTTAAGTCTTTCCAGAATGCCATTGAATTAGAATATTTATTTGTTGCTCAGTTTTAGTTCCCAAATTTCTACTTTTCTTCATTTGGGCTTTTATCCCCTGTAATAGCTTAATTTAGTGGTGGACAGATTGCCAGAGTAATGTCCAAGTTGGACTCCCACAGAAGCCAGTAGGCATCATTTCATTGACTTCAGTGTATCTGGGCACAAATGATATGTAACACCTACTCTAAGTAATCTTCAAAGTAATCTTGATCTTCTGGCATGACAGGATGCAGCAGTGGCATATTATTTCTCAGTTATTTGTGGTTTGTATGGACAGCAGTATTAAGGGGAGGTCACCTATGGCATTATACACATTTTTTTAAAAGCAGGAAAAAAAAAATTGGCAGGCAAATTGACCAAACAAGCCATGTTTTCTTAAAGATGGTATATCAGTGTTTCAGGTATCTGGTGACTAACTTTTCTGATAAAACACCACACGAATTTATTTCTCAGTGAGAAGAAACTTCTAAATACAGGATACAAGATGAAGCTTCACAAGCATGATTGCAGTATTGTGAAGCTGTTTTTAGTAAACCTGAATCATCATTCTATCTTCTGAGCAATAATGTTAGAGTGTATAAACTATACTGTGCTGAAATTGAAAATAGGCTGGGTGTGGGAAGCATTGAAGCTTAGGTTAATTACCTGACAGGACTCACACTGTCCCTTTTTTTACCGTTCTCTGTCACATGATTGTCAAGGGGGATGCAAACGTGATCGATTCATGTCACTGGAGGATGTTAACTGCAAGGCTTTTGCCTTAACTAGCAAGACCAGGGAGAACAGAAGAGAAACATCATGTATGTGCTATCAAGTCTCCATTTTGCCTGGCTGAAGCACTGACAAGACTGCTTTTTGCCCCTTGGCTTGCTGTTTTAATTCGCTTACAGCTTTACTCACATCTGTTCAAAGGCAGGGAAGAATAGACGCAATACTGCTGTTTTGGTCACAGTGGAGCACTGATTTAGTAGCAGACTGCTCTCAGCTTTCCTGTCCCTTCTGCAGGTAATGGGGGACTAGTCAAGGGATGAAACGGTGGAAAATCAAGTCTGCTGTCTTTGATGAGACAGGATTTTCCTTCATGTGGAAAAAATGTATTCCCACCAGCCTATTGGCAATTCACATGAATTATTTTCACACTCCAACATCCTTGCTTAAATCTGTTACTTATACTTCGCATTGTAATTGACAGACAGAATATACATAAATCTGAAAACAGCTAAAAATGGTGTTAGAGGGAAATTGTATTCAAGTAGTACAGATTTTACTCAAAAGTTTGATTTCACTGTAGGACTTCTTTGGTTCACCAAAAAGCGCTATGGTGGCTGGTACAACTTAGATATATTTCAGACATAATGTTTAATAATCAGAAAAGGTTTCTGAATGTTCACATGAGAACGGCAATCTGTTTCTGCTTTTGGATATAGTACCTATGAAAACCTTTTCTTCATTTTGCCATTTAATCCAAGATTGATCCTCAAGAAAATGTCAGTAATTGATCTTGTAACTTTAGGATCAATAAAATAAGTTTTAAAGCACAGCATATCCTGTAAGAAAAGCCTAATGCTCTTCATTTCATATTCTTTATTTTCTTAGATGGATGTCTAGTAGTAAAACTGAAACTAGCATTTGATTACCATTTCCATTACAAGTACTTGTTTTTCAGGGCTTACAACTAGTGCAAGTGGAACTTCTGACATAAAATTCCAGCTTTTACCATGAAGTTGTAAGTCAGGTATTTCTCAGTTACAAGATGTTAAAATATTTTAGGTTAATTCTGCTGGTAAAAATCTGTTAATTTCTTATGATGGCACTCTTAAAGTATGCTAAAGTTATCTCTTAATACAGGCACATATTTCCAATTAACATGCATAAGGGAAAGATTTGAATTCCTCATGATCACTGTCCGATTATCTCTCAGTAATTAATGTGACTGGTGCTTAGTACATGTTCCACAATCAGCAACAGGTGGTCTAAATAACAGTTTAGCAGGTAATAGATGGTCTCCAGGAAGTCCACAGGCTAATGAAATGCTAGGCAAGAAAACTTCAAATCCCTGTTGCAACAATTCAGCGTACAGTGTTTCCTGCCCACAAGGAGGCACTGCCCAAACAAAGCAACTAGAAGAAATCTGAGAGTCTAAGTTGGGTGCATGGAATTTGTGTGTTCTTATTCTTAAAATACCAGTTCTGAAGCTCTCCCTGCATAGCTTTCAAAGAGTGAAATCGCCAAACTGGTGTTCAGTTGACAGGACTCAAAGAACTGCCTCACTTTCTGCTGGCCAGCTGTGCCGTGTGCTTTCTGCCCAATGCTCAGGCACATGGTGAAGTTCAGCTGAAGTTATAGCTGTGTCACCCTGATGTCATCCAAAATAGTCTGTAACTGAAGATCAAGTCTTTTAAGAAGTCATAAGACTATGAAGTGTATTTCCTTTGAAGGAGAAGAAAGTCCCTCTATCCTATTTCATTTCTTCTTCAGACCCAGCTGCCTTAAACTTCCATGAGTTTACCTTGTGGTAGGAGAGGAGATGACAATGCAGATTGCTACTCCTTCTGTCATGGAATTTTAGATGTCTAGAAGACCTCCTTAAGCTTTATGGGAGGAAACACTTCTAGTGAAAAAGACGTACTGACTCATCACCAGATCTCAGAGGAGTCAGTGTCCTGAGTGAAACTATCCAGTAGAGGTATTCCCATAGTAATACAAGGTAGGAGAATTTCCCAGGGATTCACTTACAGAATGCTTCTCCTGGCATGGGTCTGTTTAATGGAGAAGTTCATTTCATGATCTTTGCAAATGAATCATTTGTTTCACTACAACAGGTAGAATTTAAACACCTACTAAGTACCTCAAGCATCTTCACTAGTTGGTCTCCTCTGTGGCCATTGTTAGCAGAGGATAAAGTGAAGTGTGGGAGGAGAGAAAGCTTATCGTGATCCTCTTAATGGGTTCAGAGGACTAAACTTTCCAAAGCTTTCATTGGTTTTATATTAAGTTTTGAGAATGGAAGAATACCTATAATATCTAAAAGGATTATTTTCCAGGGTTTATATTTTTGGAAACCTAATACTTGGGTTTAGAGAAGGTTCTTTCACAATTTGCTTTTTCTCGCAGGTTCTACATTTTAAATGAAAGCTTATCTCACAGAAATACTCAGTGAAATCTCCAGGCATTTAAATTATTAAATTTAGGGAGATTAAGTAGAGCCTTCCTACAAATTACTGAGTGCCACCAGTTCCTGTGGAGGTCATATAAAGAGTTTGACACATGGTGCGGGTAAGGCCTTATGTGCCAACATCCAAATTTTGGCATTTCCTCACAAATGAAAGATTAAAATGAATGCCTTCGCAAGGGATTGTCAGTCATGGATCTGAGTAGAGGCTGGTAGTGGTAGCTCTAGGTCAGATGGCTCCTAGAAACATGGGAAAGTCCTACCAAAAGGAGCTCATGCTTTCACTGGAAAGGAGCCACTGAAAAATTCTATTTCCTTGCATTTTAGAATATTTACCGTTTCCTGAATGACACAGAAGCTACTGGTGTATGCAGATCATCTAAATTAGGCTCCTGGGAAAACAGAGGAAATGGAAATACAAGTGTTGAAAACTACCTAATCTGTCCAAAATCTGTTGATGTATAATCAAAGGCTGTGTTAATTCCAGGAGCAGAACCTCCTGCCCTGAGCACTCAAAATTACTAGCAATTGAAAAAATTACTACCACCAAAAAAAGACTGGGAGATTGAAAAAAGTCGTACACAGCTTTCTGTTCCATTTTTTGCTCTAAATCGAAAGGAAAGAGGTTCTGATACAGCTCTGTGTGAAACTACTGCTAAGAAATATGGTTTGTTATGCTGAATGGAACATAAGGGTGCTTCTCTCAACAAATTTGGAGCAGATAGCTGCACAGAAATGTATTTGGCTAGCACAGAGAGACTTCCTCTTCAGTAAAATCCTTGGAGAGCTACCAGAAAAATGTTGATAGGCACCATCATCACCCAGGTTTACCTGGACCGTTGAGCTTTGTGTTCCCCTGCTCAGTGTACCTGTGTTGTCTTCTCAGTGGGAACAAGCAGCTGTCTCTTGTGACACCATTAAGTCAGAACCTGCTGGATACATGCAAGGAACTTCTGAAGCCCTGGAAATGAGCGCACTGTGGCACTGCTCTGTGCGTGTGTTGAGAGAAGGTAAGGCAGCCCAGGTGAAACGCTGTCCTGTGTTACAAGAACAAAGAAGACAGATTGCTGTCACAACTCCAAGGCTCCAGACTTGTTACACAGTGGCACTGGGTGTGGCAGACCTAGGCTGCATTTTTGAAACTGCTCCGGGGTTATTTTTCCCTAAAGCAAGATGTTCAAGTCAAGTGGAGTGGCGGGGGAGAACTGTCTCTGTCCCCCTCCGAACAAACCAAAAAGGATCCAATTGCAGACTTTCACAACAGTTCTGTCTTAGGTTCAATATTTATATTCTGCTCCCTCTAGCAACTCCTCCAAAGGAACAACATGCACAGAGGCTTAGGATGGCAAAGTGCACACTCTGTGTTTCCTCTGTGCTTAGGGGGATAGCCTGTTAACGGTGTACTGAATTACTCATTCGGCTGGTGGGTCAGTCATTAGAAGTGAGCAACAAACAATGTTTGCCACGTTACAAGAGCCGTGAGGTGCTCTGGGCTTCCCTTTGCTGAAGGGCTGTGGCAATTCTTACCTGTTTGAGGTCTGCAAGATCCAGAGGTCCAAGAATGAGGATCCCCGTTGGAGGTTTTCCTGGAATGATTTGTCTCAAAAGTCAAAAAGCAACCCTGACCCTGTTTCAGTAAATACATCTTGGCATCCAAGCATGAAAAGAAAAAAAGCATAAACAGGGCAGAACTGTTCACTCATTCATAGTTCATTAATTTTTCATCAAGGGCAGCAAAAAGACAAACATTAGTGTTAACATCTCAGATCCAGAGAACTGTTTCATTGTAAGAGGTTTTGAAGCTGAGTGATAAGGAAGCAGCAGAATGTATTTACACCAAAAGAGAATGGATATTTCACAATTCTGCTGTCAGACCATTCATAATGTTAGCAAAAGCTAACAATAGCATGAATTTCAGCTTGCCTTATACATGCAGCTGTAAATGCTTCAAATCTCCAGATGACTATTCAAAAACTTGTACACATGACTCTACTAGACTTGCAGTCTGGTACCTGCTGTGTTCATAGCTGCATATTGGGAGCTTTCAGTCTTGTGTATGTGTGGCAAAAATGCGTGTGCTGGGTGTGGACACATGGCCAATCTTCATCTTTCCTACTGCCGCTGCTGAGACAAGCTCACCCATTGTGTTTGGCCCTGCAGTGGAGCATAAGAGTGCCCCCACTCAGCCACTGAATCTCAGCACAAGTGCGGGCATTTCCAGCATCGTGGAGCCACATCTGACCCTTCCCCAGTGACACTCCAGGGTGGGCCCCTGCGAAACCTTGCAGTTCTGTGGGCAGGAAAATACCAACACATACTTTTCCACAGGTCTCAAGAGGAAAAGAGGCAAGCTGGGGTTGGTTAAGGTCTTCAGCTGCTCACCTTAAACTGGAGACCAGTGAGATCCTCACTAGCAGAGCCTCAGTATGCCATGGGGCACAGCACACCAGAAGGTCAGGTGCCACAAGAAATACCTTTCCTCCCTGAAGGAGGTATTGCTGTCGCAAGGCCACACAGAAGAAAGACTAAAGCACTGATGTCCCTGACGTACAGAGTTGTCTAATTTGAGATAGAGAGGGCTGTGGCGCTGTGCTGTTGTCCCCAGGCCCTACAGCTTATCATATAATGCACATGGGGAAGTAGGGAGAGTGGAATGACTCTCACACATTTAACCAGTTAAACACTGGATGGACCAGCCAAGGGGCAGATGTGGAGTCATAACACAGAGGCAACCTAATCCTCATTCTGCCCTCCTGGGCATATATCTGGAAAATTTTGGTAGGTAGGGATTTTGTGGGGAGAAGTTTTAACTGCATCAATTGGAAAGAACACCCCTCTGTAGAATGGAATTGTCAGGGTGTTTCTGGCAAAAAAAAAAAAAAATATTCACCCTGTTACAGTAGTATGGAAACCCCAAAGAAATTCCCAAGTAAGGTAGTTCAAGAGGAGAAATCCAACTTAAACCCACACAAAGAGAGTAGAATCTGATCTCTTAAAATTTCACACTTCTTTCTTTTGGAACAGTCACGTCATTTTGTTCTTTACATTTTCAGCTCCAGCTCTCAGGCAAGATAGAAGCTGGTAGGAGGCAGACACTGATAAAGGCTGTACTGGCAAAGTGTCAGGTAAAGGGAAACCATTTTTACATTTCTGCTCTGACAAGAGAGGACAATATATTCTAGCCTGGAAGCTTAGATGGCAGAAGCAGCAGTGATTAATTGCTCTAATTAGGGCTCCAAATAGGAAAGAGTGAGTTTCCTGAGCTATTGAGTGCTAAATTTCCTCGCTTCTATGAATAACTGTATTGCTCAGAGGAGATGGGCATCAAAATGCATCATCAGAATAAACATTTACCCACTTCAACTTGGAAATACCACTACAACCTCAACACAAATAACTAATGCAGAGAGACAACAGGCCATTTCAGCACCTGGGAGGCAGCATAATAGCCCAGTTCTTCTGCTTTCCTGAAGAGATTGATAAATCATAGAATCATAGAATCACAGAATGGTCTGGGTTGGAAGGACCTCAAACATCAACTAGTTCCAACCTGACCTTGAATACTTCCAGGGGTGGAGCATCCGTAGCTCCTCTGAGTAACCTGTTCCAGAGCTTCATCACCCTCACAATAAAGAATTTCTTTCTTATATCTAATAAAAATTTACTCTCTTTTAGTTGGAAGCCATTCTTCCTTGCCCTGTCACTACATGCTGTTGGAAATCACCTCTCTCCATCTTTCTTGTAGGCTCCCTTCAGGTACTGGAAGGCTGCAATTACATTACCCCGAGGCATTCTCTTTTCAGGCTGAAAAATTCCAGTTCTCTCAGCCTCTACTTACAGGAGAAGTGCTCTATCCCTCTAATCCACTTGTTATCCATCCTCTGGACTTGCTCCAACAGGTCAATGTCCTTCCTGTGCTGGGGACCCCAGAGCTGGATGAAGAGCTCAAGCACTCAAATGCTTGCAAGAGAAACTGCATTGAAAATGGGTGAGGTGCTACCACACTACCACTTGCTGGTTTCAGTGAAGTACCAATTTCTGCTGGCCATTTCAGCATTGACAGGAGATTTTTCTGCAACAGGGCTGGTACCTTAATCCTTTTGTGTTCTTCACTGATGTTTATTCCCTTTCACCCCCTCCTGCCTTTCAGCCAACACTTTGTGCCGCCAATGGATAAGTGCCAGGTCCTGATTCTGACCTCTCTGCTGTGGACAAATGGAAATAAAACCCCCACAGTCAATAGGATTACACCAAAAACTACGTGTTATCTCCAGAAGGAGAGAAGATCATATAAAGTGCGGACTGTCAGCTTTGCCAAATGCATTATGGGAAATTCTGATTACATTTCTTCAGAAAAGAACTGGAAGATGTTTAGCGAAATAAAACCTCAACATTTTTGTTGGAATATATCCTCCACAGTCCTGGACTCATCCAGCTTTAGCAACACTCTTCTGTCATATGCAGAAAAAGCTTTTGCTTCAGCTGAGTCCAGCTGCTTCTTATCGACAATCAGATGTACTGGCACAGAGAGCATCTAATCTGGATTGTGGCCATCTACAAGTAGCTGGATACACACAAATAATAATGGTTCATCACTGCACGCTGATTTATATGAGGAGGGCAGTGAGATGCATATGTCCATTATTTGTGTTTCAGTCTTTGTTTGAACTGCTCACTTGCCTGGCTAATAAAATGCACTAATAGAGGCCACCAGGAGAGGAGGAGCTTAGCGTAGATGCATGCCAGCAGCAATTCACATTCAGCAAGTAGAAGACTCCTTTCACTGCCTGTGCCTGTCAGAGGAGTTTCTACAGTGCTACATCATTAGAGAGCCCGCCATCAGGGCTGCAGAAGATTGCAGGCTGGTCTTAGAAATATTCCTACTGGTGATGGAAAGCAGAGCAGAAATACTCAAAGCAAGTCTCACTGCTGATTGTACCCTCTCATTTGTATGCTCAACACTCTTCCAGTAATGAATCATCAGCCCAAGTTCTGCTCAGCTCATCATGGCTGGAAATGCTGCAATAGCACCAAACTGGGTGTGGGGACACAGAGTCATCTCCAAATGATCAAGTAGAGTAGATGCTGAATGCCAATGAAGCTGGCAAAATTATACCCTGCTGACATAACACACAGGTATCCATAGCAGAGCTGAATAGGGGAGAGAGAAACCATGACAAGGTGTCTGCAGTGCAAGGTGCATCAGTGGTAAAGCAAATGTTATTCACCTTTAGAGTGCTCTAGAGAACAGCAGAATTACCCAGCTATGTCCCTGCTTCCTCTAGTGAGGAAAACTTTTCATGTCAAGACAGGGGAAAGCAATGTAACCCATGGGGAAGGGATTGCTCCATCCCTTTCCGACCGTCAGGACGTTTTGGGAAAAAATACTATGTTTTAGGCAAAATGCCTCATACATTCCCAACCAGAAAATCAAACCTTGTTCCAGGTGTCTGCAGCTCCTACCTGAACTCAGTGCCTGGCAATTACACCCTGAGGAGCAACAGAAAGGAGCTAGCAGTGCCATGGACACCTGGGATCAGCTATGAACTCTTTCCCAGTGATCCTATCTCTGGAAGAAGATTCATCTGTGCCTGCCAAGAAGATGTGGAGATAACAGTGTAACATGGTCATTTTTTTCGAGACTTTATGAGGAGTGAATGAGGGGGGTTTTTGTTAGCAGCTCAGTTTTGGTTACACATGTGTCAGCCTGGCCAAGTGAAACAAAGCACAGTGCTGGAAGAACTGGAGGGACACACCAACTCTTAGATATCCTGCCTTCATCTGAACACATGCAAAGTTCACCTTGTCTTGGTGCCTTTCAGGGGAACAGCATCAGGTGAACAAATCCCAAATGCAGAGGAAATTAAAGATGCACTGATGCCCTATATAATAAAGGGAAGGCGTGCCTAAGCCCAATTTCAAAATTAAAAATCTAAAGTCTATCTTGTAAGGTGACATTTACACATGGAGCCATTTGTCTTTAGTGTCAGTGGTCTCTCAGTTCCTAAAGGACCTTAGTACCTCCTTGTTTTAGAGGGTTGCATTATGTCTTTGAAAGCTTTGCTGCCAAGGAAATTTGGGATCCTTTATAAATCTAATCCTGAGGGAACATGGAGGGTATAGTTTCCTGTTTTCTTGTGATCCACTTGTAGCAGAGCAGTAAGAGAAACAATGGCAGGATCCCATATGTCATCTTCAGAAACAAGGAAACATTAGATTTGGGTGAAGAGATGATTAAATGGAGATAGAAAAGGGGGGAAGGAACCTGAGAAGGTGGATTTTTAGGAGAGTGGGGAGAATGCAGAGGTCACAACAGCTTTATTCTGTAAGATACACAGACTTGCCCTGCATCTCAGTTAATGGCTGGAGAAGAATTTCCTTGCTCATGGATCAACCACGTGGTTCCTTAGACCATGTCTGCTCCTCTTCCTCAGTTCCAGAAATTTTTGCAGCCTTTCCCATTTTTACTACCTGTGGAACGAGGTACAAGCTCTCTATTTCATTACAACCAGGACAGATAGTGCTCATGGGCCAATAGCCCTGTACAAACACATTTGCTTCAGGAATTAAGACTCTTGCTTTTCCTGCTATATTGTTGCTAGGGAGCTCCTGAGGTTCCCCTGGATACCGTGCAAAGTATAATAAAATGCTGTAGTCTGTCTGAACTGAACAGTAACTGCTATCATCAGTTCCTTTTGCCTCCTCTCATTTTGCCTTCATTTGCTTTACTCCTGATTTGTCCCCAAAAACAAGGTGGTGCCCAGGGTTGGAGCAAGCAAGAGGGCAATAAAACCATGCACATTAAGCCTTGCCTGCTGTGCAGACACTGAAGCAACACTGAAGTTGTTGTGCTCGTCAGCAGCTTAGCCTGAACCTGCTGGGGAAGTCAGGGATGTGTTCAAGGCTGTGACCTGATGTTTACATCAAGCCCAGGTCCTCCTTACATAATACAGCAGCGTTTCCAGGGTGAACCCATGGCACATCCTTGCCTCTTAGTCACTCTCCTTGCTTGCCTGAGGTATCTGCTGACCTGCACCTCAAAATGCATGTAGCAAGATAGTGTTTGAGATGAAGGCAAAGAAGTCTTCTCGTGAACCACCAGGACCCATGCTTTGCCTGTGAGGACCCAGACTGGGGAACAGCAGGTCTGAAGCAGGAGAAGAAATGTCACATTGGCTGGAATTATGAAGTAAAGCTAGGAAGGGGAAAGTGCTCCAAGTACAGCTGCGGTTTCTCTGCCAGCAAAATCTGAAGATAGTTTTCATCTCTTGGGTTTCCAAATGAGCCGAGATTCCAACATGCAGCATTACTGAAGTCTTGTTCATGTAGCTTTCAGCTTCCTGGAAATCTCATTGTTTTTCTGTACCCCCCAGTATCTCATGTTCAAATCATGCCACGGATCCTATCAGCAGAACCTGCACAATGGAAAAACTGCCCGGCCAGAACAGCAGGTACAGACAGCCACTGTATCAGATCTAGCTGAGACCAGGTACCAGTGGTGATTCATCATGTCAGCTTAAGCAATAATAAAAAAAATGTCTGCCCAAGGCTATCATTGCCCTAACACATCTCAGGTATACTAAAATCTCAGTGATATTAAAATAATTGTATCAGCCAGCTCCAAAACCTCCTTGATACTCTCCCATTGTTCCTGAGGCCACTCACAGCCCTTTCTTGAAGGCAGATAAGCATATCTTCAGCCTTTCAATGGAAGGCATACTGCTTACCCTCAAGGCCTGTCATTCCAGTGAAAAATAATTTCCTGGCTCTCTTCCAGGGGAAGTGAACTTTCTTGGAGTCCCCAGGATCAGCCTGGAGGTAAATCAGAATGAAAGGTGGTGTGATCCCTCATTCAATGGATTTTTCTAAGCCAGGCCAGAGGTGCTGACTGATACTTGAGCTTCTGTTTTTCCTTTGCTTTTCATCTGCTTTTCCTTGACCTGTGACAGGACTTCCTGCAGTATTCCTTTTGCAGCAGCTTGCCCTGCAGAAGAGTGACACAAGCCCCCACCTTGGGACTGGAGCACAGAGCCCAGACCTCAGAGCAGAAGTGGGATGAAGCAGTATGCTCTGTGCCCAGCTTCTGCCTAGTTGCTCACCATTGCCATAACACCCCCTGAGCTCCAGTGGCACTCCAGAAGGGTGAGGCTGGTTTGCCTGGCAGAGAAGGAAGGAAGTACCAGGTCACAGATCCCAGCAGGTCCTTAGCTACTGGTGTATCTCAGCAACAAAGGCAGCCGCTGCAGCAAGATCACACTGCAGTAAAGGACAGCAGGACATGTGGGAAGATACCTTTCCTCCTCAGGGACCAGCAGGCAGTTGGCAGCCCCGAGCTTAGGAGGAGATGTCTGCCGACTGCACTCAGGCCTGCCTCAGTCCCTGGCAGTGTATTCACCAGCTCAAAGACCCAGTGCAGCAAGTGGGGTAGGTTGCCCAAATCCAGACCAACAGTTATCCAAAATCCAAGCGAGTTATTGGGAGGATCTGTTGACATCCTCAAAGGCGGAGAGGACCTGCAGAGAGACCACGACAAACTAGAGGGCTGGGTAATCACCAACCATGAGTTTTATGTTCAGCAAGGGAAAGCTGAGCTCTGGCGGACACAGGTTTTGAGATAAAATCTTCTGTTTGACAACCAGAAGAAAATAGTCAACATCTGCATCTTCACTACATCTATATTTGCATCTTCACTACATAAACAGTATCTTCCCTCATGAGTAGTATCATCCTTCAAACTGGGATAGGTCCCCAAGGAATCTATTCCTCAAACTGGGATAGGTCCTCAAATGATCTATCCCTCAACAGTCCCAATCCAGTCTTTCTACCCTAGCCCTGGCTGTGGGAGCCTTGCACTTGCTGGCAGTCCTTGGCCCAGAGCCTCTCTTCCTCCTCATCCCTCACCTTTCCAGCCTGATGTCATGTGGTGACTCGCTGTTGTCACGTGGTGACATGCTACTCTGCAGTGGGGTCAGGTGTGTCCCCACGCCCTACTGTGTGTCCTGAGGTTTCATGCCCATTGCACTGCAGTGCCCCGTGCTCAGGATGGCTTTGGAAGTCTTGGGGACACTGCATGGGGACATCACTGGCCAGTGAGATGTCAGGACCTGTGGTGGTGTCCAAATCCATGGGCGTGGTCCTGTCTGGGGGACTGCCATTGCCCAAGGGTGTCCCTGAGGGGTTGGCTGAGCTGGCAGGGCTGTGCTGGGTGTCCCACACTGGTGGGACTGGGGCCACTGCTCTCCCCTGATGGCTGTAAGGCTGTGGTTGACCCTGGGTGGCACTCTGGTCTGCCAGGGCAGTGTCTGACAGAGAGCTTGCCCCATGGCTGCTTGTCAGTGGGGCTGGTGGAGGCAGGTCAGTCTGTGTCCCTCAGGAGCAGGAAACATGGGGGTTGGAGTAGTCCCTGCCTGGAGCCATTGGCACACCTGCACAGGTGAGGAGGAGATGTGGGGGCTTGGGGCTTGGTGAGTCTCCCAGGGCACCCCCCTGAGCCCGACCTGAAAACAGGCATCCCTCTGCTCTGAGTGGGAGTTTGTGTGAGGGGCCATCCCTGCAGGGTGAGCAGCTGTGCCAGGGCCATGGGCTTCCACATGGGACAGTGAAAGGAGAGAGATGGCCCCAAAATCCTGAGAAATTATCTCTGATGATCTTTAAAGAAAGTAGTGACACTGAAAGGGCCCTGGGGGTCCTGTGGATGGCAGGTTGAATGTGAGTCAGCAGTGCCCTGGCAGCCAGGAGAGCCAACCCTGTCCTGGGGGGCATCAGGCAAAGCATCACCAGCTGGTCCAGGGAGGGGATTGTCCTGCTCTGCTCTGACCTGGGGCAGCCTCACCTTGAATATTGTGTGCAGTTTGGGCACTGCAATATAGGAAAGTTTTGAAGCCATCAGAGAGTGTTCAAAGGAGGGCAATGAAGATGGTGCAGAGCCTTGAGGGAAAGCTGTGTGAGAAGCAACTGAGGGCAATTGGTCTATTCAGCCTGGTGGAGACTGAGGGGAAACCTCACTACAGTTACAACTTCCTTGTGAGGGGAAGAGGAGGGGCAGGCACTGATCTGTTCTCTGGGGTAGTCAGTGATAGGACACACAGGGAATGGCCTGAAGTTGTGCCAAGGGAGGTTTAGGTTGGATATTAGAAAAAGGTTCTTCCCCCAGAGGGTGGTTGGGCACTGAACAGGCTCCCCCGGGCAGTGGTCACAGCACCAAGCCTGACAGAGTTCAAGAAGTGTTTGGACAATGCTTTCAAGCACATGGTGAGATTCCTGGGGCTGTTCTATGCAGGGGTAGGAGTTGTACTTCAATGATGCCTTCCAACTCAGGATATTCTGTGAATCTGTGACTCCCATGCGCGTGTGCAAATGAGTTGAGAGAAACATACCCAGTAAAAAGACATCCCAGATAATCCCTAGGTGTAACTCTACTCATTGCATCTTGCCTGCCTGGCTTCTAACTCGAATCACTGCTCAAATGGTCCACAGTGCTACCCCGAGCAGGACTCCCCAGTCAGAGAGAGCAGTGCAGTCATTCTGCACGGGATGAGAAGGAATCACCAGCAGCACCCTGGTATGTGTTGATACATGTTGCAGGGGCTGGGAAAAGCATGTGGTCCCCATACATGCTTTGTTCCAGGACAAAGGCACGAGGAGCTGAGGGAAACCAAAGATGAGACTGCAGTGGAGCATAATACATGCTGCATAATACATTGTCATAAATATCCTGCTTCTGAGGGGGCCTGGGGTAGGAGAGAATTCACAGGTCAAAGACACAGTTAGCCAGACACCTCATGCAAATTGCTGCCTCCTACATGTCAGAGAGAAACTGGCACTTGAGTGCTGCCACCAGCAATAGGCCATGCTGTCTCCTACATTTGGCAAACCACACAGCCCCAGCAAAGCCTGGCTTTGCACAAGCTGAACTGCAAAGGACCATCTCCATGGACGGACACAAAAACTCTATCCTTTGGGTCTCCCTTGCTCCCACCCTTCATGGATAACATCTCAAAAAAAAAAGCAAAACCAAAAAAATAAACCTGATGACTATTTTCTGCAAAGAAGATATGATCCTGCAGTGGTGAATTACCTGCTAGATCTCACCTCCTCTTCTCTTCACAGACCCTTGAAGGAAACAAAAAAAAGTTCATCCATTTCTTCCTCAAACACCAGGATGGTGATGGAAAAAAAAGTTAAAGTAAAAAAAAAATATATATATATTTTAAAAAAATTTGTACAATGAACTGATTTTTTATATTTCCCCATAGACCACCACTGGTGAAAATGGCTCCTGAGAATACAACACCAAGAATTCCCTGCAGAGAAGGAAGCCCTGGCAGATCTTTTTAAGTGTGATTAACACTCATGTCAACACTGCCCTGATCTTTTCCTTTATCACCCTCAGCCTTACACATCATCTCCCATTCCATTTGCTCAGGGAGGCTCATTCTTGATCTGTATTTCCGAGACGACGCCGAGACAAGGCCAGGAATAATCAGTAGTGTATATACAGCGTCACCTAACTTAAGTATGTGAGCTGGAAGCATATACCCTGCAGTCATTAGGCAGAGATAAAGGCTCTTTCAAAGCACAAAGCAAGGCGGGAACCTAATTTAGTTGCACTGAATTGCCCTCTGGAAAGGAACAAGGTGTTTGACGATAAATATGGAAGATAATCTCTCTAGATAGTTGAGGACATACCCAAAATGATGTGGCATGCAAGCTTACAGGCACACAATGCTGAAATGGAGACTGGCTGCTCGGCACATTGATGAGGAGCTCGCCTGTGGGATGGGGCACTGCTCTGCTCAGGCATAGCTGTGGTCTCCCAGCAGTTGAGAGTATAGGTCCACTCACAGCCCCAGCCCCTGGGATGTCCAGCAGGTGCCCATCCGCGGCCAAAGTCCTTCAGCATTTTTGTTCTCCTGAACTCTGGCTCAGGGGAGGTCTGTGCTGCAGCACATGCCATCACGCAGCACTTGGAGATGAGGCAAACCAGCAGGCAAAGCACAGATCTACTCCTGCTCAGTGGTTGCTCAGAGGGTGGTTTCCATTACTGCCTGACCCCCACGGGCAGGGAAGTGGAGTAATTCAGCTGCTTGGCTAAAAATAGGAGAAGAGACTTCCCTTTCTCCCTTTGGCCTGTTCAACGAAAGCTCTCCACGCTGATTCAAGCCACTTTAACAGCTGCCTGCCTCTTTCCTTCCCCAGATCTGACCTGATATTCTCTTTCACACCCCAGCCTCCCCACCTCTTCTCTGCCATGCCCTTTCTGCCTTCCTCTGCTTTGACAGCTGCATCCTACCCCTGCAAGTTCACCTTCCCCATCAAAATTTGTAGTGGCACATTTAGGGCATCACACATGCACACAGAGTGTATGTGAGACCATCACTTTGCAAACTGAGTTTACAGTAGCTGTGCTTTAACTAATTTTGCTTAAATCCTTGCATTTGCTCCGCATTAAAATTAATCCAAATGAGATCATAATCTGGCCCTGCATGGGTTGCATGTTTTTTCCCTTGTGCTATTGCATCATGCCTTCCAAAAGTCTCTAATTGTGCTTGTAAATACAGTATCTGTGATACTAAAAAACTCCAGTGGCATACCCAGCTAAAATCCTGTGGCCAGAGTCCGCTGCTCCATGGAAAGGCAAGAAGGTCTTGGGCATTGGGTTATTACAAAGTAAGCTGCTTGCCTCCAGGGAGGCTGAAGGATGATCTGTGCCTGAAAGCATAGGACTAAATGTGCTGATGGCTTCCTTGTAACTCCTTTTTATGATTTAAGGTGAATGCCTGTTTTGTCCCTGTTTACAAAAGTTCTGGGGTGAGTGCTAATGAGTATTTGGGAATGAAGTCACCAGAACAATCTGTGCCCTCCTGACCAGCTTTGGCACAAAGGAGTCATCATGGAGTTTCACTGTCATTAGAGTACCCAACATCAAAATTTGTAGGCAGAAAGATAACTTCAGGAGTTAGTATTCTAGTCCCAAAGCTGCCACATCGTTCTTATATGAGCAGTACTGACCACTTTTATGGAAATTAATCCACTCTTCTAATGTTTTTCAATATTGTCAGAACTGGGCTGTACAAAACAAAACAACACAAAACAAAAAATACAAGTTTATTATAGTAACCCTGACATTGTTCTACTGAAAGTATAAATCACAGCATATTTATTCTAGATCTGTCCTGTTCCTTTACAAAAATTGCTGTGAAAAGCAGAATTTACACTGGTTGAAGCAAAGCATCTCTGGTGTAGGAGATGCATAACTACATTGAAAATACATCTCCCAAATGGAAAAAAAAACCAAACAAACAAAAACCCTACAACTTGTCATTAGGTAATTGCAGATACTGTCGTGAGACGTGTTATCTACCCAATGACTGAATGGCATTCATCCCTCCCAAAGGTGTGAAGGTAGAGCTGCACCCTGGAGTAGCTTAATGGGTTACCACCTCTCAGGAGAAAATTAAAAAAAAAAAAATTAAAAATCGAAGACCCTGTGTGGTCTCTGTGTTGTTGACTCCTTGAGGCAAATTTCTGGAGTCTCCCATAAAAATGGTCCCCCATGTAACTATCCAATAGGTTTTTATCAATTTTGGAGGGAAAGGAGTTCTCTGAGAGAGGCTGTCTTTTACTTTTACTGAGTAAAAGAAACATTTTTACTGGAACCCCTAGAAATCCCAGGGTTTTGTCAAGAGGTTAAGTGCTTATTCTGATAGTTTAAAATTCAGGAATCACACAGATATGGCTTTTGATCTCAAAGTATCTATTGCTTCTTATGTACATGAAAATTTGAAAAGCTTCTTAAATATCCTTCTCTGTCTTCTCCCTGCCCCCACTCTCCTACCCCCAGAATAATATAAGGAGAGAAAAAAAGAGAGGCCTACTATGATTTTTACATCTCTGTACATCTCTTGTAGTATTTGTGTGCCATTGTAACAATATTTCTTGGTGGAAAATTTATGAAAATTTGTTGCTACCATTAAGCTTACATTCCTTGATAATAATTCAAGATATTAAAACAGATTTTTCCTTACATGAAAAAGACTGGAGCATTTAAATTAGCCTTCAAGTATTAGATAGAGATAATTTTCTCTAATTAACCGTTCCAATTTCTTCCTAAATGACTTCCCCCAGTAAGTCAAAGATATTTCCCTTCTTAATTCTGCTACTACTGCATCTAAAATAAGTCTACACTCAGTTTTACCTTTCATTTTCTGCTACAGTGGATCTAATAAAGCACCTGATTTACAGAACAGAATGCACAGTGCTTTTGGGGCTGAGGGGAGAGGTTGTCCAACCCATTGGTTTCAGAGAGTAATTAAAATTTACTCCCTCTCCAGCTCACAGAGGATCAGAGACATTTTGCAAGCTCACTCTCCAAAGGTCAGCAAGGAGAACTATGACTGGAAGCAACGGGATGATGCTTGAGGTGAGTGAGGTGCTCTGGGGATCACAGAGCTGGGAAAGCGAGCAGCAAACGCTCGACCTGGGGCTTGGTGCTGCACAGGTGGCCAAGACAGTGGGGCCAGGGAAAGGACAGGTTCCCTGGGTGAGGACAGGCCACACAGACTCCAGGTGAGAGCGGCAGCCGGGGGAGGTGGTGATAGTCATGGAGTGACGGAAATCACTGCTCTCACAGAGCAAGAGCATCACTGAACTCTGCAGCAGCCCACCCACAAAACAGGAAAAATTCTTTTACTCAACATAGCTTGGCTGTCAGAGATGTTGAGAACAGGATTTTAGGTGAATTGCCAAAATGTCACCAAATGTTATCTCCCATATTATCCCTGTCCAGTAGAGTATTTGTCACTGGTCAGAGTCAAAGACTGGATGCTGGAGCTGGGTGATATGTGGTAT
This sequence comes from Myiozetetes cayanensis, assembly GCF_022539395.1. Taxonomy (NCBI): domain Eukaryota; kingdom Metazoa; phylum Chordata; class Aves; order Passeriformes; family Tyrannidae; genus Myiozetetes; species Myiozetetes cayanensis. The sequence continues at coordinate 6,455,296 of NW_026087631.1, read as the reverse complement.
GTGGTCCCAGTGAAGCCTTTCTTCCACTTGATTTATAGACTTCACACGTAAAAGGGAGATCTTAGCCTCAGGGGGGAAGATAATCTGTCTCACTTTGTGAAGTAGAGGTTTTCAACAGCCTGTTAACCATGAAAGCATTTTAATCATTCAGTCTCATACATCTTCCCCCCAAACACGCCTGCCATGTTTCTCCTCATGCAGGGTTTTCCATAACAAAAATCATGCTCATGCATAGAAAGAAACTTTTTAAAAGGGTATGAAGTGGTAGGATAAGGGGGAATGGTTTAAAATTAAAAAAAAAAAAAAAAAAAAAAGGAGAGATTTAGATTAGGTATTAGAAACAAATTCTTCCCTGTGAGAGTGGTGAGACACTGGCAGAGGTTGCCCAGAGCAACTGTGGATGCCCCATTCCTGGTTGACTGGGACTCTGAGCAACCTGGCCTAGTGAAAAGTCAATTACAAAAACCCAGGCCATTCTATGATTCTATGGCTCTGTGTCCAGCTCACTGCACAGAACAAGTCTCACAAAGGACAAGGCTGTGCAATGATCCCCTGGCATCCTGGGTGACTTTCTCTACGTTGTGTGCAAAAAGTTCACCACATTCATTTCAGTGTGTGGGACCTGCCAGTTCATCAGCAGTGCACAGATTTTAAATTTCTGTGTAACAACACTGACCAGGCTGTTGAACATCTGGAAATATAGGCAGGCATCCAAAGAAGGAAGATTTCAGCCAAACATCATTTTCAGCAAAGATGGCATATCTGGAAGAGCTGGAAGCGTTAACAGTTTTACGATCCCTGAGACAACCCAGAAGTGAAATCTCCTACTCACTCATTATAAAATCAGTTTCTCTTACTACAGAAAGCAAGTCTTTCTGTATTTTGTTACAGCATTTCTTATAGAGGACATCAGAAGAGCGATCTCTTTCCTTTATCCCTGCCCTGCTCAGGTACTAACTCTCTGATTTTCCTTCCCATCACCACTGGCCTGACTTTCCTTGCCTTGTTCAAAGCCAAAAGAGTCGCTAAAATTTTTTCTGCTGATTCAAGCCCTGAGCACACACGCAGTCTCCAGAGAGTTTGTCAGGGAAGGATTTGCCTTTATCCAGTCCAAAGTTGTTTAGATTGCAAACTCAAGAGAGGCCTCTGGAGTCAATAAAAGGAAGCTGCAAGTGTCCCCCGAGGCCTGCTGTGTCCCAGCACTTGCTGCCTCCTCCCTGCCTGGTGAAGAAATACAGACACAAGCAGAGAGGTGGGGAAAGATGGTTGCCACCGTGGGAAACATTAGGAGTAAAGAAAGAGAAAGATAATCACAGGAGCTGCAGCCATTCTCTACCCACACTCCAAACATCAGGGGAAACGTGGACAACAGGGAACATGTTTTCCTCCAAAACACTAATATGGCATACACAGCTGGGGGGCCACTGGATCACCTGGGTCTGCAGCTTCTAGGCTGAAATGTTTGTGACAGTGGGATAGCCAGTGTTAAAACTCTGGTTAGAAGAACATTACAGCTTTTGGTATTAAATGCACCCTCCTTGTTATCATCTCTGAGGACAATAGACAACTGAGTGTTGAAAGAGGGATAAAAATTGGGTATAAAAGCACGCATGAAAGTAGTCTTCTGCCATGGAAGGAAAGGTTGAACCCAAACAACTCTTAAAGTTTTTTTCCTGTCAAACAAAAAAATCTCCTCTTTAAAGTACTTCAGTGTTACTTCAGTGCATATTTCACAAAGAAGAGCAGAATACCCTTTCCTAGGGAGAAGCAGTTTGCTGTTAACAAGTGCAGTGCTTAGTGGGGCAGAGCAGCCCATGGAAAATCTCTGTGCTTTCCCTTTTCATTCAAAAAGTCATAGAGTGTCTCAGAGACAGTGTCTTCTACTTTTGTAGCTACTTCCAGAGCTGTGAAAGAGCTGTGCATAGCTGTCTGAACACCGGAGTTAGTCCTTGGCATAACGGTGAAAATTCGGCCATTCAGCCAACAGTGAAAATTTGGCCATTCAGCTAGCAAGGAACCCCCTTCTGAGCTTTTGTGCAAGGTCTTATAAAACATTAATAGAGCCAATCACAGGAATAGCAGTGAAGTAATACTTCAATGCAGCTGTAGACAAAGCCACATCAACAGACCAAGTCCAGGCTCTGTCTTTTTTACTCCCAGGCTCTGGTCCCAGATTCGTAGCAATGTTTTCATTCAATCTAACTCCCTCCTGGAGGAAACATGCAACAGCTGACAGGTCAATTTTTCCGTTGTCCTCTCCAAACAGAGAGACAGGCATTCTTGGGTGCCTTGTGCCCAGGACAGCTCCCTGTGATCATCTTACCGCCCTCAAAGGCTATCCTGTTTCAGGGGCACAAAACAGAGCATGAAATCCAGAGGGCAGGAGAGTTGTCTGCCATGAAATGTGGATGTCCCAAGCAGGAGAGACACAAGTCTCAGTCAGCTTGAGATGCTGTTTCTCTTATGAAGACCACCTAGAGTGGTGGCAACATAGACAGCCCAAACATACACGCTACCAAAACCAGGCTTTGATTTTATGCTCATAATCCTACATGTCTTGCCCATTCTTCTTCTGTCCATCACCTTCCTTGACTAGGCTTAGGACATGTTTCCTGCATAAACTCTACCTCCCTGAGGTAGTATGGAGGAAAGAGGGACCTGGCATCCAGCTGTGGCCTTTTCTCCTCAGTTTCTCCCTCTTTCCCTTGTGCTTTCACCAGCATAAGTCAAAGCAGCACAGACTTGTCTTGCACTTGGATCAACCAGGTTTGGGCAGAGGGTTTGTGGGCACAGAACAGGCTCCCAGGGCAGTGATCAGAGCACCAAGCCTGACAGAGTTCAAGAGACATTTGGATGATGCTCTCAGGTACATGGTGTGACTCTTGGGGGTGGTCCTGTGCAGGGCTAAGGGTTGGACTCAATGGTCCTTGTGGGCCTCTTCCAACTCGACACATTCTGCGATTCTGTGATCTGCAGTAACTCATTGTGGGGAAGAAGACTGAGCCCCTGTGCAGCCATCCACAGTGCTGCCTGATCCCATGGGTCAAAGCAAGCCCACACTGCCCTGCCAGGCCTCCCCGTGTGAGGGGAGGGATTGCTCCTCTACCAGCTCCACCTTCCATCTGGCAGGAGTGCTGAGGTTCAAGGGCAACTTTTGTCATGCTGAATATGGGCTGCCTTCTCTGTTGACAAGGCCTTTGACCAAATGGTTTGTCTGCATCCAGCTCAGATGGGTTCCAGGTTCTTCCATAGAGTAGTGATTTATCTCAGTAATTTCCTTTTCCAACCCATGTTTATTACAGTCTTTGTATTGTATTTTCTTTTATGCTCCCTTTTACACCTCTGTCCAATCCAGCACCACATCCCACAGTTACCTGGCTCTGTAAAGTGGGCATCCAGATCCCTTCTCTTCCTAGAAACATGGGCAGACCTATCAGCAATGGGTGATGGCACACATTCCAGGCCATGTTTTGTCCCATTAGCTGTCAGTCTGAGAGGAGCTCCTGGGCAGATGTTACCAGTGTGCCCACATCTTAGATGGCTGAAATATGCAAAGCCAGCCAGAAGAACCTCCTGGGCAAGAGAGTTTGTCCAGGGCAGAGTAGGACTTCGGGCCCCAGCTCTGCGCCTTGTTTATGAAAAGCAAGGAAGAGGGGCAGTGGATCCACAGCCACAGCCTCACCACCACAGAAGAGCAGCACTGCAGGTGGGATCCATGGTCCTGTCCCCTTGCCATGTCTGCTGTGCCAGGCTGCAGCTGCTCCCTGGGCAGTGACACAGTCAGCAATTTCACATCATCGTGTGAGTGCTGAAGCTCTCACAAGGAAATGGTATCCCCCAGCATCAGCCTCATTTTAGGTTCCTGCATCATGACCAGTGCATATGCCTTGAGCACCTGGAACAAGCAGGATTTGACCAAGGTGGCAGGCTGCTGGTCTCCAAACCTGTGTCATGCCTTCGTCCAGCACCTATCTGCAGCAAAGTCACAATCACTGCTCTAAAGTTCAAGGTGGGTCCTTACAGAGTGAGAGGAAAAGAAGGTGGATTAACATTCCCTCTCTGTGCCCAGCAGCTGGAAAAAAACCTCAAAGGTATTTCCAGATGTTTAAGGTAAAGGGTGTGTCCCGGTTCTGTCCCATAGTTGTGTCCTGCCCGAAGGAACAGGAAGGGTGCCTCCATGTGTTGTGAAAGTGAAGCTGTGCTTGGAAACCTCTCCTGGGTTCCCTGACCTGTCATCAAGGAGTGTTAATAAAAATGACCAGTCCATGATCACAAATAGGACTTTTCTGCCTCATTATCGTTTTCTCCAGGGCACATTTAAAGGTTTTGCTTAGTACTAATGTGAGCCCAAAAAAGCTCTGAGGCTTTGGGACATCAATGGCACCAGGAAACATTTTTTAGACAAATAATTGTTTAGTGTCTTTTCATTTAGAGGGTATTTTGGCTACAATTTCCACAGTGGTGTATTCAAACACCCTCTCAAGATCCATTTAATGTGGATCAGATAAGGCATGAGCATAATGGGTTTAAGTTTGGTTTGGATTGATTTTACTGCCTTTCCAGTGTTCTTTTTTGTTAACAAATGTCCGCTGTATGAACTTTTCAAACTAGAAAAGTATTTTAACACCTACCAGAAGCTGTTTGGCTCCACTGCTACTCAGGACACTCTCAGAAGCCTCACATTCCCTTAGATAAATATGGAGGAACTGTTGCAGGGCACTGAACACAACACAGAGGAGCTTGAAGACTGATGCAATTTTTTGTAAGGAGAAAACCACAGGACTCACCCTTCATTTCTAACAGCATATCTGTCAGCTCGTTGCATAAGGAAGAGAAATTAATTCAGTAGACTAGGGATCATTTTTTTGGGAATAAATGCAGATCAGATATATTTTGTTTTGGTTTTTGGATGAATTTTGTGCCTGTGTGACGTGTGTGTTCACATGTGCATGTGCGTATGATGTGTGTTTGCATCGAATTTCTTGGCTAAGCAGCAACAACTTCTGTAATGAGGTGGACTTAGAAAGAGCTTCATCAGCCCAAGCAGCGGACAGAAAAGTTGTCCTTCAGGACCGAGCAGTCAGAGAGCTATGCCTAAGTGATGACTCCAAGCAGCAGGACAAGCAAAAAGGAAGAGCATCACTGCCCTGCTTTCCCAGGGTCATGCATTTACCAGCTCCTCCTGTCTGCACATAGAAAAAGCGTGTCAAAGCTTGAGGGTGTTATTGCACTAGCTGGAGCTCCTACCCCAGATCAGCTGGGGATCCAGAAGCTCCCTGGGATGTTCAGAGAAGAAAATATTAATGCTTCCAAAACCACAAGGCTCCCACGGGCCAGCAGGGTGGCCAAAGCCATGTCTGATAGAAACTCACCTCTCTGCATCCCTCTCCAGTATCATGTGGCTTTCTCTAGCATGTGCCCCTCCATCCAAAATGAAAGACACTCTGCTGTGGTAGTGGTGGTAATTTTCCCACTGAAAAGAAAATATCCTCCAATGTACAAAAAGAGAAACAATAAAACCAGCTATATAATAACAAATAGCAACATTATTTGCTTTGAATTGTCTGAAATTAGTATCTCCATGAACTTCTCAGGTCACAGAAGCTGACTCTTAAAGTGAATAACTTTTAAATCTGTTATGTATGCCCCAATATCAGTAATGCTACAGCACTGGTCTGAGAGAGGGCACACAGAAACACTTAATCCTAATTCAGAACACATATATGCTGTCAGCTCTCTACATTTCCTACTCTGTATCTTTCAACTGCAGAAGTCACATTATGATCACTTCCAACTCTAGGAATCTTATTTTGGAAATAATCACTTCAAAATATGTTAATGCTTTAAGCATCCCACACAGAGCTGGTTGCTCTGAGTTCTCCATTATTCTTTTAGCATAGTGAATGCACACTTAATATTTCCTAATAGATACTAAGAAGCTCAAGGGAGAAAAGGCTTCTAAAATAACTCATGCTATTTTAAGAGGATCCAATTTAAACAAGTGCCAGCTAAAATATTTCTGGATTGAAAAGTTTTCTGCAGTAACTTGCAAATGCAAAATCAGTCACCAGGACAGTTCTAGCTGCTCTCTCTTTTGTCACAGACTGATACTTCTGTCCAGTTAAAAATTCCTGGTTTGAAAATAGAAAGGTATGGGATGAGCACTGATTTTCATACAAACATTTAAAAACCATATTCATGTCTCCAAAACACAGCTTACAGGTAAGGTCAAAGGATAAGTCTGTGCAGGAGTTGTACAAGGCTCGCTAGAGCAGCTGCTGGAGGAAACTGAACTATAACTTCTGAACACAGGATTGATGGTCAGGCTCCTGCCAGCTCAGGTTGTGGTCAAACACAGCCTGATCTCACAGATCTTGTGCTGAAGCACCCCAGACAAGTGCATTTGCAAGATCAAGACCAGAAGACCCAATGCACATATTTTTCATCCTGGCTCCCCCTTTAAATTCTCCCTGAAAGGTAAAGTGAATATTACTTCATGGTGTGAAAGGAGGAAAAGCTGGACCTGGGCACAAAAAGGAGGTGAAAACTGGATATTAAATGTACAAATCTATTGGATGGTTTTGTTGTTTTGTTTCCAAATGGTTTCTACTCAAACCTTTGTTAAACCTCATAGTCTCTTCCCCTCTGAAAGTCAGGCTGCAGATCTCAGACTCCACGTGAGATTCTAAGCATCAGCCTTTAAACAAGTAGTTTCCAGACTCCAGGCTTTTGTCACAGCCTCATGTGACTCCAGTTGCCCTCACTGTGTCCACCCAAGTCAGAGAATCTGCTGAAAAAAGGTAGGGACGCCCAGGTGTGAGTCATGTGCCTAAATGCCCAGGCAGTCAGGGAAACATGACAGGTTCTCTTCAAGATGTGCTGCTCCTGCGACGCTCCTGCCCCCACAGTGGTGCTGGGCTGGGCCAGCAAGAGGGCAGCCCCTGCACAGAGCATTTGGCTCCCTGGCCACAGGCTCATGCTCCTGCTCTGAGCAGCATGGGCAACACCTCCCTTCAGGCAGCAGCTCACCATGTCCCTGCATCACTCCCTAAGCTCCCCTGCTCCTTTTTCGTGGCTCATTCTTTCTATTTAGCCATTTTACTCCTAACACCCAAGACTGGTCCCTCTGGGGCAGAGGATGAATTCTGTAAGTGAAAGCAGCAGGTAGAATTGCCTGTGTTGAGCAGCAAACAGGGGGAAACAGCTGCTTTAGCCCCAGAGAAATGTTTGTCAAGCAGTGACAGCCCCTTCTTGGAGAGATGGAGACTGTACAGGTGTCTAGCACATTAGCTGCCATGCAGCAGAGCCCAGCACACAGGAAGACTTGAAAGCCTAGAAACTCAACAAGATCAATTTCACCAGTGATGAGTGAGCCAAGGCAGAGCACTGAATAAGCACCCACATGCATCACTTCTTCTTCTGGCTCAGCTGGGCAGGCAGAGCATGAGCCATCAGGGAAGTTCACACACTGCTGCTTTAAATAGCAGCTAATCCCCAAAGTCCACAACTCAACAGAAAGCTGCCTGAGGAAAAACATTCAACAGCCTGCAAATCCCAAATTAATTCATTCTGATTGCTACTGCCAAATTATCTGAAGTGGATTAATGGCAGCAGATAGCAGACAACCAAACATAAAGGCTGGGTTTTAACTTGTTCAGTTCACCAGAAGACATCACAGCACAGTCTCCATGCAGGTAGTTCCAGCTGCTCAGTCCCTGAAGCAGCCTTTTTAAGGCAGGAGGCCAGGGGCTGGGGCCGTGATTCCACAATGTGTGTGGACATGCATCTGCTTTCAAGGACATGTTGAAAATCCACAGAAATCACCCTATGGAGACCCAGGGCTGAGTTTTACACCTTCATACAGTTGCAGTGCAACTGCCTTGGCATAAGCAATGCAACCTGACCTCATCCACCCACAGCTGCAGAGGCTGGCCTTCTCACCAAGGACCTCAGACGTGCCCCTGATTTTCCTGCCTGGTCAAACTAAATTGCTCAGTGCTGTGTGAGGACCCCAAAATAGACCTTTGTGAGGCAGAAGCAGCAGTCACCTCCAGTCACCTCCAGCCCGACATCATGGATATGGGGCTTGTCTTCCCTCACAACCCATCTGTGCCGAAACTCCACACTCCGAAAAAATAAGATCTCCCAACCCAGCACCCGGGAAAACAGTGTTGGGTTTCTGTAGAGCAGACACTAGCCACAGAAATTAGGAGCTCCCCATCTTCCATTTCAGGTGGGAGTCTCATCCTTTGGCACACCTTGGCTCCTTGAAGCAATGTCCCCAAGGAGCTGCATGCTCACCTGTCAGCACTTCGTCTTTTGTTGGCTGCAACTCAGAGAGCAGCATGGCCAGAAGCCTGGTCCCCACTGGATTAGACACTGCAGATCCATGCACAACTTCAGGTTTTCAACAGTCCACAAGCCCCTTGAAACTCTGGGTTGCTTTTCTTGCAGGCTTTCTGTCTGGACAAGACACAACCCTTCTCACTCCACACAAAGTTAAGAAAAATTTTTGCCTTTTCTTCACAGATTCTCTTTGAGGTCTGGTCTTCATGTCAATAAAACAGTCTCCAGAAGCTGGAAGGAACCATTGAAATGTCACTTCTCACACACCAGAGGAGCAGACACAACAGAGAAATCATTTCTGTCTAGAGAACTACATGAACATGGACATTCAGAAGTCTGGATGAGTCTGCTGACCCCTATCTCAAAGGACACCAGTCTCAAGGAGCACCAGTTGAAAGCTCCTCACAGAGCTGCAGGAATTGCCAAGCCCTTCTCTCCTGCACATTAAATGGGAGTTTCCAGGGCTTTGCCCAGCCACTTGCAGTATAGTAATCTGGCTTCTTCCACAAGCCCTTGCAGAAGGCCACATCAGAAGATGTCATTAGTCGTGGTTTCTGGAAGGTGGTACATATTTTTCTTTGGCTTCCCACCCTGCCTTTTACCACTGATATTTCACGGGTGTATCCTTTGTATACACATGCACACAAGAAGAACTTGCCTGATTTTTTCCTTAGCTAACAAAATTTATCCTTCCCCCTGCAAGCCTTGACTCATTCCACTCAGCCACATTACAAGAAGTCATGTCCTTTCCAGATCTGGCCTGCAGAAGCTGTCTCTGTGCACACAGACAGGTCACCTGGGTGCCTGCAGGTCACACTGCAAGCTGTGCTGGGGGCAGAGCTCCTTGTTTTCCCGGCAGTTCTTCAGCTTGCATAAGTCATGCAAATATCCACAGCACACAGAGGAAGACAGCTCACTAACTGGTGGGGGGGGGACTCAGCTCCAGTGGACACTCAGCTGCGTCATACAAAGGAAAAGAGTGTCAGCAAAGAGGGTTGTACTGGGTTTGCATGTCAGCTGAGGGGCTGCAAGGGTGGCTTCTGTGAGAAGCTGGCAGAAGCTTCCCCCATGTCCAACAGAGACAATCCCAGCCGGCTCCAGAATGGACCCACTGCTGGCCGAGGCCGAGCCAATCAGGAATGGTAGTGATGCCTCTGTGATAACATATTTAAGAAGGGGAAACAAAAAAACAAAACAAAACAAAATTGGGCAGATGTAATTGTGGCTGGAGAAGAGCAGAGTGCGAACATGTGAACAACTCTGCAGACACCAAGGTCAGTGGAGAAGGAGGGTTAAGAGGTGATCCAGGTGCTGGAGCTGAGATTCCCCTGCAGCCTGTGGTGAGGATTGTGGTGAAGCAGCTGTCCCCCTGCAGCTCATGGAGGTCCATAGGGGTGCAGAGATCCACCTGCAGCCCATGGAGCACACCAACACTGGAGCACGTGGATGCCCAAAGACGGCTGTGATCCCATGGGAGGCCCATGCTGGAGCAGGGTCCTGGCAGGGATCTGCTGACCCATGGAGGGAGGACCTCATGGTGTAGCAGGTTTTCCTGGTAGGACCTGTGGCCCAGTGGGGGACCCACTCTGGAAGAGCCTGTGCCTGAAAGACTACACTCCGTGACCCACATTTTGCAGCAGTTTGCAATGAACTGTTGCCTGTGGGATGGACTCATGCTG